>NC_044006.1:28057468-28361159 GCF_900496995.4 Aquila chrysaetos chrysaetos
GAAGAGGAAGTGGCTTTGATTTTCTAATCAAACATCGATTGCCTAATGTCACTGACATTGAACGTAAGGGTGTTATTTCCACCTTAAAGTGTTCTTTCTTTTTCAAGCAGGCAGCTCTAGCCAATAGATGAAAAAACAAAGAATGACAAGTTTATACCAGAAACAAAATAAAAGACCACATCATGCATATTCTGCTAAAAACTCCTTTTTTTTTTTTTCCTATAAGTGGGAATTCTACTTGAAAAAGTATTTCAGATTTTGTGCCTGTATGAATTAGAATTGACTTTCTTACCCACGGAGCCCTTTCCACACAGAGTTAAATAACTAACAACATAATTTGTCTTTTCTTTGATCAAAGTTTAATCAAACAGTAACCATGGGGATGTGAAGATGTAAAGGCAGAAAAATCAACCACCATGCATAATACCTCTTAATAGAGGTTCAGAAACCATAAAAATAAATAGACTGTCACTGTTTCTAGGTTCCTTGATCCAAACAGATGAAAACACAAGATTTTATCTGCATTGCTAATGTCACAAGATTGCAACTAGAAGAATACCTGGGCATGTGATGTTCTATAGAAATGATTATTTTTGACTAATTGCTGTGTTTTCCTGGAGGAAGGAAAGACACTTCCCATTTTTTATTTCATGCCCCAGGTCCATCAAAAATAAACACAATCCTGTATTAAGGACAGAGGTTTCAGTTACACACTGAGGGCCAAATCTTGCAGTCCTTTTTCTAAGAAAAACGTCTCCTCACTGCTTTAGAGGCTGAGACTAATAAACTGGCCTCACTTTCACCACACAAACACACATAGAAACACAGAAATCTGCAAGCTTCATACTGAAAACAGAACCGCAAACTCAGCAAACAAACAGCACATAATTATTTGCTCAATTACTCTCAGAGCACAACATCCCATTACCCTTGAGCTGGCAAGGGAAGGACAGTGCTCAGTTCTGATTTTTTTAACTATTTTTTTTTTTCATAGGTTTATAATATTGCCAAATCTTGGCAGATCACCATGGGGACAGCAAATACCACCTTCCTACTTCAAAGTATAAAAAAAAAAAAAGTTACATTTTAGCATGGACAAAATAATGTATATTCCCCAGGTAACGCCTCAAAAAAACCCTCAAACTACAATGGCTTGGAAATTTTCCAAAACTACTCAGTCTGAGCCAGATATCTGGTGTGGAAAATTACAGCCCAAATGGTTAAGAACTTTTAGAAGCAATTGAAAACAGCTTTTCCTGAAGGAAAGTGTTGGGCAACCTTACTGATAGGCAGGGCAACAAGTTCTGCATGAAATAATAAAAAAAGAATACCGAGTAAATAACGCTTTTGTTTACATTGGTCCTATTTCCTGCTGAGATGATGAGTGGTAACTGCTTAATGACTTACTATAGCCACTCAAGTAATAAATCAGAATTGATGACTTTATCTTAGAGTAGGTTGTGAGATTTTGTTGTCCCCACTGATGCAACCCACCGTCTCTTACTTCACTCTCCTCCACCACAGCAGAGAGTACACTAAACATGCCACCACCTAGCTCAGTCTCATTAGCAGCCATAGCCTGACAGCAATTTAGACCCTTGCTTTTTGAGGCGGCGGGGAAGGTAACAAGAGTCAGGCAATTTAGTTTAATTGCACAAGGCGTGCGGCTGAGCTGCAGCCTCCTGCCCCGGCTCTCGTCTTCCCCTGCTCCTACCCCGTGCAGAAAGGGGCTGCTGCTCTGTGAAGATCTGACACACATCACCCTCAGCCAGCTCTTTGCCTTTTATTCTGCTATTTATTAACTGATGCCCGCAGATAATTCCAATGTACTCTGGCCTCATTACGAGAAGGCAGACTCTCAGTTCAGTAATCTCCCAAGATAAAGGAAAACAAGGAAAGAAGAGGATAAAGTCATTTATGTACTTCAGGCACTGCGCCGACGCTCAAGAAACATGGGCTGCTTTCGCAGCTACCACAAAAGGCATCCATGGGCAGCAGGATGGCTAGCCTTTGTCAAGATGTGCCTCGGCCTGCCTTGGTGAATGCCTTGGTGGTAGCACACCCATAGTTTTCTCTCTTCCCTTCCGAGCTGGGCACAGTCTCTTAGTTGTGCTGGGCCACCGCACTGCTACAGAGGGATGGATTTAGCACAGCTGTGACACCAACAATTATGGAGAGATAGGACTATTATTGATTTAAAAGCCAGGATTTTACTTTTGCCTTTGTTTTCTTTCTGTTGCCCACCCTATGAGCCTCGAGCCCAGCCTCCCCCAGGCAGCTGGCCAGAGGGTCAGAGTGCAGAAGGCCAGAAGTGACCACCACCTTCTCCTTCTAACCTGGCCTCCTCCACTACCCCCATGACAGGGCTCTCTCCTGTAATTTTTACCTTTTCCCAACCTAGGAGTGTTAAAAAATAAAACTAGGGATACTTTTCTTGGAAAAGCAGCAGCCTTTAACAGTTACCTTTTTCAGTTCAAATCCAGAACAATGACCTGTAAACATAAAAACCCTGGAGCAGAGTGAGATCTGCCATGTTTACAGAAGCTGAGCTCACAGCAGAGGCTAAAACCCAGACCCCACAGCCCCACTTGAGGCAGCTGAGACCATACCCTGCCCTGCAGTGTGCTTCCCTCCCACTTGTGCCTTCCTGACTTCGTAAAGCTCTCTGTTAAGCATGAATAATGAACTGATCTGGGTTAAAAATAACTTCCTTTTTCCCCGCAGCTGTTTTTTTTTTTTAAACCAGATCATCCTCACAAATCCAGTCCACAAAGTAGCTCTGCAAATCATTCATCTAGCAGAAGGGCTACTGCTCAAGTACAAGGGCAGAGCAAGCAGTCCTGGGCTTAACACAGCATTTACTGGTGATGCTCTCTCAAGAAACCATTCCTGCATGCAAAAACCCACAGGTTAGCCTTATGGAAGAACTGTGGGGCACCTGGTCAGAGGAGAAACTGCTCTCCACTGCTTGTTGCTGCTTCTTTATTGAGGCCATTACTCCCAAGTATCCTTGTCTTCATCTAATTCTGCATCTAAAGTGAAAGCTAGACTCCATGCATGTGTTCAAACCCTCTTTGCATCCACATTACATGAACACAGCTGCAGCTTTTGGGGAACGCCAGGTCCCACAGCCACCCTTAGGAAGGACCCAAGCCCATACCTTCCTGCATGGCACTGCCCAGCAGATGGGCTGGCCGTATTTCCCTATCCAAGCTGCTCATCTGCATCCCTCCTGCACTTCCACATTCTGTAAGGCCTTCCCTCGGAAGGCAGAGGGGATTTAATGGCAACCAGAGCCCTGCCTGCCCAGTGCGCCTATGACGAGTGTAGAAATCTGCAGAGCTGCGCTGGGGGATGCGATAAGCACGAGCCCGCTTTCTGGCTCCTGCGATCATTACAGACGTGGCTCCTCATCTCTTCATGCTTATTACTTCGCAGTACCACCTCCTGGTTCCCTCCCACAGCTTATGAAAGCTTGCAACCGTTTTTCATTAATGTCAGGGCACATAGTCTGTAACTATCCTTTGGTTTTATCTGCAGGCAATTATTAAACTACCTCTTTCTTATCTCTCCTTTCCTCCACTGCTAAATATGTCACCCATCCCAATATCTGCTCTACCATACTGGCTTACTACCTCTCTCCTTCCTTTCAGTCATGTATCAGCACTATCTGCTCTATGCAGCAAACCAGGGGAGATCCAGACTATGGGGTGCTTTTTTGTTGTTGTTGTTGTTATTTGCCATTTTCACCTTGAGTCCTTTGGTAAGTCTACTTGCAGTAAATCAAACCCTTTCCCACTTTATAACCATCTCTTTGCTGGAATAGTCTCTGGGACTGATGGATTCCCTACCACTGTTGCATAATGCCCTTCCAGGAGCCTGTACAAAGTACGCTGTTATCCGACGTGAGGCCAATTTAAATATCTCCTGCTGCACAAATATCTGTCACACTTCAAAGGCATGTTGTAGACCTTCATCCAAAAGCGGCTGTGCTGGCAACCCATAACTGATACAGCTTCAACTAATTTTACAGGAGAGGTTGCTTTGTAATATGTATCATTTGTGGCCAGAAAGAATATCCAACAACCACCACCTGGTACAATTGCTTATTCTTCCCTACAACAGCACTGCTTCTTCAAAAATCCTATTTTCTTTTTCTACCCACACCCACTTTATATTTTTCTGAGGTGAGGCAGAAATGCAGGACTTCCTTCTCAGTTTTATAAATGTCCCACTTATTTTTTTTTTTTTTTTTTTTTTTTTTTACTTTTTACTCCTATGCCATAAAACACCAGGCAGCAACATTTATCCTGGAAGTCATTAATCCATTATTCTTAGATATACAGCAAATGCACCAACTATGCTGTAGGGTAGTTGCTCACACTGAAATAGTCTTTCACGTACATTCATTGTTAGAAAGGTATTCAGCTCTAGTTCCAATACTCACTCCTAAGACACATAAGTTGAGCATAGTTTAGTAAGCTCTACCCAGCCTCCAGGTTTTGCAAATGAACAAATTTAGGAGCAAGATATTGATTCATTTCAGCTGGGATTTACAGTGGCTGTATTGCACCCACAGCTCCTTAAACTGCCATCACTCTTTGGAGTACCCGCAATCGGTGCAGCCCTTTTCATAAATTCCACAGATGAAATTATGCTCTGCTTTTACAATTTATCCAAGTGCTTTTTGCCAGGCCTTTGCAGCACATATACCACAGACCTAGATTTGAGGAACTCAGAAACAAGTTCATCAGTATGTGACTGTACTAAATACAGCTCAGCATTTTTCTTTTACATGTTCCTCACATCCAGCATGTTTGGATCCAATTTCTACCTAATTACCATTACCTCTAAATACCTTTGGTCAAGTTACCCTAACAGGAAGGTTGCTTCAGCTTTGCTTTTTGCTGTGATGTTGTAAAATCATGCTCATTTGCCATAAGCTTGACCTAGGGCATTTTCACTGTCCACTGCCTCCTGGACACTTGAAAGTCAAGAGCTTTGCTGCTCCTACACCTACCTCCATTTTCAGTATTGTACTGTGAATCTTCTCGTTAATGACGTATAGGCATACTGTCCCTCTTTCTACGCATATGGTCCTGGGGAGCAACACTATACCTTGTTAGCCAAGAAACTTTTGTGCCAAGCATCTCTATTTTTGCATCTTGGCTGGGTGGCAAACAGGGTCACCCCAACCCTGGGCCAGCTGCTCTACACTGCAGCTTTTCCTAAAAGTGCTACCAAAACTCTTAAGTGCTAAGCTCTAATTCCTAAACAACATGGCTTCACCCATTCTTCTGGAGCCCACAGAACATGCTGACCCATACTGGGCCCCACCAACACCTTATTTTTATTTTAAAGCCTCTTGCTGAGGCCTTCACGAAGCCAGTGATGTTCCCGTGTTGGAGCCTTCTGTGGGTGACTTCAGCCAGAGCTGTCTCCCCAACTCCTGCTAGTGACAGCTCCTTTTTCTACATAGGACACTTAATTCTCTCTCAATTCCAAGCATTTTAGCCCAAACCCCAAATGTTATCTTCCTTAAAAAAAAGAAAAAAAAACAACAAAAAAAACCCCAAAAACCACCAGGCTACTAGCAGGCAGTTTAGTGAGCTTGTCAGAACTAATGCCTGTTTCATGTTGTTTGTGACACTAATCATGGGTTGCTCTGTTAAAAGCTGCAGCAGGCACGTTAAAAAAAAAAGTACATCTTTATACTTCATTCCCCTCCAAACTCACTGTTCTTGATGAAGACATGTCTTTAGCCTGAGAAACCTACTTTTTCCACTCTGTGACCAGCTAGCAGCTCTTTTTCTGGCTGCATCTTCCATAGCAGGGGTTTCTTCCGTCTGCATGCCAGGTCCACTCTCACAGCATTTAATCAATCAGCCACAATCACACCACATTCGATCAATAGATAGCTGCCTCCCTCTAACCCCAGATATCGAATGTTCCCACCTCACCTCCTATCCTTCCAGTTCTCCTGCTGCAATATGAGCACTGCCTACATTACATGTATATTTTCTTATCCTCTTCACACTCCTTGTCTTCTTATTGACAATTTCATAAGTGTTTGTATAAGATGCTACAAAGAATTTGACAGGTATTTTGCTTGCATTAAAAGAGAAGGTATTTCTGGTAAGCAAAATTATTGTTACATTATGCCTAGTGGGATAATCATATAAGCATTTCAACCTTTTAGGCAATGCTCTTTTTTTTTTTTAAATAATCTTTTTTACTCAATAAAAGCAGGTGGAGTAAAGCACTCAGTTTCTATACAGACTGCATCCCACATGAAAGCAAAAGTTTGGCTGAGCTTTGCCTCATATAGACTACATTTTGTGTGCAGATTATGGCATTGAGTGTGTCCCCCAAACCACGATCAGAAGAGACTGAAGTAACCCCCTCCCAGGTTCCCATAGCAAGGTATCCACTCTTTCCTTCCATCTTTTCCATGCAAATACACCTCTGCATTTAAGAAGCTTGCTGTAGGCTCAGCTGTTACCTACCCATCAATACATTTGTTGTCAAACAGGAAAAAGCAGGATTCTGAAATCATTACCACCATGATGGCAAGACAAAGTCCTGTGCTGAGCAGGAGGCTGTGTTGACGCCACCACCAGGCACAACATTCTTGCTCCAGCAGAAACAGGCACGGCCTCCTCATTGAAACTAAACAACACAACACAGATTACACCTGAAGAATTCAAAACGATCTCCACCAAAGTAATTTTTTTTTTTTTTTTTGCAATTGCAAACAGGATATACTGCTTTTCTAGATGCCCAGCAGGTTGCTCTCTCTGTATCGTTTAAGGCCATGTTAATTGTTAGCAAGACCCAGGTGCAAACACTCAGACTCCTTTGACCAAAACAACCCTGCAGTTGCTCATGATAGAGCAGGCTCTGCTTTTATGAACTTCTGGCTCGTTATCAAGGAAAAAAAGCTGGAGGATCCAGGTTTAGGCATCACCTGATACAAAAAGGTCTTTAATGGGAATTGGCTGTGTTGTTGAAGACATGTGATGTAGGATGAACTTTTCAAAAGGTCGCAGCAGCAGCCTTACTCTGCTTCCTCAGCCTGCCAGCTTTAACTTCAAAAGAACTGGTGCCAATCAATCAAAACACTTGGAAGATCTCTTCTATAAGATTTCTAGCTAAACTGTTTAATACAAAATGGTTTATTGTCTTTTAGGAACCACAAGAAAAAAACATCTTTTGATAAATAATTGCATAAATGGTGACACAACGTTCTGTATTTATTATGTTAGCAGTTTCTCAGTTAAACATGTCCATTTACACCTAATACGTTTCCTTTGGCCGCCCGCATAACAAATACAGTCTGTGATGCAAGAGCAAACCTGGCTCTTGGTGATTCTCATGTCAATAAAATAAAAATGTAGCAGATCAGACTCTGCCTTCAGATGAAATTGTGCACGAGGGAGCTGACTTTCATCCTGCAATTGGCTGTTAATTAGGTATGCTATACTAAGTAGAGCATAAGGCAGAAAGAAAACCTTACAGAATTTTTGTAATTCTTGAAAAAATACATTTAAGTCCACAGCTTGAATTAAAACATACACAGAAGAAGGAAAATCTTTCTTTGATAAATTTCAGACTACTATGATGAGTATTTTTAATGAGCTGAACCAAAGCATTTGAATGGTTAGGATCTCTATTTACATTTTGGGGCATAGATCCACCATTAGTTATAATCCTTGGTTGAAAAATATTTTTGCTGCTGTTATATAGTGCTCATATCAGCCAGGAAGAGCCTGAAATGATTTCAAAATAGCATGCTGCAACCAAGTGAGAATGTTACACAAAATAAAACATCTTCAGGGAACATGACATGCATCTCCAGCACGGTAACACAGCGTGGTCATGGGCTCTGAACAGTACCTTCCCTGTGGCTTGAGTAGCTTGTCATTTCTGCTTTCTACTGCAGGTCTCAAATGGGAACACTAAGTGAAATATGATTAATTTTTTTATCCTCTAAAATAGAGAAAGGGAAGAAAAACACTGATGAAATCTGATGACAACACACTAGAAAGAAGGTACCTGCAAAGTATGGAGAGGCAAAAATAGACCAAGAGTCAAAGAAAATGGATAAGACAAAGAAGGAAGCAGCATGGAGAGTCAATACCCTTTTTAAAAAAAAAGCATTCATATGTTTTTAGTATATAAATATGTTCAACTCACGACCGTGATTCAGTTGTAGTTCCATTGTAAAACAGGAGCGTTATGGTTTCTGTTCGGGTCTAAATACTGCAAGCAAGGAGCCCTATCTGTAAGTGTCAGCTTAGCAGGTGCGAGCTGAATATCCTGTCTCATTTCCCACGTCTTTTTCCGCACTAGTGAGGTTCTCTGCCATTACTGAGATGTACTCTCACAAGCTTGAGTGTGGTCGCACAGAGGCACGCAGTCAAACAGGCTGCTGATGCCAAAGCAGTGGTAGACCCCATCTCTCCAGCACAAATTTAGCTCAAGTCTAGCCCATTATTTTCAAGGTTAGAATAAAATCTTTAAAGAGGGTTATTTTTGAGGAGAAAATTCTGATTAACGTAATAGCTAGGTAGCATACATGTGAGACCAAAAATAAGGCCCTGCTACAATAAGCATCCTAAATGTGTCATCTACATTGAAGTCAATGTAAGCAATATACGGCAACTGGCCCACGGGTTGAGAACATGTTATTGCAAGGCATTGTGGCTTCTTTTTCTGTGGTGGTTTATAAGAACTGTGTAAATAAGCACCAAGAGAAAATAACTAAAGGTCCTTGATTTCAATATTTCAGTACTTTACCAAAGACTCTGCTGGTGCCAAAGAGTTTTTACACTGCTTTTCAACTAAATAAGTAAGATATCTTTTTCTTAGGATTATGTTTCCTGTGTGAGGACGAAACTCAAATTCAAAACAATTACTTCAGACTTCCAGGAGGAGAGTGCTCGGGCTTTCTTGCTCATAAATGCATTACAAATGCCACACTTTGAGAAAAGAAGAAAAGGCAACTTGAAGTCTGGAAGTACTCCCCCAGCTATCTTCAAGGACATCGGCAGGCCAAGTGAATTTCAGCATATGTATTTTGAAATGCTGAAATGCCACTTGCCCTTGTGACCTGGATTCTCAGAGATCCTAAACTTACCTTTAAGGATTTTAGGGAACTGTCTAGTCTGCGAAGAGATAATAGATGAGATATTTAGCTTATTTGCTGGCTGTCCTGTTATTCGAGCTAATAGTGGAAAGTAATTTCAACAACACAAAAGTTTCCATTTGTTTGTAAACACGATAACCCTTCACCAACACAACACACCAGAAATACCGTATTGATTTCTGCAAATCTTTCGTACGGGCTTAGATCTTCAGGATACCGATTACTGCATATACTGCTCCTTTCTTCATTGCTGTCTTCAGAGTGCTGTGTTCCAGGGTTGAATTGCGGATTTAGCTGGCATGCTCACATGATATATAATCCCATGGTTTATCTGTTATATATGTGACTCAGAGTTAACTTGCCCAAGGGAGAGGTTTAGCAAAGATCTTTACTACCACAGGGCTTTGATGCCTGACAGAAGTCAGACCTAACCCGGTGTTTTTCCGTTTATGAACATTTTACGTTCCCCACCCCTTCCAGCACTAGCAAAGCTCAGTGTCCATGCTTTCAACTCTGCCTCCGCAGTCTCCTCGCCCCTGGCAGTGGCAGAGCTGCGTGGCTGGCTCATGGCTGCTGGGAAGACCTGGGATTTATTCCCAGACAGGAAAACCTGTGTAGTGACTGAAGAATTAATTATTTCCTTTTATTCTAACTTTAAGAGAAATTTATGCATTTCTGAATCCTGTAAATTGATCATTTCTACTTGCATCGTATCTCTGCCTGCCTTCTATTTACCACCTGGTCAATGCACCTCAAACTTCTTCTCAGATGGCCTCTAATAGAGAGGATTGCAGAGACTGATCCCCCAAGTCCCTGGGGACTTATAAGCACTCTTGCTTACAAAAAGCGCTGTCATTTTTAAAAATCGTTTTCTACTTCAGTCAAGTCATATGAAGGCCACAGTCTTCTGTCTCAGCCCCTTAAGCTGGCTTTGAATGAGCTCACTTGATATCAGTGGCATACGGCTGATGTGGCCAGATTCCCTTCCCCTTTGCTGTAGCCAGGTGCCAGGCTGCTAGTGAAGCCGGGAGTGTACGAGGATGCTATTTTAAACCTCAGCCACCTGCTTCACAGCCAGATCCTAAAACCCAACCTGAAGAAGCCAAGCATCACTGCGCTAACCCTATGTGAGATAAGGACTTCCCCATTCCCATGAGAGCACCCCCATGTTACCCCCATGTCCAGCCCCTGCTCATAATTCCCTTCTCTTGTCCTGTGTTGTTTTGTGCTTTTTTACATTAACTAAGCCAGGTGCATTGATTTCCTTACAGACTGGTGAAAATCTATGACAGCCTCTTTGTCTTCCTGTGTTCTGCATACTTCATTTTCTCACCGAAGCTTGCACTAGAAGTAAAACATTATACTACCCATGTACCCCCACAGCCACTTTCTCCTGTTCCAAAATCTGCAGGTGTTACTCATGCCTGAGGCCACAGAAAGGACCCAGCAGCTCTGTCACTGGCCATGGCGTTGACAGCTGTACCATGTATCCAAGTAACCCTTTAACATTCACAAAAAGAAGAAATAAGAGGGCAGCTGCTTACGCTTGTCCACACCAAGTGCTTCTGGCATGTCTTCCCAAAAGCATTACAACGCAAAAAAATAAATTCAAAACATGTTAATTCTCTCTGGCTTAAAAAAAAACAAACAAGCAAACAAACAAAAAACCCCAAAAACCCAAACCAAAACAAAAAAAACCCTAAATTAACTGGTATGTTTATTTTCCCTCTTATTTTTGTTATTTCCAGACAGTTGGTATTTTTTCCCAACTTAACATATTGCTCATCTTTTTAGATTAATTTAAAAGTCTAATCTTCTTAATGCTGAAATTTCACATCTGCTAAAAATTATGACAGCAGCCTTAACCCTGCACATAGTTTTAATTCTGTATTAAAATAAAAAAATAAATCTGAGCTAATGAGTATGCCATCCTCGCTGTTTGAATGAAAACACACACAGTTATTTGGGACATAAATAACCAGTCTTGTTATTTTCAGCACAGCAGGAAAGTGACAACAATCTAGGGACAACTCCAAGGACCATGATATTGGGGCTTTTGCACTCCAGGACCTTCCTCCCTTCTGGTGGGTGCTTCAACTGGCTTCCAAGCTTTGGGCCCAACAGACCATCTAACCATAGGGCTAGCTTTTCACGTGAAGTGGCACATGCACCACCATGCTGGTAGCTACGCTGAGGCATGGTAATTGTGTGTTCCTTCTTCAGCTCAGCCCTGTTGAGCAGGAGGCCACTGCCTTTGGGCTAGATGCCTGCTCTGGTAATAATAAGCGCAATCCATTGCTGTCTGCCAGCTATGGTCCCAGTCCAACTCTTTACACATTCTTCTCACACAAGCACAAATGTTTATCCCACTTAGTTGCCCTTCTTCTCTAGTTGGCAGCTTCCTTTGAGATGCCCACATGTTCTCCTAGATTTCCACCATAACAAGGAGAGCTGAAGAAGCTCTTCTCTCACTGCTCATCGGCACATACATGAGGGCATACCCAGCTCTCTGCCTAACCATATTTCATCTCAAATGCTGCCAGGCTAGCACTTTTCACCAACAGTAGCACTAATTTGATGAGGAATGTTCTTGTCTGGGGATGAGCCACTGCTTAGTGGTTCCTGGTAACCCTAATACTTTTGGAGGCCATTGGCCCATTTCAATTGCATTTGAAAAGGAGAGGAAATCCTTTTAAACCTATCTGGAGTCCTACAAGTTTTTGGGAAAAACAGGGAGCTAAAGAGAGACACTGCAGATGACAGCACACTTGGTCTCTCCTGTGGGAGGCATTTTATAATGGGCTTTCCATGCAGAAAAGGGAATTAAGGGACAAAAGGCACAAACAACTTGGCAAAGTAGGCTTCATTAGCTCTGCTGCTTGCAGAATGACTTGTATTTGACTCTGGGCAGTTATCCAGCCAATAATGACATCTTCAACTCAGCATAAAGTCTTGGATGAAGACAGGGGAGGTTTAGAGGCTGTTCAGTTACATGCCATCCTACATGTATAATCATGCTCTACAACAATTTAGTGCATTGGGATATTTTTATTTTGTTGTTACATAAAAGAATCCAAAAGATAGATAAGGAAATCAGCTGTGAAAATGAGGAAGATAATTGTCTTCCAAAGCAGCTGAAAGAGAAAAGTACCATAGTTTAAACGCCTCGTATTGACCAGATGAGTTAGTATTTTATTTTCTCCTTTTTTTTCCCTGTCAAGAATACTCACAGAATATGCCATAACGCAGGTTTTAATTCTCACAGCTTTCCTGTTTTTAGGCCTCAACACTATTTTGTTTGTTTGCTTGTTTTTAAATTTAATGGAAATAATTAAGGAGGCCCTTAAAAGACTTCTATTGCTTTTGGCTAGTTTCATCCTTAGGCTTGGGTTGATAGAAAGCAAAACTGATACTTGTTAAAAGCTAATAAAGGCATTAGTTATTTCCAAAAATATGGTTAAAAAACTAGGGAACATTCTGAGTTTCTTTTGTAGTGGTTGTTAGGGGTCACTGGAAGTTTGTGAGTGCTAACACATGAATTGCCAGGCTGTTCTGCTGCGTGGTCCTCGGCTTGCTATGGGGCACACACTACTCCTATGTCAACTCTCCTAACATGAAGCAGAGGAAAGACAGGTGCAATCAAGAGCAAAATCCATGCATGGACTTTGGCAGACATATTGTTTACAATGAATTTGTGTGTTGAATCTATATGGAGCCTGTCCAAATGCCCCAAAGCAAGAAATGTCATTTATATTTATATCCCAGAAAGGAGGATAAAATTATTCCTAAAGAATTACAGGCTGCTGAGCATGGAAGAACGCCAGGCTTTCACAAAAAATCTGCGTTGCTGAGCGTAGGCACAAGACAGGTATTGTTCCTCTTCACAAAGCCACTTATTTCTACAAGGATGCTGTTTGTCATCAATACCCTTAGGTTTCAGGATGCTGCACACCCATAGTATAACAACATTTTCCCATAGGATAAGCAATTACAATGAGATACTGCAGGGCACGGGAGGAAGAAGAACAACTGGTATGCTATTGGCTTTTTCTCACTACATCCCTTAGCAGTGGCCTTTGTCCTTACGGTCAGCTCTGGACCATCAGGTGGTTTTTCTGGCTGGTGCATCAACCAGTGCTCCCTGACTGCCTGTGGCTGTGGCACAGTGTCCCTGAGAGACCTGATGCAGAGCTAGGTCAGGCCTCAGCAAGCCTGCTGCTCTCTCAACCTTCCCCTGGTCTCAACAGAGATGTCCTTATGTGTTCTTCAAAGATTAACACACCAGATCTGTTCTTTTGGCCTAAATAATTTATGATTTGCATTATGCATGTCTTTCCCTCCTCTGAGTTATGCTGCTTGCCTGCAGGGCCCTGAATACCTGAGAGTAAGCACTATCCTGCTGATAGGGTCAAGTGTATTTCATTTCATAAAACCTGTGAAAATACACACCTCACCACTGTAAAAGGTCCAGGATCACCTTAATTTATACCAGGAAAGGACACAGGCTGAGACAGACAAAAGCAAATCTCCAGCTGCACAGAATAGCAAAGGCTGCACGTGCTGATATGAAATTGTCCAGATAACACCTTACTGAGCTGAGAGTTGAAGTCTTGGGCTTTGGTTGTCTCACAGAGGAATGCAGAGAGAAGGCCACCGAGCTCAGCCCTACCCTGCCTGACACCTTCAGAGGTGCCCGGAGGGCTATGGGCCATGTACATGATTCCCTGGCATTCAGGCTGCTGTTCTGAATCAGCAGGACACTGGGGAACAGGCCTACATGTGTGTGCAAGATTAGGACAAATAGGGACATCTTCTGTTAAATCTAGTTTTCAGACCCTGAAAAACTGTCTCTGCTGTTCCTGCCACTTCTAATCCCCCTTTTGCTGCTTTGGAGGAGCACCTAAGGTAATCCATATGCCAGAAGCAAGCCACATTGGTGTGGGTATCTCTGGAGGGTACAGGTTACCCTCAGAGCCAAGAAACTGTAATCGATGGGATTTAGGAGACATGCTCATTGCAGTCATTTAATGCAAATGTGCAGCAAACTCTATTCAGCAATCCACAAAACCAAACCCTAGAAAACAAATAAGCAGTAATATGAAAATGCAATTGTTTGATTCAGCAAATCAAGAGTTTGCCATAGACTACATATGCAAAGCAAGTTGAAAGACTTGGTTTTCTCTAATTATTCAGTCATTTCCTGCATTGCCACATGCCAATGAGATTAAAGACTGATTTTGTTCCTTGCTGGGATGTCTCAGTAATGTTATCCTTCCTCTTAGCCTTCCTTCCAGAGAGTTGGCACTGACCTGCAGGCATGACAAGCCTGGGAAAGCAAAGGCACCTTCTCTTCTTCCAAACATGCTGCTTTTCTCTAGCCTGACTGCATCAGTAAGTGGCAATATGCAGCAGAGAGGCAATGGGAGAGATGGGAGTAGCAGGAGCAGTAGGGGAAACGGAGACACCAGAGGACAAGGCAGGAGGGAGCGGGAAGGAGACCCTAGTTCAGCAGTCATCCTCCCCTGAACTAAATGTGAGGATTCCTGGCAAAAAGTTATTTAAAAAAAAAAAAATATGGGAGCAATTTAGCTTGGATGTTGAGGAAGCAACAATCATCACAGCTCAGGCTTGGTCTGGCAGAACTGGCCATAACTGCCTCTCTACATGCAGTGGGAAACACACGGCTTCATGTCACCCTGGCTACAGGGACTGAAGGAAGGGGAAATCTGAGGTTGGAGGATAATTCAGTGGCTGGGGCTAGCACAGAGACGATTCTCTCATCAGCTCGGTATTAGCCTCACAAATTTCCTAGACCATTGCTGATTTCAAAGAAGTTGGCCACGCTTTGAAATACAGCATTATAGAGCCAAAACCAAGGAAATACCTAAGCACTTCTTTGCATACCATTGGCTTTTCAAAAATGTTTTCTCACCACTTCTGAGACTCAGCTACTGAGCGCCTTGAGAGAAGAAAAAAATGCACCTGTGAAACCTTGCATACGACAGGAAAGAGGAAGCTGCTGGTTTTCTTCCATTGTGCAGTTCCTCTGATTCCCTCCACCTTCCCTTCCCCTGGGAAAAAGTGGAAGAGAATAATCAAACTGGGGTGAGAGGGTCATATAAGGAGTGTCTGAAGTCAGCACCAATCCAAGGTACAGTCTGCTCTGTGTGTACACAAAATGTCCAGCTGAAACAACTAACTGAGAAGAACTGGTCCCCAGAGTTTTTATTACTAATGAAAAGATTTCCATTAATCTCAACTATAAGTTGCAGAGAGATGGAGCCACCTGGGCTCCCACACTGCAGCACCTTTGTTTTGCTACATGCCAACTCAACAAGTGTCATTTGCCAACTATAAAATTGGTTTGTTATTGGGTTTTATGCATCAGGATCTGTATTCCTGCAGGCTTAAGAGCAGATTTGAGGCCATGCTGGCCCATAGTCTCAACAGAGGATGCACAGCACAAGGCAGTGGGGAAGAATCATGACTAAAGGGCATTTCTGTGTTCCCTGAGCCCTGCCAGTTCTCTTGGCATTGAATGCCCAAATGATATCATTCCACAGGCCAGAAATTGGGGGGGGCTGCTAAACTGGTCATTGCTTATCTTTGCAAAGTCAAGCCACTGACACTGTCATTAGTCCAGGATTTGTGTTCCGTGGGAACTGCTAGATACCATGCTCCCAATTAATCATTTTCTTTCTACAGGGATACCAAGCTGGTAAATTAGGCCCCAAGGGAAGCAAAATATCAAAATTTTCCAGGTTTGCCTTTCATCTGATCTTTCCCATAAATGCAGCCTCTCTGTTGAGTCCTTCATTCCCTACTCTTCCAGTCTCCCCTGACTCTGGGCCTTTGCCCCTCTGGCTTATTTTAAACCTCACTGATGCAGAATACCAGTCGAAAGGAGGGATGTTTGCCTGGGGAAAAGAGCCAAAGAGGACATTTCCATCTTTTTCACAGGGACTGATGAGTGGAAGGGACATTTCCCAGTGGCTCCTCCAGCAATGCTCCTTTTTTCTGCCTCTCAGTAAAACCGGCATTAAGAAATAAACATCATAATTTGGATCCCTTGCCTATCTAAATCTTCTTCTTAATACTTCAAAACCCTGTCTTACAGACAACAGAGTCAACAACAGTCTATTATTGCACCCATCAAGCAAGAACTGTCCCTGGTAAATTTATACTCTTCTGTGTTTTTCTATATTTTGGGGGCAGATAAATAAGAGCAGAAGTTTCTTGAGATCAAGAAAGAAACAGGGCACTGACATACAACAAAACTGCTGTTTTATTCAAACTGCTTTCTGTGGGAAAAAGAAACTGGCTGCTGGAGCTACTTCTAAGCAACCAGATCATCATGAGATTCAGAAATGCATGTCTGGGGAAAATATGCATCCCAAGCACAGCTGAATAGGAGATGTCCAGATGTCATTCTTTTTCCATTCCGGGAAAGGGGAAAAGGTTTCCTACAAAAACATATTTTTTCCCCTGTCTCAGGAAAAGTTGCATTAATAAATAAGCATCACAATATGAATCTCTGCCCTGGCTCCATCTGTTAAGCCACTACAAGACTCCAGAGAGAGTCTTCACACAAATAACACTAAATTTAAATTTCAGGCTGCTCTTCATTTCTTTCTCAGAACCACAAAACCAGGAAGAACAGCTAAGTCCATGCTGCCAGGGTGAAAAACGTACCCTGAATGGTTACATTTGCCTCGTTTCCTTTGTTGGTAGCTGCTAGCATACAAACAGAGTTTACTGAGCATTGGTCAGATTTTTTACTGACCAGGTCATTTTTTTTCCATTAATGGGTGAACCACCAAGAAATCACCAGGTAGTTTCTGCTTGTCCCAGAGGAGAAAAGAGGTTATCTTGAGGCATGCTCTCCCCCTGGAACGTTGTTAACAACTTGCGAGACAGCATGGACGAGACCCAAGGCTGATAAAGCCTCTCTCTAGGGAAATTTCTTTCCAAACACTCGTCCAGCTATGTTTTCTGTAGCACTGTCCTGAGGCACTAAGGTTTTGCATAGTTTGGTGTAGACGTTGCAGTCACAGGACAGGAGGGTGATGAGGCATAATAAGCGGATACCAGCACACTGGGCTGCTTTGGAGGTGAAATGGCCAGCTGCAACTGGAGGATAAACTTAGGTGAACTTGGCCATAGAGAGTAAACTATGCTTTGGCAAGGCTGTAGGTTGCTATTTCAAGAGCAGGAAGAGACAGTTTTTTGAATAAAGTTCACCATGTAAATGAGTTATAGGTAACGTTTTAATTGATTATGTAAAGTAACCCACAAGTACAAGCTGACAGCAGGAGCACAGTCCTCTGGGATCAATACCTCCTTGACATCCCAGTCCTTCGTTATATTAACAATACCCCCTTTCTTTAAATACTTCAGTTCCCTAATCTTTCCACTCTTTTTTGTTAATTAAAAATCCTTGCTAGTTCATGTGGGAACATATTTAGCTAACGGTCACAAGAGCATTCCAGACGCCTTTAGAAGGCCTTGAACAGAATAAACAAGAAGACAAAAAATAAAGATACCAATTAGAAGAACACAGGTGCACATTCCACAATAAAGGGAACTTGGCACAAAGAACCTCAATTTGGCAGTTTATCTTGACCAATTAGACTGAGACAAGTTTCGCATGTTTTAGTTAGTATAACCAATTATGTCTTATGTTTATGCACGTGTACAGTGTTGATATAACCAATCATTAAGTGTAACTAGGCGCATGGACAGTGCGTGAATAATGTGTATAACCAATAGTAAAATAGCTAAACACATGTACGGATGTAACCAATGTATAAAATGATGTCTGATGCTCTAGTAAAGGGTCTTCAACTATGATCATATTGATCTGTCGCTGAGTCCATGATTATGCTCCCGCAAGTTCACATCAGTTTCAGCTAACTTTCCAAGTGTACCCTTTCCTCCTGAGTTTTCTAACTTTTCTGCATCCTCACCTCTATGGTCCACTTTCTCTCTATACATCAGTCTTCTAAAACTTTGCTAACATTCATTCGTGTTTCTTCATAACTGTCCAACAAGCTCTCATAATAATTCTCAGTATTTTGGAACTTCCAAATCCTTTCCAGGGATTCAAGGTCTGTGCTTTCCATACATTTCTTCAAGTTTCTTTCTAAGCCTTCAGCTTTGTGCATGAGAATGAGCAGCAGTATTATAATGTCATTCTATTAGAAACAACTCACTAAATTGCTGTGCACAGTAGATACTCTGATCATGTATGGGGTAGCTCTAACCAAGCACAATTTCCTAGTAAATCTACATCTCTGTGGAGATGTAGACTCCTTAGGCTATCAACTCCTTTAGCTATCTGCTCAGTAGCTCATCACATCGGACCAGAGATGAAGGAGGACTCAGTTCTGCTGACCCTCAGCTTCCAGAGTAGCAATAGCAAAATGTCAACAGCTGAATGTTGTGGGACTCGTGACCAAGGACTCAGTGTTTTCTGCTTGTGTTACTTGTTTGATTGCCAAGTAAAACCCCTGCAAGTCATGTCAACGGGCTTGTGCCACACACTGGACACGGTCTACGCTCCTGGTTACTCATTCTTGCCTTCTTCAACCTTTGCAGCCCAGGCATCACCCTGCCTCCACTAGCTGCCTTGGCTGCAATGTGTAGTCCGAGGGCTCTTCACCCATGGTAAATCACTTGCCACCAATGCAGTCTCCAGCACCTTAAAGCAGCATCTCCAGTCGCCACCTCTCTGTGAACACAAGGTATCCGGGGCTTCCCAAACTCCATCATGTATTCCTGCCCATATCTGTGGAGGGTGTGGACTTGTACAACACAGACTGGAAACACCTCCACAGTGTCTGCAAATATGCAGGCTATCTGGCACTGCCACAGGCATGGTGATAAGTCCTGTCCCCTTGAGCAGAGCAGATCGCCAAGGACTTCTTTCTCCTCCACCAGTTCACATTTATTACTTTGCCTTGTTCCAGCATCTTGTGGTTTATGAACCCAAATACTTTCCTCCCTCCCCATGCTGGGCTTCTCTACATCCTGCTTGTAACTTTGGTACTAAGTAAGGTGCTGTATAATATGCAGGAACTTGTTTTTCATGTATTGGCCTGGCACACAATGCACTTAACAGCTATTTTTACCCTTCTTAACTGGATGTCTTGCCACTCGTATTCTGAACAGCTTTTAAGTCTTTTTCTACGTCCTCCCACTGAGAACTATTAATGTCCACCAATAACCTCTGCTCCTGGGCCCCTGCTTGCTGCTTCTCCTCCCACCAGTCCCTCCAGCCCACAGAGGCCCCAGGCTGACATCCTCCCCAGCATCCCAAATCTCTCTTTCCCTCCGTTTTGTAACATTTTCCCTTTTAGGATGCCAAATTCCCTCCCTGCCCCCAATACCATCTCATCTACTGATTACTTAAAACTCATGCATCACTTCTGTCACCATTTCCATATAAAAGCGTACACAGTTTTTGTGACAAAGCTGTCATGGCAACTTGAAGTTTGTCAGGTTTTCACATTATACATAATCTGCAAAACTGCACATTATTAAACATGTTCTGATGCTCCCAATTACTTACAAATTATTCCATTGCCAGATGCCACTGCTATATTCAGTCAACATTTGTCATCTGGAAGAAAACTTCCAGATTAAGTTGCCATCGCTTCAGGGCATTGAGGAGGGAGGATGCTCTTCTGTCATGCTTGGAGCAGACTTAGAGGAGATCAAAGTCTCTAATAATTCTCTGGCTCAGATTGTGGATGGACTTAAGAGCTTCAGTAGGATGGGCTGCTAGGGAACACGATTACTTCTGCACACATCTACTGAGCCTTAAAAATGTGATACAATAGCTGTTGCCATCCCTTTTCGAGCGCATTCTGGGTTAACACTCACATTTTGGTCAACTAGTGTCAAATAAATGTATGCTGATAGATCTAGACATAAATTAGATAATCCATAGCATTATGCTGAAACTCTAGTAGGTACTAATAATCCTGTGCTCCTCTGCTTGGAGCCCACAGAAGTGCTACATGAGCCTGGCAGAGCCGGACATTTCATACACATCTGTGCTGCTGTAAAGACATTTCATTCACTAATTTCATTTCCCATTTCATTTGACTTACAAACACCTATTCCGAGTCTGGCTCAGCCTCCAGTTGGCAGCAGTTGGATTGTCCTTACTTTTTATTAGGCAGTAAGGCTTAGGTTTGGGGAGACGGTTTTATTTCCTTTCTGATCTTAACTCTAAGTGTAAGTACATGCAAGTATTTTTCCATCTGTTACCTGATTTTCTTCTTCATATGCTTCAGACATTACTGGAACTACTTCATCTTGCAAAAAATTCTTGCTCTAAGAAAGATCACAGAGACTGCTAAAGCTTTTCCCTGTGGAAACCCGGAAGGTTGTCCTAGTTTCAGCTGGGATAGAGTTAATTGTCTTCCTAGTAGCTGGTACTGTGCTATGTTTTGAGTTCAGTATGAGAAGAATGTTGATAATACTCTTGTTTTCAGTTGTTGCTAAGTAGTGTTTAGTCTAATGTCAAGGATTTTTCAGCTTCTCATCCCCAGCCAGCGAGAAAGCTGGAGGGGCACAAGAAGTTGGCACAGGACACAGCCAGGGCACCTGACCCAAACTGGCCAACAGGGTATTCCATACCATGTGATGTCACATCCAGTATATAAACTGGGGGGAGTGGGGGTGGGGGGATCGCCGCTCGGGGACTAGCTGGGTGTTGGTTGGCAGGTGGTGAGCAATTGCGCTGTGCATCATTTGTACATTCCAATCCTTTCATTATTGCTGTTGTCATTTTATTAGTGTTATCATTATCCTTACTAGTTTCTTCTTTTCTGTTCTATTAAACCGTTCTTATCTCAACCCATGAGTTTTGCTTCTTTTCCTGATTTTCTCCCCCATCCCACTGGGTTAAACCACAACAAAGGTTTAATCAGGTATAATGCCTTGACTGATTTCTAATTTTTAAATTCCTGATTTTTTAACTCCCAAGAAACTTTTTTCCCTGTACAAAACCTATATTAATAAATTAATAATTAATGAATCAGTTGTCAAGAATTAAAATAAAAAATTGCTTAATAAATAATTTAATAAAGTAATACATCAACTTGCTTTTCCCCTCTACATGCAGAATGACTTCTGTTTTATTCCTTTCTTTGACGAAAAATTACATTTGCTCTGCATTCTCTGAACAGCTTTAGCCATTATATTTTATATTTTATCCCACTGGGACATCCTGGGATAAAAAGCACATGAGACGGTTTAAAAACTGTGTATTTGCCCCTGTTTCTGGAGTGAGATCAGGCAGAATCACATACATTACCTTCCCACAAACATTCATTCTCCACCAGGCTCAGCAGCATCCCAAGGTCCTTCTTTGGCATTACTGAGGGGGACACTGTTTTCTCCATCATTTCTCAGGAGCTGCCATTATTTTGGAGTATCTGCAGGATGTTCCCTGTGATGTATCACAAATTCATTCCTGTCTTAGTGGATTCTGAATGCAAGAATGGCTATGGATAAATTATTTTCAAGTCAGGATTATCTGACTTGAAACCCATCCCTCTAATGAAGTTAGAAATTCAGTTTGTTCTCTGCACTGTGTTGAAACACTCCAGGACATACTCCATGGCCTCAACCCAGTGACAGTACCTGTTCCTCCTCTATATAGTGCCTTTACTCCCTCTTTGATTTTACCAAGAGAGCAGAAAAATAATGATGGGAGTTCTGGCTCACTACCTAAGGAGTTATTGCTTGACAAACATCCATTTCCCAGGTGAATGCCTTTACCTTCTAGCACTTTTATCATGTAGCAGCTTCTATGAACTTTCCATCCTCCACATACTCTCCAGTAACTACCAAATTACCCACCTGCTTCTTTCATATGTCACAGCATTTCTCAGCTTTTTCTGCCAGGGCATCAGAAGCTGTAGCATGCATCAGCTTTCAGTTCTGTGATCTTCTGCTTCAGTTTCTGATTTTCACCTTCATCTCTTTCTTTATCTGTACGTTGAACGTTTCACATCCTCTTTCAAGGCCTCATTTGGCTCTGCTATAGCCATAGTTGGTATCTGTCAAACCCTGAACAACCACAGCTGTGCTCTATTCTTGTCAATATTGTGTTGTTAAAAAAACCAAACCAAAACAACAAAAAAACAACCCCAAAAAACACACACACACAAAAAAAGATTTAGGGATTTCCAGCACCTGTTTCAAATACATTCCGATTCATTTCTATAACAACCTTTTTGAGGGATTCAAGGCCAAGTGCTGCCAAATACTTACCTATGCATCTTCCCAGAACACCTAGTATCCCCCATATCTCTTACCTACTGCTCCAAATAACTCTAATTCACATTTTCAAGATAGTAAGATTCCAATCTGCAAACTGGCTGCAAATAGCACTGCATTTGTCCCTCTGGGATCATCAGATTATGGCCTCTTTGTATCTTGCTAACTTTATAAACTATCTCAAAATCCCTTCCTACATCTACAGTACTAACTTCTAACTTTCTTTTTAACTCTTGCAATGTCACAGTAGGTCTCATTAATTTTGGTCAGTTATGATTACTTTACATTGCACAGGCTTTTCTAGCAAAAGATATAGTAGGGTCTTCCAGTGTAAGTAGCATTCTCACTCAGCGGTCCACTTTAGCATTTTCCCCTTCTTTCATGATACACCGTTTCCTCTCACTTGCTACAGTGCATTCAGATTTATTGCTCCTTGTACACAAATGGTCTTTTTATTGCATTTCCCAGTGACCTATGAGGTTTCCCCCAACACAGAAGGATTTCCAGCTGCTTGCAAGTGTTGTAAAGAGCCACTAACAGAAAGAATTTAAGAATCCAGCATTGTCTGGAAGAGAAACACCTGTCTCAAGTGAAGAGGCAAATAGAGACATTTCCCAGGAAGTAAACCATACAGTATGGTCAATAGGAAAGCAGAGCGCTTCACGTATAATTTACCAGAACTCAATCCTGCAGCTAACCCTCTGCCTAAAATATCTGTTCTATTCAACCTGAGGTCAACATGACACAGGGAAGGTGCCTTCTGAAATTCTTCCTGATAAGTGAGGATGGATGGATGGATAGATGGATGGATGGATAAAATGGCAAAAGTAGAAACAGACATGGAAGATAACAGGAAAAATAGGTATCAATAGGATGGTGAAAGAGAATAAAGTGCTAGTGTGAAGGAGTGTATCCTGTCCTCTCCCCTAAAACTCATTTTCCTCTGAACTCTGCTACTTTGCTCTTCCTTTTATGCCTGGTTTATTACCACCACCCCCGCCCCGGCTTTGCTCCTCCCCTCTGCTCCAGGAATGCTCCTATCTCTTCTGCAACACTCATATTGCCTTCTGCTATTCTGCAAGCCCATCTTGCCTCTGAGCTGTAAGCCCCTTTCTCCTTTCCCTGTATTATTTTAATTCCATAAGATTCCCTGTGTCTCATCAGCACTTCCAAGCCCATTCCTTCCACAAATCTCTCTCTTTCTCTCTCCCTAAAAAGGTCTTCTTTTGAGGACCACAAATATGCTTCTTCCCAACCCCTTCTCTTCACTAAGACACCTGCTCTTTCCCACTTTTACCTGATTGCTACTTTTATGGAAACCACTCCAGCTTCAGTTCTTCCATCTTAAAATTACTTGCTGTCTTCTTCCATTTCCTGAATACTTCACTCTCCTACCCAACCATCTCGCTCATACTTCCCCTCCCTCAGGCTCCCTCTCCTCTTCCAAACCCAGCCCCAGATTCTGCTTCCCACAAGTCCCTTTCTCCTCTCTTCTGTGAGATCTCCTCCAAGGCCTGCTTTCACCAGCTTTTCTCCCAGCCATTTATCTCACTGCCAAAACCCTAATTCAACCTGCAAATCTCATCTTGCTTTAGCTCACTGAGCCCTTCCTCACCCACACTCAGCTCTTTTCAAGCCTTTTCCTGGTGCAAGGCCAGCCAGGACATTTAGTAGTTCATACGGAGAAGCATCCACTTCATCAATCTCAAAAGGATGTTGACAAAGGCTTCTCAAAGGATAAGTGAGTCAGTTTTTCTCTGCCACTATTTTATCCCTACCTACTCTAGGACAGCTCATTTAACTAACAAGGGACCACACCAAGGGATTTGCTCAACTGACACCAACAGCGAGCAGTAAGGCACAACCAACAGACAAAAAAGGTATTATGATGGTAATATCAGCTCAATTACAGCATTTTGCAGCCCTTTTTCTTTTGGTTTAGAAACCCCATATGTTCTAATAGCTTTGAATGTTTCATGTGTTTTGTTTGTCTTGATTCATCTCTAAGCCCCTCCAGCCAAACTGTAAACTTTGTGCTTCAACAAACCACACTAAGTGGGTTACTAAAAGCCAATTCTGCCTAAATTTACATATTGCTACCGCAATTACAAAGGTTCTTGCACAAATTGAGTCAACAGACTCTGAATTTTATGGTAGGACAAAGACAACAAGCAAAACACACCAGCAAGAGGAGGCAGTATGCCAATATAAGCTATGAAGGATATTTGGAGGACTCACTGTCTATATTCGAAAGAAAATGGATTCATAACTCAAAAAAAAAAAATCTGGTAAAAATAATCCTAATTCAGTGGATTAAAACAGACTCCTTCTTTATACTGATCTAATAGTATTTGTATGTTTTGTCTATTTAACCAAGAGGTTTAATCCAGTTGCGTGCTGTGTGCGTGTACAAATACAAGTATTACCTGTTTGAAGTGACGGAACAGAATCTGGTGCCCGCAGCACTTAACACTAGCAATTACTAGTGAAAATCCAGGATGTTTACTGCATTTGCATACAAGTTGAAATAGGATCAATAATTTCAGACTTACATACTGCAAAGGAAGCTTGCTGGATTGCAGGAAAAGTTTTCTTTTCATACGACAAGTGCAACAAATTGAATTTGCCAATCCATGATGCCCTTATTTTGCATGGAGCTTTGAGATGCCATTTTTACAGCCAGAGTCAAGATGAACCATAACTGTATCTCTAAGGATGGAAGGTCCATCTGTGGGCTGCATTCCCAATAAGGTCAACATACTAAACTCCAATTAAGGCAGTGGGCAGGAAACAGGGCTACTATACCACAATTCCACCATTGCCTAAGGCCAAAACAGTACAGCTCAGGACGCAAGGAGGATTTAGTAACACTGGACACATCTTTTCCCAAGAAAAGTAACTTAGCACCATCTAGGTTTACCTAGCTTTGGGCAGTGCTCTTCTTGCTAATGATTTCTGGTGACATGCCAGTGATATCTGTCACAAGGACCATGTTCCAAGGGGAAATGAGCTCTCTTCTGGTCTCTGCTGTTGGAGGCTGCATCTTCCCTGAGTCCCCACCATGTTGCTCCTTGCTCTTCTAATCTCTCCCCAGCCACAAGCTCTTCCAGTTTCTCTGAAGCTCTGCTGATTCGGAGTACCAATGCAGATGGAGGAATATCTCCGTGGGGAGAAAAGCCAGCTCCCAGTTTGGAAACAGAGCTAATTTTCAGATGTCCTTCTTTTTCCCACACAAGGAAGGGGCATCCATTCTGCCCCTTCCTCCTCCCTCTGAGAATACCATTTTTCTTCTGTGTCAGAAAATAAGCATTAATAAATAAAGATAATCAAATTAATCCTTGTCCTAGCTGAACCTTCTTGCAAAACACAGTGAACTGCTGCCTCTCAGGGAGTGAAATCAATGGCAGACTTGCATTTCAAATAATATCATAAATGTTAATTCTCCTATGGGTTTTTGTATGTGTTGAGGGTTTTTTGTTGTTATAAGAAAAAACAAAACAACCTTGAGATTTATGAAGAAATATAACATTTTTTTTTTACTTTTTCAAAACCAGCTTTTCCACAGAAACCCACCTGAGTGCCAGAGCTAACAATTACAACAGTGTTTGAAGTCAGCAATATCCCTTTGGAGAAAAACTATATCCAAGTTGCTGTTGCACAGGGAGTTTATAGCTGCCATTCTTTTCTTTCTTTCTTTTTTTCTCCATTTAGGTGATTCTCCAGTTTTCCCTGTTCTTCCACACCCCTTTCTCAGGAAAATTGTGCTCATAAATGAACATACCAAGATCCTAACATGAACCCCTGTGCTGAGTCTTGCTCCAAAACTAGGGACTCCTCCCACACAAAATAATTACAGCTGAGGCTTCTTTTTTTAACCCAACTCAAAACCACAAGTATGAGGAACTACAGGTAAGCCAGCACCACTCCTCCATCTAACACATCTCCTTACAAAACATCTGGAAGGTATCACATAGCTCTAGCCAGCCCAAGTCTACAGAAGAAATTTTTTTCTCACAGGTCCCAGAGGATTTGCTTTCTGTGCTAAGTCTGCATCAGTTACAAACCTTGCCTACAAATCAAGCTGGATTTGCTAAACACCCCCCCCCCCCAAAAAAAACCAAAAAAAAACAGAGAAAAGAAAACCAAAACTATAAAAAAAAAAAATCCCCCATCTCACGTCTTCACCTCACCTCATGCATTGGCTTTCTCAGGGTTGAAGGAAAGGGTCTTGGTGCTGGTAAAGAAGGGCACTGAGGTGGCTCAGTGACTGCTGCCTTTCCCTTCAGTGCAGCTTTGGCACAAGAAACACTCCTTCACCGAACAAGGGTTCAGAGAAAAGCACCCAAGCATCGCCTGGGCTGGACTTTACTGACTGAGGAGGTGACAAACCTTTCCTTCATCTCCCAAGCTCTCTCCTGACTGCTGGGCCTTGGAGGAAAAGGGGTCTCTGGCACAGCTAGCCCATGTTAGCCACCGGTGGAGGGCACAGCTGGATGCAGTCCCTGGGGTGATGTCTGGCAGCGATGGGCCAGGAGGGAAGCACCCAGCAGATGGTGTGGAAAGAGGCAGAAGCCTGAATGAAAAGAGCAGACTTGATCTCGGAGATACAGAAGGGCAGGAAACATAAATCCTTGATGCCACAGTCACTCTATGGAGTAGGAATGTCTTGTTAAGAGGAAATATATTTTTAGTCATGAATAAATACATAGGTCACATATATATTTAAAAGCATGTGATGCCAATTTCCAAAACAAGACAAATGGTCCCCCTGCTTTCTGCTCTTGCTTGGTCTGGGTGACACAGGCAGGAACCATTTTTACATCCCTTCCCTCTGCCAAATTCTAGCTTCCATTTCTCTTGATTACCATCAGAGTCAGAAAGAGGTTGTGATGCCTTCTAAGAGCCCATGCCTTCCCTGCATCCTGCCCACACTCACTGCTTGACTCCTCCTCTCCTTCCTCAGGTGATCAACGAGGAGGTTTTCATACTTTAAGAATGGCAATTCTTACAATAAAGCAGGCTAACTGCGTTTCCCGGTCTAAACTCTACAAAATTAAATGCCTCACTTATTCCTAAGCTTCCAGCTGCGTATACCTGGACCGTGACTGTACTCAAAGCCAGCTACATAAACACCTCACTGCCCAGCTCCACGCTCAGTGCCTCACCAGGACCAAATTAATGGTCATGTCCTAATTCTGTTTTGCATCAATGTCCTGGTTTCAGCTGGGATAGAGTAATTAACTCTATTCTTCCTAGTCTTCCTAGTCTTCCTAGTAGCTGGTACTGTGCTATGTTTTGAGTTCAGTATGAGAAGAATGTTGATAATACTCTTGTTTTCAGTTGTTGCTAAGTAGTGTTTAGACTAATGTCAAGGATTTTTCAGCTTCTCATCCCCAGCCAGCGAGAAAGCTGGAGGGGCACAAGAAGTTGGCACAGGACACAGCCAGGGCACCTGACCCAAACTGGCCAACAGGGTATTCCATACCATGTGATGCCACATCTAGTGTACAAACTGGGGGGAGTGGGGGCAGGGAATCGCCGCTCGGGGACTAGCTGGGTGTTGGTTGGCAGGTGGTGAGCAATTGCGCTGCGCATCATTTGTACATTCCAATCCTTTCATTATTGCTGTTGTCATTTTATTAGTGTTATCATTATCCTTATTAGTTTCTTCTTTTCTGTTCTATTAAACCGTTCTTATCTCAACCCACGAGTTTTGTTTCTTTTCCCGATTTTCTCCCCCATCCCACTGGGTGGGGGGGGAGTGAATGAGTGGGTGCGTGGTGCTTAGTTGCTGGCTGGGGTTAAACCACGACAATTGAGAAGACCTCCTTATGTTGCTGCAGGGATCTTGGAGTAAGTGTCAATGGTGGTTAGGAGGGGATAGAAGAAAGTTATGTTTCACCTGTGACACCTTCTTGTGTGCCGTGCTGCAGGGATGCATTCCATTTTTCCAAACACTATTTCCATGCATTGGCTGTCACCATGTCTAGGCACCTGGCACAGAACCTCCCAAGCTCTACAGCTTTTCCTCTGGAGGCAATGGAAATATCCCAAATACACTGGACCCCCATACCTTGCTGTCGGGTTCAGGGACACAGGGAACAGCATGATAGGGTCAAAATTCAGAGTTCAGACTATCCTTGAACAGACACTTCTGAAGAGCTTTCCATCTTTTTGCACAGCTGGAAACCAACATGTTTCAAATAGATACTAGACACATCACTGGCTACTATAACAAATCAATTCCTCACTGCTTTATTTCCTGCACCATTTGTACCTCCCCAAACATGTATAAAAATCCTATATTGCTGTTTACAAGTTTGTTCCAACTTCCCAAAGCTGTGACAGAGCAAGTGCTAAAGTACCAGAAAAGAGTTCTCTGACTAAATTTATTACAGCAGAACTACAAATCACATTTCCAAATAGTGTGGTTTGAAAATACTGGGGGGGTATTTATTTAAAACATGAGAAGAAAGCAGAGCTCAGTGAAGTGCAAGTAATAAAGATAGAAGTCAGACTTTTAAACTATTTGACTAAATAATGTCAAACAAACAGTGACCCCAGGAGCCACAAATATTGAAGGAAAAGCTGTTGATGGTCCTGGCAAGATGAATTTGAGGACATTTATGAGGATGGGGGAACACACACACATAAACCACAAAACCCCCCCAATAGAGCAGAGCAGAAATCAGCGTACAATTTCTGTAGAAAAAGTGATATTTTTTTAAAACTCTATTGCTGGTGGTTTGGATAAGCTCCTTGTTGTGCACTACAGGACAGGCTGTAAGTCCATTTAAGCTCATGGGAAATCAGGTACTAGTATTGTCTACCACAGCCACTGTCTTTCCATTGAACAGTGAAACATACCCTCCTGACAGTACTTCCCCTGAAATACTTTTCATCTCTTGCCCACAACCCCCACTAGTAAGAGGATAATATCTATAATCTTAATTTTTCAGATACAGGTGATCTCTTCATTACATTTATGAATGCATGCTGCACCCCAGATTAAACATCACAATGAGTAAATCCGGACTTGAGCTACACGTATGTCTGAGCCTGGTTTCTGTAACAGGCTTGCCCAAACCCAGTTCTTCTCCAGAGGCATGCAGCCTGCCCGCCTTGTCGGATTGCACACTCAAGTCTCTCAGTGCTTTTATGCATTTGCTGCTCCTCAGTACAGGTAAATGGAGAAGTGGGAGGTTGCCTAAATATGCCCTCCTAGCCCCTCTTCAAGACCTGAGGAGGGGTTGTTTGCAGGGGTTGCTTTCTGCCATGGCCTGAGAGAAGAATAACACCACCAGGTTTGTCCTTGGGAGCCGGGTGGCAGAGGAGGCGTCAGGGACACCCAGCAGCTGGCCCAGTGCATGGCCACCAAGGGCAGGGACAGCCTCCTGGGCCTCCTGGGCACAGGGACAGCCCCCGGGGCCAGCACCCCACAGGCCTTCCTCCGAAGGATGCTGGGCGGAGGGGCTGCGCGTGGGGGGCCCCGTCACCCCGGTGTCACAGTGCCACCAGCCGGCAGTGCAGCAGTCACAATGCCCCGGGGCAGTATAAAAGGGGCAGCCTCCCGTGCCCCGCTGCCAGAGATGGCCCGGGGACAGCCCGAAGACATCCGAGAGGAAGTCCTTGAGGAGCCAGTGGAATTACTTGGAGGGGGCTGAGGGAGGAAGACCAGACGTTGGACCAGGCTGCTGGAGGTTCTCTAGTGCAACACCATTTCACGGCAGGGCCACGTTCAAAGCCCATCTGATGGATGGAATCCTGCTTCAACCTTTGGGGAACAGACGCAAGCCCCTCAGGAGATGAGAAGAGCCACCAAGCCCTGGCAGTGCCCGAGGTTGCCGGGCCTTTTCAGCTGGATAAGCAGTGGCAAGACCATGGGAATGCCTTCTTGAGGAGCACTGCAGAGCTCACCATCCTCATCACCTGCGGAGCCAGGGGCAGCAGCCGTAAGAAATGGGATGCAGAGATGTTGCCAGGGGTCCCCAGTCCTTTGGAGCACCCACTGGTGGCCCAAAGGCGCAGAAAGGATTCTTGCCCCCAAGGTTGATCAGGCTGGGGGCATTTGGCCACTCTCGGAAACCCCTGAGATGGCTCCAGGTTGAGGGAGAATAGGGCTTGGGCATCTTCTGGCAGGCGTGACCAGCCTGTGGGACGAGGAGGCGGGTCTTGCTCATGTGCTCAGGGAATAGCCGATCACCAGCTTTGGGGTCAGGAAGGAACTTTCCCCCGGGGCAGATTGGCACTGGTCCCCGGGGGTTTTTTGCCTTCCTCTGCAGCACTGAGCATGACCACTTGTCAGGGCTCCTCCGGTCCGTTTTGGCTAGGTTACTGCCTGCTGCTCGTGCACCACAAAGATGGCCTCTCGTGCCCTGCAGCTGGGGGGAGGAAGGCTTTTTTTCCCCCATGGTGGGCTAGCAAGTGTCCCCGGGGGTTTTTTGCCTTCCTCTGTAGCACTGAGCACAGCCCCTTGTCAGGGCTCCTCTGGGCCCTTTCGGTAGGTCCTTGCCTGCTGCTCTTGCACCTCCAAGGCGCCGCTCGTGCCCTGCCTCTCTCGGGCTCTCTTGCCCAGTGCCAGTCTGTAGCGGGAGCGAGCTCTGCTCTTCCCTTGGCTCCATTTCCCCAGGGGTTCTTGCTTCTGCAAACCAGCCTGTGCTTGGAAGGGCTCCGGGCTTGCTGCACCATCAGGAGCTGCCGCTGTTCAGCTCTCCCGGCGTGCAATACAAGCACTGGGCAGGCACAAGAGTGCTTTTCATGCATCATTGGCCAAGAAGCACAGCAGTGGAGCAAGTTTTGGAAGGCAAAAAAGTATGCTTGTCATTGCTACGTGTCATGCTTTGGAAAACACCCCACGGTACCACACACCTCCTCCTCCTCCTTCTTCTTCTCTGGTGTGTGGTCGGTCCTGATCCTCATTCTTCATGTTCTCGCTCTTCAGGAAACAGGGACTGCTTGGCCTGTATTCCTCCTGCTACTCTCTGTAGCTCTGTGACTTGCCTTTGCCAGGCTGCAAAGGATGTTTTCTCAAGCTCACCTGAAGAACGCGTCAGCCTGCTCCTGGCTGCACATGCACGTTGTGTTAATGCTTGTGAGCATCGGCTCTGAATCAGAATCAGAAAAATAAAAATAACATCCTGTTTCCACATGTAATCTTTGTGTTATGTGTCCTTGAAAGTGTTTTTGGAGCTGAAAAACTGCTGGCATTTCAGGCAAATAAGTCTCATGTTATTTGACTCATGGTCAGCACAAGGAATGGAGTAGAATAGAACAGAACAGAACAGAACAGCTATGCTGTGTTGTGCCCAGAGTTCCGCATGACAAGCTCCGACCTCGGTCTGAGGGCTCCATCCAGGAGAGCAGCTCTCTGCAGTGCAGGTGCCAGGCCCATCCAGGAGACAGGGGCAGGGACGGGCACACCTACAACATGGCTCAGGCAGGGACTGAAGGCCCCAGGCTGAGCTGAGACATGTCCCCTGGGCCCTTGGCAGGAGACGGGGAGGGTGGGGGTCCCAGGGGAGGCCGGGCCCAGCCATTGAGGCCTATGAGCACCCCCAGGACCCTGACAGAAGCGGACTTGCATGGCTCATACGCCCTCCTTTAGACAGGGGTGGTTGGCCACCTTGGAGACAGAGTTTTGGGCCAGAGGAGCCTTCTCTCTGGTGGAGTACCGTTGTTCTCAGGCTCGTGTGTTTTAGCATGTTTTTGCACAGGAAACAGGTCAGACACTTCTAAAAATGAGTCCAAGGAGCAAAAACAAAATCCAGGGGTAATGAACAGGTATTGCTCACCTCCAACAGGTTTGCAACCCTTTAGTTGAGGAGCATGTCCTGCTTCAGACTGAGGGCTTGATCTCTGAGCCTCACTAGTGTCAGAGATGCGGGGGTTTGCTACCCTGTGGAAACCCAGCTAAACTGGATGAACACAGAAGACTTTCAAAAACCGCACTTCACACTTGCTTTGTGCAGATTTGTGCGGATGGTCCACTTATCTCGAGACGATCCACAGCTCTCACCCCCACCAGAAGGCACATGCCTCCTCCCCACAACGTGACAGAGCCCATGCCTAGGCTGGGACGTGGTTATGGGTATTGAATGCCTTCTGCTAGTGCAGGGCTGGGAAGAAATGTCATCAGAGATTTCCTCAGCATGTACTGGTAGGGAAAGGAGGAGGTAGGAAGAAGAATAGACTAGACTAGACTATTTCAGCTGGAAGGGACGTACAATAACCATCTAGTCCAACTGCCTGACCACTTCAGGGCTGCCCAAAAGTCAGAGTGTGATATTAAGGGCATTGGCCAACTGCCTTTTCAACACTGACAGGCATGGGGCATCGACCATCTCCCAAGGAAGCCTGTTCCAGGGTTTGACCACCCTCTTTCCTCACGTCAAGTCCGAACCTCCCCTGACGGATGCAGCTTTGAGCCATTCCCACGCGTCCCGGCACCGGGTACCAGGGAGAAGAGATCAGCACCTCCCTCTCCACGTCCCCTCCTCAGGAAGCTGTCGAGAGCAGTGAGGTCACCCCTCAGCCTCCTTCTCTCCAAACTAGACAAACCCCGTGTCCTCAGCCGCTCCTCAGAGGACATGCCTTCCAGCCCCTTCCCCAGCTTTGCTGCCCTCCCCTGGACGCGTTCCAGTACCAAAATGATCATATTTTTATATATATTGATCAAGTACCAAAGTAATCTTATATTGATATCAAAGTGATTTAAAACTCTTAAAACTTCAAATTAAGTCAGCAAAGCAAATGAGCTCAATTTAAATAGCAAGCTTTAATGCTGTTGAATATCTACTTTGTACTTATTTTTGAAACCACAATTGAATTGCATCATTGAAGAACCACTAATAACAACATGAATAACTTTTGTGCAAAACTTACATTTCACTATTACTTATCTTCTGCTACTCAGGAAGACATAATACAAGGATCCAAATGCTCATGTAACATACAGTGTATGCACTCAGATTCCCACTGATAACATTTTATTATAAAAATGGCATTTCTTACTTACTGAGCTATTAGTACTTCATTCGTGATTTGCTGTGGATGGCAGATGGACCATTATATTTTATAAGGGCAGTAATTAAAACTGTGTTGGATGTACTGAATAGAGAGGAAAAATAGTAAATTTACCCTTAAAATGTGCTGTATTTAGAAATGGTTTATTACAAAGGAAGTATAATCTGGGGTTTGAGCCTGAAGATTTTAAAACTGTTAGATAGCCCCTCATACCTAGTTTGTAAGCACAGTCCCAAAGAACCAAGGAAGTATTTCTGCTTCCAGAAAAGTATTCCAGCAAGTATTTAAACTTCCAGCCATTTTGTTTGTTATTGCTTAGTTATTCTTCAGAGGGAACTATACTGAAATAAATACAGTAAAGTGAAAAAAGCATTCTATGAGAAGCTAGGGCTATAGAAAGCTATTTTATCAGTTCAGAAAACTCTGGCCCCAGACATTCTGCTAAGAGCTTCCCACAGTTTCAGCAACTTTATCTTAAACTTAGGTGGAAAATATGCATTGCTTTTTTTGTTGGTTTTATCACATTATTTTATTTTACTTATATAATAGCTACAGGCATTGCATTTTAATTTCAAATGCAATTTTAACTAGATTTAGGTTTTAAGCTTTTAATTATGTTTGGGGGGATTTTTTTAATTAAAATCTGATTTAACTCATTCAACTATTTTTTGTCTACCATCCCTGAAATACAAACATTGAGCTGGCTTGGAAAAATGAAATCTCACATGGGATTGCTCAATCCTGGAAAAGCATCCTTCAGTCTTCCAAATGGAGCTGTTTCCTATCTTCTGTTTCATTAAATAAGAATATTTTCTCACAGAGACATAGAGTCTACACTGAATGGCAAAAACACTGGCCTGTGAAATGTGCGCTCTGCCTGACTTGGAGTGAACTGAGAAAAAGAAGAAAAAACAGCTCTGTTCTGAATGAGGTAAAGTGTTACTTTGGGTTTTACAGATCTCGATCACTATTCAAACTCACAGTCTGTGTCCACAAAAATTGGTCAGAAATTCTGCTTTCTCCCAGTCTGGATAAAAATATATTCTGGCACCACAAAATGGAATTTTGCCCCAGATGAGCTCAGGTTGGCCTTTATTCACTGGGCATTTATTCTTTGACAGCCAGACAAACGTCATGGTTCTATTTCTGCATCCGCACACTTCCAGTGAGTATCTCCCTTGAATAGCTCCCACTCCTTGGGAGCAATTTTGTTGCATCTTCAATCAACAGGTGTCCCTCCAGCTTTGCTTTTCCTTTTTGCTGTGATGGGTTAGTGGTACAGCTTCTCCAAAAAGGTCTTAAATGGAATTCAAATAGCCAAAGACCAACTCAAGAGCCTCTCTGTTGTTTTGCACTTTGAAGAAAGTGGGTGAGATGTGGTACATTTTGATGTGGTTGCCCTTTGTACTGTTCTGCACAGATAGGAATTACTATGTGAGGCTTAAGGTATGACAACCGTTTGCTTTAGTCTGTATGAACTGAACAGTCAAAAAGAAAATAGCTGCAAGACATCATTTAAAACAAGTCTGTTCCCTGACGTGAATGGCTAAAAGCAGACAGTCAGATTAAACTGTGATTATCTAATACATTAAGAATCAGTGGGATATGTTCACAGGATAGTCCGAGTTGTTGATATATCTTAGTTTGTGTCCTGAATTTCCAAAAGATCAGAACTGCACTGATAGCAAGACATTACACTGCCAGTAATAACTACCTGACTATGATTTACTGCAGTTTGCTGCCTAATAAACAAGCCTTAACATACTCAGTGACCAGAGCATTGCGAGTCACATCTTACTACAAGCTGTTGCAAAATTAACATCAATGCACAAGAAATTCTTTCAGCTACATATGCAGAGGATACATCAACCTTGTATTTTATCGGATGTGACTAAAAGTAGAGGTAAAAATTTCCCTACCCTTTCTTTATTGGAATGATGTAGTTTTCCCTCTTGCATCCTTTTCCCATATACCTGTGTTGTAGTAACTCCTCACCCTCCAGAACAACTGGTCACAGCTTTGTACCAGGGCTGGCAACTTGAATCTGTACAAAATGCACATGAAGAGAGGAGAGAGGTCTACACGTGGTGGAGTAAGAAAATAGTCAGGCTCACGTTCAGTACTTTGTAGTATTTGTGGTGCTACAGATCAAGCTCTAATTTAAATTTTAGTTGCAAAAAACAGATGCTTACCCAAAGGCATTGTTCGAGTGTAGGACTTGCCTGACACAGCAGCATGGCCATTCAAACTCACATAGCTGGTCAAGGCACTGCTTCTTCCTTCAGTGGATGACTTCAGCAGAGCTGTCAGAAAGTGAAGGTACAAATCCCGCTGTTCAAAGGGTGATAAGTAGAAGTCAAAGTGACTGTGACCAGTCCAATCCCATATTGAGTCCAGAGCTTCACCCCACGTGGAAATTTCCAAGTTCTCCACTCCAGGCTTTCCAAAGCCAGAAGACAAGCTGTTAGGACTGCAGATCACCAGATAGGAATTTAGCAGGCAGAAAAAGAGGGCATGGCCTCCAGGCAAAACCCTGCGCCTGGGTGGGTTTCCACCACTCCCCTTGCTTTCACGGTGAGGCGTAACTCCCACTCACAGCACCGGAAAGCAGAGGGGGTGCTGGGCCCCACGTTGCACCACTCCTCAATCTCACCTCCTTTCCCAGAGCCAGATAGTGCTGTAGGCTGGCAAGGAGGAGCACCTTGAGGTGGCTACTAAAAGGAACGTGTCTCTGCTAAAACTGAAAAGAAAGCAAGGTACACCTGAGGAAGGTGTATATGAGGTAAGGGACAAAGGGAGCCTTCCTCTATCAGGTTTCCCTTCGTGACTGATGTCAACCACCTTCACAGACACTTGCTCCCTTCAAAACCACCTCTGGTAGGACATCAAGGAGGAGATCAAGAGCTTGGGATGTGGGACTGGGTCCCTGAGCCCAGTCCCCCACAATGTCAGCGCACCAGCTAGTAGATAGACGTCTAGTACGGAAGGATCCATGGTACATCCCCTGTGTAAGCCCTTGCCCACTTCAAAGTGCAAAAAGAGCCTCCCAATACCTGACAACAGCCGTAAAACCAGATGTGACAACAACTCCTGAGAGAAAATGAGCTACCAGTCAAGGAAAGCAGGCTTGCCTGCAAAAGAAACTTGAGGTCATGAGCCTTTTTTGTCCTGTGTTTTCTCTTGTTTTAAAAACCCTCCTGCCACTGGCTCTTTCTCAGCAAAGAAAAGGTGCCTCTGCATGGAGAAAACCTATCAATGCAGAGCAGCAAAATTACAGTGGGACCTTTTAGCCATGGGCATTTTACACATGAGAAATCCAGGCATCACCTACAGAGAGATGCACTTAGTGGGATTTGGGTTCTTGCAACTCTTTTCAACAGAAAATTGGAGCAACTCTGAGCCTTTCATATACAAACACCATGAAGAAAGGTTATCGGTGTTTTCTGAGTTATTTTCCACTGGAAAAATTTAAAGCCCCTTACTGTTTTTTTTTTTCTTTTTCTCTTTCTTTCTTCCTTGACGTGGGAGTGCTGGTGAAGTGCTAACTGAGAGTGACAGCTCAGCCTCCTCCCCCCTCTCTCCACCCTAGACTCCATCACTCCAGCTGCTGCCCAGATTATGGGCAGAGAATTGCTGCTGCCTGTTCTTCCCCTCACAGCCCTCCCCAGCCCTGCAGCAGTCCCCCCACTAATCACCTCAGGGATGCACCTTGTGGCACTGGAAAAGGGGCCACAGCAACAGCAGCAGTGCAGCACATCTGGAGGAACCTCGACAGGTAGGGCAGGAGGGGTAGAAGATGAGGCACCACAGTCGCATAGAGGCAGCTGGGCAGGGACAAGCCATGGGTGCTTGGTGGTCCTGCCTGAAGAAATGCCTGTCAAATTGCACCCTAAAACACCACAGCTAAGCTCTGCCATGTACAGGGATGAATTTCTGAGCACGTAGTACTTGTGAGGAGATTTGCAAAGAACAAAAATAAGGAAAGCTTTTTATTTTACCCTGTCCTTCCCTCCAAAATCCATGATGTTACAAGACATTAAAAGAGGGCTTTTCACGTGAAGCATTGGAAGAAACATGCTGCCTGCCATGGTTTTTCAAAATGGAAGGACTGCAGAGAAATAGACTGTGTACAAGCACTTAACAGACCTAATCATCTCAGGGCTGTTGGCAGATGTAGCCCACATAATGCTATGACCAGGGAAAAAGGTAGGGATATTTGCAGAGCCCCCCATCTCCAGTGACCAATTCACTGAAGCAGAATACAAAAAAAAAAAACCCACAACCAAAGTGCATTGCTCGAGCTACACAAAACCTCATTATTTTCCAGTGAAAAACACCTCCATGCAAAGAGCTGCTCTGATGAGTGAAATCAAGGACATTCCAAAATGATTCATGAGTGTGTAACCTGGCTACAGCTGACAATAAGATGACTGTGCCTTGACAGGCTGGGATGACAGACTGAAAGATGAGCTCCTAATGAAATCAAGCTCAAAAGAAAAAGTAGAGAAAGCTCTAACAGCTGATAAGTTAACATAGAAAAACTTAAGATACATCAGCACATGGGAGTGCTCTGGTGTGCAGTCATGACCTGCACAGTCATGTAATAAAACAGGTATCTGTAATAAAGCAGATATGAGCAACAGTCTCATGAGCACACAGAGGTGAATGTACAACAGCAGGACACGGTATTACAAGAGAAGCAAATGTTAGAACACAGCAGGTTTACAGCAGAGGTGGATTGCGCTGTGCAAAGCAAAAGGCATGCCCAGTAAGAGGCAAGATGTACATGAAAAACTACATATAAACCCATCCTGCCTGAGTTCACTGCAGTTAAACTAGCAGACAAGATCAGGGCGTACAGGGTAGAAACAGTGACATAGATGTTTTGGGTCTGGTTGGTTTTTACCACAGGGCAAAATAAGATGAAGGTGGTGATAAGGCATTTGTAACTCCCTATCTTAACAGGTTTTAAAGAAATTTCCATAACACTCAAAATCTGGACACAACTATATTTCAGCATAGTAAAAGAAAAAGTCTAAACAGAACACTGTCTATGTGAATGAGACTAGAAATTTAAACAGTCCCCATATGCAAAAATTTTGTATTAAAATGCAGGTACAGCCAGTGATAGAAAAATGTAAGCATCCAGGCCTTTTCCATAATAAATGTGTATTTTGCATCAGTACTAGAAAGAAAAGTCATAAAACTGTTGAACTTGGTAACAAATCTACTGGCAGTAGAATTCATAAAATGAAATCGCATGTCAGAGGAAACTGAGAAAAGGTGTCCTGGTTCATTTAAAATCTTACTGAGACTTTGCAAAGCCATGTTACCTACAAGTACTGCTAATAATAAGGACCAGAATAAAGGAGAGATGTCAACTTACAAGGGAAAGGAGGAGAAGCCACTGGTGCAGGTGAGAGAGAAAGAGAGAGACACAGGTATAAACAGCTCCTTAAGAACCATGCAGAACAAGGATACTGCTGCCTACCCAGCCTAGGACACCAGCTCTAAGTCCTTGCATGAAATACGTCAAATGCAAAAACCAAACGCTGCAAGTGTGCCACTTCCCAAATCATGGGAAGAGACTACTTGAATTAGAGCTATATTTGAATTACAGACCATATTTGAATTATGCAAGGAAAAAAGAGCTAATAGTTCACCCAACGCTTCCTACTAATACAGAGATATCCCCATCCTATTTATTTGTTTCTGGACTGTTTTAGAAATCCGGAGTGACCGATTACTCACAAAGGGACATTATTCCTGACATCATCATCATCATTATTATTACTACTATTCCTCTGTTGAGCTTCTTTCTTGACTTTCTGTTAATATTTAACCTTGTATTTTTAAATTATTTTTACTTGTCTGTTACTTGAATAACACCCATGCACAAAACATCGGAAAGCCCTAATCCAGTGGATTAGTTATTCACTATATTGAGGTAATCTAGCCATTTTAGAGACATGTTACAGGGTTCTTTGTAAATTAACCTTTATCAGAGAAAAGGGATGACTCACTGGAGATCAGGCAGGATGGCTCGATACACTAGGTGTGGTAGATAGGAACGTTAGTAGGCAGGTTGTGACATTAACAGCAGCAGCAAAATCAGAAAGTCAGCTCACACTAAATGTGATCTAGGACGCCCTGAGTATGACGTTTTAGAGAAGTTTTTTGAAGTAGTAGTGTGGACTAAGTAAGTGATTTTTATTAGACCAGGATGCATTTATTGTTGTAAGAGCTAGCATGCGTATCTACAGGCTATTATTCGGAGCTTCTGATGATGGTATTTTTTTACTTAAATTATTGTTTTGAAGTTTCCCTCCTTATTTATCTGCATGCAGCTGGGCCCCAGTAAGGTCTGTTTATTGCCAAGACATGGAAGACAAGCGCTAAGCCTGGAGCTCTGCTAGCTGTAGCACCGGGATGATTCCCACAGCCTTGTGGGCATCACCATGCAGCAGCCCCATACCTCCTGAGCATTAGGTTCTGTTCAAGGGCAAGAAAAAAGCTGTCCATTTTAACCAGGTTGGGTCAGCAAGAAAGTAGAAGCTACAGGTTGGAAACTGTGTTTGAGTTCCCTTTGCTGCCCAAAAGATAAGTGTAAACAGGAGAAAGATACTATCGATGCTGGCAGGCCAGGAGCCAAACAGGCACTTTGGGCTGAGCTGCAGGTATGTCTACACGGCCTGATGAGTCAGCCCAGTGCTCCACGCAGGCCAGCAAGCTCTGCTGAGAAGCAAGGCACATCTGGCCAGATGAAATTACACCACAAGCCAGCCCTCGTGCTACTGGAGGTAGCTGAGCCGGAGCTGGCTCCAGTGCTTTGTACAGCACCTTATTATACTGCATAGACATCTTCTGTCTTCCCATTGCAAGGCTTGGTTCTTCTGAGTTAGGGCTGAAGTTTGCACTGATAATACCTGTGCTACATCCCTCCTTTAAACAAAAATTCTAACAGGTCTCTCAGGGTCCTGTAACCTCATTTAATTCAGCCTCTACAGACACCAGCTTGGAGCACTTAAGGCTAACCAAGTATCTTGCTATCTTTGTCAAAAGTTGGGAGTTATTATTTTACTGCAGATCCTTGGCTTCCTGGTATGTTTTATTACTATTGCACAGAGCATACAGCATACCTTGGGGAGCAGTAAATGCTACTGCATGAAGCACATCAGCACACAGTTCTGTGAGTCTCACTGGAGACACCATTACAGAGCCAGATGTCCAACCAGGATCACCTTTGGTGGGTCACTCACCAGCAAACTGTGAGGGTGCCCGAGGCCCCAGATCATATTGCCAACCTGAAGGAATCAAACACCTTGAGTGGCAGATGAAGATATGTGTACAGTTCAGTCTTTACAACCTTGACCCTTCTACAGACTGCTGGAGGACCTGCAATCCCCAAAGTGCTTTCTGTAACTCAGCCCCGCAGTTTTACCTAGATGCCACACATACTATTCATTTTAAACCAGCCAGTTTTGACATATTAGGACCATTTAAAGAACAGCCCCAGTTTACACAGCTGCCACCCCTTGCCTTCCCCTTTTCTTGTCTGCTTGATCTGCTCTGGGGGCTCCAGTGATGTTCTCCTCATAAATAATGCCAGCTCAACCAACTCCTGCAGTGTCCCCTGGTCCTCTTTGCCTTTCCCCTCATCCCACCTCCCATGTTCCCATACTGTTCCTGACAGTCCTCAGTAATCACACAGTTAAATTAGACCCCATTCCCAGCCCTGACAGAACAGGCTCTCAGGTAAACACCTGATCCAAAAATCATATCCACCTTCTTTCCCTCTTGGCCAGAGCTCCCCACACACCTTTGTAAGTCCTCACACCAATAGCTAGGTTTTTTGCTCTTTGAAAATTTTCCATTCTCCTGATCTCTAGCCCTCTGAAAAGGCCTTTGGACCAAACCACCTCTTCCAGGTTTCAGCTAGCATGGTGCAGTTAGTGACTCCATGCCTCTCATCTGCCAGAGACAAGCTACAGCCTATGTCAGCAAACTGAGCATCCCTCCTTCACGTAGGAGCTTTTTGCATTACAGCACTTTCCGTAACAACTCCATAGCGTCAGGCAGAGTTGAAGTGTACTGCAGCGAACTTCCTAGAATGTTCCACAGGAGCAGGGTGATTTCCAGCAGAAGGAGCAGAAAAGCAGCTACCTCCAAAGAACATGATATACCAACCTGCCCATGTCACACCCTATACTTACCTTTTCATACCTCTGCACCTCTGAAACTGGCTGGGTTCAGCCTATGCCAAATACTATCTGAAAAACTCTTCTGATAGTATTTCTGCTATGGTAAAGCAGTTTATTAAAACCACAAGAAAACCCATTTCAATACTTGTTTCAGATTCTACTTAGCAGATTCAAAAATGTTGCTCAAATACACCAGTTGTTGAATGGGAAACTGAAAGCATACAGCTGAGATTTAGACTTGCCAGTACTCCTGGGCAGGAGTCAGACAGGACCAGAAGGGCAGGAATTTTGTGGGAGGGCTCACGAGTTGAGATAAGGTCACAAACCCCACTACACTTGTATTCAAAACTTTGAAACAGGAGAGGGAGACAGCTGAGGGCTTTAGGATAGGATCACAGCCTGTAGTCGCTGGCAGGATTTCACAAGGCTCAACAAGTGAAAGGGGGGAAAAGAACCGGTCAGGACAGAGCCACTTTCAGCACAGGCAATGGGAACTGCTAATGAAGGACAACAGGAACTAAAAGGAATGATTAAGAGCTCCAATATTTTATTGGTGAGTTCGACATCTGGTTAAACAATATGTATGTTTGAAGCTTGACATCCAGTAGCTCTCATATACAAACCATCGCAGTGCCTCAGCAAATTCACAGGGCTGAAGGAAAAGCCATTTGAATGCTGCTGGCTCCCAGGAGCAGAGCAGACGGCAGTAGGCAAGCAGGTTAGCTGGGAGGAATGGGAGGGAGATGAACACAAGATATCCAGCTCTAGGCATCTGCCTTCCTAGCTCAAATTAACCAGCTAATTTCCCCAGACACTCTCTATAGAAACAAGCTTCTCCAGAGGGTGATTCACTGCACAATGTTATACTGCTGCTCTACAGAGCTCCCGTGAATTCATTCCCCATTTCTTAGAGGAACACTGCTCTCGCCAGCAACTGCAGAGCACGCCCAGGGAGACATGGTGGCTAATTTTGATGCCTATAGATAGGGAGCGTGAATCTCCCTTCCCTTTACCCACCCTCCCTCCCCAGCTACTCATTGTGAATTAGCATGTAGACAAGTGGTATTCACCCCATATTCACAGCTGAGGAGTTTGTCAAGAAACAGCACCTCTCGTGCTGTCATACATAGCAGATAGATATACACAGCAGATTCTAATTTCATTCCGATCCCAGGTGGACTTTTTGCATTTTGCCACAAACCCACTTTTTCCCCCCTCACACACCATCAGATCTGCCCAGGCAATGTCCATCACATTGGTAAAGTCCCTGTGAATGCTCCATTTGGGTGGACAAGTGCACAATCTGCCTGCACAAATCTGCTGCCAGCCCACAAGGATTTCAATCCATTGAAGTCAATAGGAGGGTTTTCACTGATTTTAACAGATAAAGTAGATTTAAACAAATTTCACACACAGAATTCATTCACATATCAAGCTACAGTTCCTCCTAAGAACTGACTGATTTGGGAAGAAATAGAGTCTTTCCTTCCCTGTTTCCAACTAACTGAACTGCCTGAATGAACATGATTTACCCAAAGGAAGACTTTTTTCCCATCAATATTGACTGGCTGTAATTATGTATACATTCACAACATATATGCTCCTTTATTAAAAAATTGCCCAAGTGATAATGTAGAAAAGAAATGATGTTCTGTGTTTGGAAGAACAACTGCACAGACTGAAGTTTGCTGCTATATTAATATAGCACCAACAGATGCTGTAATTAGAAAGTAAAAGGCAAACAGAGGAATTATTAATAGTTTTGTGCACTGTTTAGGCTTCTCCTAAAACCAAAATGCTTCTTTAAGGAAGTGATAATGTCATCATACATGACCCTGGGACTACTGTAAAATGCTAAAGACCTATCCCCACAGGTGTCATACGCCATAACCACATGGCTACATTTGCAAACTGCTCCATTTTCTACAGTTCTATTCTAATTTTATCACCAGTTCTAATGAATTTCACTGTTTCCAGGAGTGCATTAATTATTTTTTTCTTAAAGGCAGGATGTATATTACTTTTAGCAGTGATCTGTTCATATCCTGAATTAGATACAGAACACAAATGAAGGACAATAATATGCTGCTTCCAGTACAAAAAAAGAAAAATTTTTAGATTCAGTAGAAAGCAGGCAGGTGATGCATTAGTTTAATGCACTGTTCTAATCTCTGCTGGAAAAAGATTTCTATGTTGGCCCAGGGCACCACAGAAATTGAGTGAACTCAACATAGCATCTATCAAGAGCCAAGATATTTCTTCTATTCTGATACCAATATAGATTCTATTTGAAAGTAGATGGTTTCCAATGTGCAAACAAACAAACAAACAAAACAACAACCAAAAAGCAACAAAAAATCCCAAACAGGCACAACAACCAATTAGACCAAACAAACAGAACATTTCAGGGCATCTGGAAGAAAAGGTCAGGACTGTGGTGGCACAAGTTCTGCAGATCAAGTAATGAGGTGGAAAACTCACCTAGAACTTCATTCTAGCTAATACTTCTTTCTAGATAATACTACATGAGTACTACTAAATGAGACACATCTCATTTTCAGACATATCTAGAGGGGGAAAAAAAACCTCAGGATGGAAAATCATATCTAGTATTTGCAGTCCTCCAGGATCTGCTCTCAGGGACATTTCCAACTGAATCACAGGAAAGCTTGTTGCTGCTAGGGTCCTATTTGCCTGGATGGACGGCAGTGCATCGGAGCGGGGTAATGTTGCTTTGTTCTGGCACAAACCAGAAGGCACGGGGTATAGCCCAGGCTCTCCACCCACCCAGAGAGCCTAGGATTCTCAACTAGTCAAAAAGAAGGTAATGAAACAGAAATAGCAACTGCTTGATGGCAACAATGAGCTCTAGCCCTACAGCTTTCCCGTCTGCCATGTTCCTCCTTCCCTAAGAGCAGCCTCAGGAATAGATTTTCTCTGGCTGTTCACAGTGCTGTTGGATCACCTCGGCAAGGTCAAGACACCGCAAAATTCGCCATTTCTCAGCAGCGAGCTCCTCCTTGGATACCTGGCCCAGCAGTTTTTTGGCAAAAAGGTTCTGATCCTGCATGAAAAGGCCCACAGCAGACCTTGGGGCTTGAGGGAAGTTCTCCAGGCAACCACTTGTGAAACAGAAGTTGATTTTCTTTTCACGTCTCATCCCTGGTCCCCTTTCTTCAATCCAAGTCAGAGGTCTAGTGTGGAGGAGGAGAGAAAAAGAAGAGTATTTATGAAGAAATGGAATCAACAGTTCTAGTTTATGCTTTTTTCTCAGCATTTACAGAAAATGCCCTACTAAATGCACCATTTTTACATTTCAGTCATTGCATATTCAGGTAACATGTTCTGACCAACATGCCTTGTGGTTACAGAGTTGAATACCGGGTAATAGTCTTAACTCTGCCACTGCTTCATGCCATGACTTTCAGCACACAATCTAAGCTCTCTCCAGCTTTGTTTTCCCTATGCACAAAGTGAAGCCAGCGATGTCTAGCCATCTCACAGGGAAGAGGGAAGTTTAATCTGTTTGTTTGTGGACTTGGATGAAAAGTGCAGTTAAACATCCAAATATTTTGTGCGTGATTCAATCACAGCTAAACTCACGAGGCCCTTAATGTCTAGTCATTCCTCCAGCAAGAATAAATTTACATCACTCAGGTACATAATGACGACCCAGGTGCTACTGTGCGAACTGAACACCAACCCTTTAGGATGAGCTGGGCAGACGGCAAGTTCACTCATGCAGACACTAGTATCTGTACTCTCTGAACTTTTCAAATAAGTTTCTTCCTCTTTACTGGGAGCACTGAGTTGATCCTAGAGATTACACCAGAAGATGTCAATTTAGCCTGTTTCAGCTACATAGACTCTCAGGCAGGTCTTTCTTAATCAGGGCAAAGTCCCGTCTTAGGCCAATGTGATAGACACAATCTCCAGGCCAAGCACTGGTGCTGTTGGCTATTGACTGTCATAGCTCACAAGTCCTCGCACCTTCCTCCCCAACTTTCCAGCTTGGCTGAGGAAAGAGGAGCCATGGGACATGCTGCATCACTTCAGGTGTCTTAACAGACTCCCTGGCCCAACACTGCAAATGCTGCCAGAGGCTTTGAGGAATGGTCCTCAACACCAGCCACAGCCACAATCCTCCCTTCCTGCTCTTTCATCAACTGCCTAAACTGTGCCATTACCTTTCTGCAGCTCATTCATCAGCACTCACTACTGCCTGTGTTTAGAGCATGCACATTATTTTTCTTACTTGGTTATTGATGGCCCTTCCACAGTCCTTTATGGCCCACTTTAGTCTGCCACTCACAAATTATGAGGGCATCAACAGCATGGAAGAAAAAATTCTGTCTCCAAGTACTGCCCATTAAATCTTCAATATCATTAGATCTGGAAAGAAAGTCCTTGTCAGTCTACCCTGAACACATTCTGCAGAGCACTCAGCTTAATGATTCTGCACCTCTCATCTTTTATGCTATAGGATCCAGTTTCTATCTTCACATCATTGTATCAATTATTCTTCGCTTACCTATACTGCTCACCTGGACACGCACACCCTACAAATTAAGCATGGCCAGATGAATCTGACTGAACAGAATAAAACAACTGGAGAAAAAAACCAAACCCAAATCACAGCCTGCAAGAATGCACCGGAAAAAATCCTCAGAGGACTAATAAATGCAGACACTATACGTTTCAGGAAGTCCCAAGGCTATGTGTCACTGCAGGCCAGAAGGATGCTTGAGGGCCATATCACTCGGTCTTTTCTGTGTTCTCATCCTCCTTCCCCGAGGTGCCGGCTGTTGACCTCGGTCAGAGGCAGGCCACTGAGCAAGCTGGGTTTTGGTCTGACTCAACAGAGCTGGTTTTATGTTCTTATGATAGCAAACAGCCACAGAGGGTTCAAGCCACTGTTATTCAAAGCTGCTTTATCTCAGGTTGGCAGGTACGAAGAATCCACTGGGCAGGCATAGGCAAAGATCTCCACCATGTAATAGCATGGAGTCTGCAGCGTGATCCAAGACAGGCAGTGTCGATGCAGGGTCACCTCCCTGGGGTGATCTAGAGCAGATGCACACCAATGATCAGGCTCAAGTGTATACCTTCTTCTGCTCTAGCTTGAGGAAGCCACTGAACCAGAAGCACAATCATGCAGAGCAGGCAGAATTTAATCAAAGTGATTAAAATGACTGACTTAGATCAGTGAGCAGGAAAATTTTGGGTTTACCAATAGATTTGTCTTCTTCTGCAATTGTTTTTTAAATTATTTTCCCAAAGAGAGGTTGATTCTATTTGATTGGTAACCAAAACGTATTAATTTTTAATTAACAACAACTTCTACACTAAAATTAGTCCCTTTCTTGCTATAAAGATATATATGCTGCAAGTCTGTACGTTATTTAAGCAATTTTGTAGTTAAAGAAACAGGTTTTTATTTTATGTCAGAAAACTGTGAAGGCCTGCTGGTTTTTTAATAGATAGTTTACCCATTTTCATTAAAGATTTGCATCAAAGTATTACCTGGCTATTGATGTAGTTAGTTATGTAGCAGTGTTAGTAGTTTTACTTAAAAGCAACAAATCCAGCATTTCTAGTAGCTGAATAAAGCCACATTAAATATGTTGGACAGTAAAAGAAGAAAAAGAAAGTTTAACCAAACACTAACAAACCACTTTTATACTGACTTTTTACAAAGCAAGCACTATCTGCAGTGAAGAAACCACCCTGACTTTCTATGGTTATTCTGTCTTTCCAGATTTCAGACTGATTGAGCTCTCCTAGCTACATTTTATTCAGAGATTGGAAGAGAGTTTCTGCTTTTCTGATTCCCTGTTTCCTCAAATAATGAGTGGCCCTAGTTGGACTATGCTAGCTCAGTAAACCAAAATGAAGCGAACACCCTTTGTACCTGCAGAATAATTAAGCTGGTTTCATGCTTGAAAGAATTCTGGGTCCACTAAGCTTAATATTTTACACAGCAACTTCTGCAGAAATCATGCACTACGTGATTTTTCTATGGATGTTAAATTTGAAGCTATCTTAGACTTTGTAAGCTTAGATCTCAATAAAAACATCATTTCAAATGGTTATTGTCAGAATATGCATTCAGAAAATGTCTTGAATTTCTTTTAAACATCATCTTTTTCACACTTTGAAAATACCAATATTTTTTATTTACTATGCAATCAAAAAGGGGTACCTTACCTTGGGTGGGAATTAGACAATTAGACACTACCCCTAGTTAACATCAAAAGAGACATTGCCCAAATCATTATCTCTCCAGCTCGCACAAAAAATTAATTTTTGACATTTACTGAATCCAAGTTCTGTAATCCTGGGACAGGAACTGCAGTCCCAAACCAGCCGTGCTGTCAGTAGAGGTTTGGCTTTTCCTGGATTGCTCAATGTTTTATCACAGAGAGGCTGTCAGCTCAACTGTCTTGGAAACACAACAGAGGCAGAGGTCATCTCTCAGATAGCTGGGCGTCAGGCATTAACACACACCTCCAAAATCCACCCAGGGACAGATGAGCAGCCAGTGCGGGCTGTGCAGCAGAGACAGACTATAGCCTTTGCACAAATCCCTGCTTAACAAGCAGAACACAGGCTGCTGCATTCTGCACCTGCTGTATTTTCCAAGGCTGAATTAACCTGATTTCTCAAGGTTAGTGTAATCATGTCTTTCAAAAAGGACGGGATTGCTCTCAGGAAAGATGCAGACCTTTCCCATCCTTCAGCAAAATCAAGGCTGGGCAAATTAGAGCTGTACCACCACCACCATGACTGCCGGGCCATAACTTCACTTGATGGAGAGTGGGCCAAATTCGCTACTGCTGTAACTCCACTGACGTCAATGGGGGAAGGTCAGCAGGAAATACGGCCCCGCCACTGAACAGAATACAGGAACGCTATGTAACTTTCCAGACGGCATAAATTATCCGAGAGACATAAAGCTGACTGTCCCTGAGGTCATTAAAACACTTATGGTGACCAAACACTTACTGACCCATACAAAAGGTTAGTAGTGGGCTAAGAAAAACAGGTATCAGTTAGTGGTGTAGAGCAGGAAAAAACCAGTAATCCAGAAATGGTTCTGTATCTAGCAAATATCACATATAGCGACTAAGGACTACCTAGGAGACAGGACAGCCAGGGAAATGTTTAAGCCACCCGCTAGTTCCACCTGCTGGAATTAGTTCAAAATCTCACTCTACATAGATCTTTACAGCTACTCGTGTTACTGGCAGATTGCTAAGAGGGTAAACAGAGTTTGTATACAGAGTTCTGTCCTCTCACAAGTGCATTTTAAAAGGAATTGGAAATGATGTTTTATTTAAAGAGAGAGGAAGATTGCCAAGACAAGATGCTAATCCCACAATAAACTGCAGTGGACTTTGTAGGACTGGCTGCTAAAATGCTTAAGTAGACCCGCGGTGAAACGAACAGTTCAAATAAGCCCTGATTATTCACTCCCCAAATAGCTAGTCCTTTAGGTTATTATTTTTATTAACTAAACATTTATCTAAAATTCTTAAAGAAGTAAGCATTCTTGTTTGGTGTTTTTTTCTTTTTTTGTTGTTGTTGGGTTTCTTGGGGTTTTGTTTTAAGCATTCTAGCAGTACAGGTGCAACAAAATGGTGATTTATTACAAACAAAGCTAGGCCAGAATATTCTCCCATGAGGTCTTATTTTCCCCTGCTCTCCCTAGTCTTCTCATATGTTTCTTGTCATATGCCTATGAGGGGATCATCTGTCTCAAAGGCAGAGCGTGCTATGTGGAAAACAGGAAAATAGGAGTGAAGAGAAAGGAACAAATTGTTCCATCACCATTCCTAACTCCTAGGAAATACATAGAGCTTGGGTAACTTCTCTGTACCTTTTCACGTCAGACAATTCTCAAGTTCCATCTGTTGCAGGAAACTGTCATCATAAGTAACTTCAACCTATCTGAAAGGACATGACCTCCATGCAGATGCCCCACAATGACCAAACTGGAGAGTTTCCAGGCTTTGGACCAAGTTGAGTACTCAATCCACAGTATGAAACACTGATGACTTACTTCATTGTCATATAATATTTAAAAATATACTATTTTATAGCAAAGCTATTGTTATCATCTAATAAAAGGGAGCTCAAACTCATTATTATAAAATGCATCATCAAAAGAGTTTTCTGCAAGAAAGTCATACTGCAATGATTGGAAAAAATCCTGGCTGCTGGATGCTCACTCAGTCTGACACACTCATGCAACAAAAGCAAAAAGACAAGAAATGGGAAACAGACTGTTGTGCTACTCAGGATAAATCGAGGAAACTTCAGGACTGTAGATGAGGCATTAGTCAAGAGCAAACTTTGCATGTTGGCCTTTCAGTAGTTTATTATACTTCTGCTCGAAATGTGTAATTTTCTCTTAACCTCCAGCTAGTACTACATACTAGCACAAGAATTATAGTGCTATAAGCTAAGTATTATAACTAGTGCATTACCTTTTCGAACAGTCATATATTTTCAACTTTTGAAGAAAGGTTAGCTTTCAATGTACAGTTAGAATGTCTGATGCTAAACAAAAAATATACTGCCTCTGAACAATTTTTCACGATACGAGAGAAGGGTCTTTCAGTCTCGGGCATGGTAAAATGCATTATGGGCCCATTCCTACATTCAGACATCAGAAAAGAGCTTTTCAACCTTCTTGTGCTCTTCAGCAGACATTGTTTGGTGGTGTCTCTTTTTACTGTGATTACTATAGAACGCACTTTCAGGTCTGTTTCTCTTGTACACTTTCATGCCAGCATCCATCCCTTCCGCAAGAGAAAAAGAGGATGCAGAACTCCTGCAGACAATACCCGAGGAGCCTGGCTCATCTGCTGCCACGGCCATTACTCACTTCTTGTTTGCTGTCTGAAAGTGAACAGTCATTCTGGAATAACTCTTATCCTTCTGCTTTTCTCTGGTGGCAGAAGTAACAGTGAGGTCTCCAAAGAGGTCAATTAGCCAAGTCAGTCGGGCAATTCCACTGAAAGCTGGGAATCCTGTTTTGCTTTCATCAAGGACACTACCTGGTACGACAGCAACAGAAAGTCTTGAGAAATAGGAAACAGAACAATGCCCTCCGCATAGGAAAGGCTGAAGAAACTGCAGTGTTGCAGGCTTAGAAACCAAGGTGTAGAAAGGCCATGAGTGGATGGACTAAGTAGGACAGTCAACAAACATGGTCAACCTTGAAATGAATTGGTTGGTGAGCTATGACAGAGAATATACAACAAAATATGACAAAGTACATATACAACAAACCCTTCAGAACATGTTGAGGGCAGGAGAGTATATGTGGATTCAACAAGGGAATAAAGCAGGGAGAAAACAATGGCTCGAAAATCTCTCCCCAGCTCTTCTGGGGCCAAACATCAGTATGGAAGACTAAAGGTCCCCGTTAGAAATTGGGACACTTCCTCAGAGCTCATCCTCCTCTCTGAGATGAATATGAATGAGAAATTTGTCACTGCCACCAAAGTACAGAAGGGATGAAGAAGTGCCTCCTCCTCCATACAACAAGGCATGGGCTTGCATTCTTCACCAGATAGCAGAAAGAGATTGGCAAAGCAACAGTCCATAGAATACAACTGTTAAGGCAAAGGTGCTTTCCAGACAGTTCTGTAATTTCATGGAAATATCCAGAATTGATGATACCTGTGTCTCTAGTCAGTTTATAGACAGGCTTTTGTCTCAAAGAACTGAATGAAGTCTGAAAGGACTGGCATCCCTGTGGAGCAGGCAGACAAATCCAGATAGACTTTGATTTCCTCACAGCTACTGACCTGTGAAATGCAATGTTCCCTTCACGAGGTCCTTCCCAGACACCTCTTTTTTCAGCTGCTTGTACTCTTCAGTCAGAAGTTCAATGTGCTCCACATGGAGTACTTTATCTGCCATTTAAAAAAAAAAAAAAACCAAAACAAATCAAAAACCAAACAACACACCAAAAATCAGGGCAGATTAAATAAGAGCTTTCTGTGTGAATCAAATGCACGTCTAAGGAGTAAAGGCTTCATCAGCCACCAGTGGGAACTCACTTAGAAATGTTCTCACGCATGGCTGGCAAAATAATGTCAGGAAGAAAATCAAACATGGGCCCTGCGCTGAGGCATCAATCTGGGTTAAGGATTTTCAGGAGACAACAAATATAGAGACTACAGGAACAGTAGCCACTATGTTTAACAGAAACTCTGTAACGAAACCCAATACCCAACTAAGGCTGAAACATGAGTCTTCAAAGTAAAAGACGGATTAATTCTTGGCCTCTTTCCCCCCACATTTCCTTGTTCTGCATTCTTTCTCCCAGGGTAGTAGGAAAGAAAAAGGAGGGGAAAAAATAGCGTAATACTCAGACCCAGATTGTAAAAATATGTTAAAGAGTACCTCCCTCCACTGCAATTAATAAGGCTACTTTGGAATAGAGGCTATCGGATACACATTGAATGTGGTCCTCATTCAATATGTGTTTCTCTGGAAGGTTTCCAGGAGAGTCAGTTTAGGTTGCTGACAGTAACTGCTGCTGCTTCAAGAGAAGAGGCATAAATTCTGCTCAATGGGAAACCATTTGGCGAGCAACAAGGCAGTAAGTAGCATTGGTACAGGGAAACAGCAAAGCAGAAATCCTATACCTCCGGTGTTTTAGGACAAATGTCACAAAGGAAATTTTTAAGAAGTAGTGGTATAAATAGTGCAACTTGTCCAAACAATTTGCACTCTACTCCTGCCCAGTACTGTTCTTTTCCTTGCAGCCCCACACATCCCCACTGGCCTCAACTGAACTGCCAGCTTCTGACCCTTGGCACCGCAGAGATGGGACCACACACTTTCCAGAAATAAAGAGATTTTGCTTAGAGACAAGCTGTCTTTCAGACAGGGATGCCTTGCTGGCCTACAATAGCATGAGCAACTGTGTGTGACCAGTACACCACAAACGCTAGAAGCTAGGGGAGCTGTTTCGTTTTATTTTCAGGGAGAGAGAGGACAGGGAAGTGCCCAAGTCCCATGGCTACACTCATTAAGTGCTTTACTATCACTGCGACATAAGATCCCTTCTCTAACTGCATTCTCAGTGTCACAAGCAGAGACCAGTGCTTTTGTCAGAGCAAACGTACCTTACTCTTAGCATTAATATTTGTGTGTTTATTCTCCCATTGGCACATGTCTTAAATCCTAGATTGACACATCTCCGAGACAGGCGTGTCATGTATGTCATGATTAATAGTAGACTGGAACCCTGCCTTTGAGTTTGATACCTTTGGTGCTACCCAATAGGTAATACTGTTTACACCCTTGAGAACAAATGTGTTACCTTTCTGCTCAGCCATCTCCCAGAGTTCATGGGCTGCCTTTGCAGACAAAGCCATGGGGTACTCAACGAGGACATGTTTCCCAGCTTCTAGAAACATTCTGAAAGGGATACAAGACCAGTCTTTAAAAAGTATATCATCATAATCATCTCTCTCCACTGCACAAACTGCTTCTCATTCCCACAGTCAGCCCCATATGGAGAAATGCACAATGCGGAGTAACAGAAATAAATGGCAAGTCTCCTAGCAAGGATGGTGTGGTGGCTACATCACACATTTAAACACCAGGACAGCTGGGTTTTAATTCTCCTTTTTCCACAGAATTCCCTCACTCACCTACAGCAAGTCACTAAAATGCTGCAGCGTTGAGCACTGCAATTTCTAACTTCCAGACACTTGAGTGGCTGGAGTGGGGTACCAGAGTGCCCTTCCTCTATATAAACTGTGAGGAAAGGCTTTGAATCCTGTTTTAAGATGCCTGTCCATCAAACACAGGCCTAGAGGTACGCAACTGGAATTGCTTGGGAAATGAATGCATCTTAAATCCTACTCTCTTCCAGGGCTTATTGGGTGCTCTGGGGAACTCACTATCATTCACTTCGGGCTTCTAGTCTGGCAGTCTCTTCTCCAGCGTCCACATCCGCTCCTGCAACAGCTTTACACAGCTCCTCTATGCTTCTAAATTACAGGGGAAAGGGAGGGAAAAGGGGAAAAAAAACCACCTCACAATACCTGATGGTTTCTTCATGGCTTCTGTTCTCTGTGCTGATGAAGGCTGCATGGATCTCTTTGCTTCTTAGAGCATCTTCCAGGCTAATCTGCTTGGCCTCATTAATATTGCCAAAACTTCTCCTGAGTATTTAGCATAAATACAACCAGAGCATAAATGTCACAGTCCATTCTTCCCAACTGCATATTGTGCAGCAGCACTTAGAAATTGTTCCCATGGACCACTGTCTCACTGAGCTCAACCAGGGTAGAACAGAGCCAGCTTGTTACCCAGGAAGGGCATGAGCACTTACAGACAGAAGTGGAGTGCGCAAAAGAACAAAACAGATGGGTCGGTGTGTAGGTGGTGGTATCAGTACAGAAGACGTCCTCCTATTGAAGTGTAAAGTGCTTTTTGATTTTGCTTTTTTCAGTTTTGATGTTTTGTTTTTTAATAAGCACCATTATGAAAGAGCCACTTTAAAAGAGTGACTTGAAGGAAGACAGTGCTCCTGTGGGAGAACTTCTCCCCAACATGCTGGACAACATGGGCAAAAGCACTTGAGTTGGCAGTGCCACATACAAGTACAAGAAGGGACAAGCAGAAGAGGGACAAAGCAGATGGTTGGCTATGATGGCTCACACCTTGCAACATACACACAACGTCAGTGCTAAGGGGAATTCTCTCTTGGCCACCACCCTGAGCACAGCTCCACCTGAAAATGAAACACACACACTCTCCCCAAAAGCTCTTTGCATCAGTAAAGACTGGAGCAGACACCTTGACAATGTTAGGATAGGTGACAGAGGGCATAAGGGTAGGCCACAAGCAGGACTTGAAAGCAAAGACAGGTAATGTTTGTGTGTGATTGGAATGCAAACAGCAAGGCAACATATCCAAGCATGCTGTTTGTGAATCGTGCATTTCGACAGCACTGTTTCTCAACAGAAATAGTGGAAACCCTATCTTCAGTGTTGTTCAAGGCTAGCTGTAGCGCTAGCAAAGGCATCAGGGAACCAAGAGTTTATTTGGCAGGGAGATAAACTGGGTGACCTAATAGGTCCTTTCAGTCTTGAACAACCCTGACTGCATGATTTAAATATATCTGGAAAAATAAATTCACAGTCTGAGATCCATACATGTACTGCCTAACTATTTAAAACCTTTATGCCCCACTGTTATGGGGCAGACAGTCTAGCAGGAATGCTCAGCGGGAGGTATACACTAAATTTCCACAGCTCCAAGCTATTGAGAAAAACTCTTCCTCTCTAAGAACCAACCTTAATGTATGTACTAAATTATGGGATTTTCTTTAAAGACATCTACAGGTTCAGTACCTGGTTTTAAAAAAAAAAAAAAAAAAAAAAAAAAATCAGAATTTTATTATGAAGTTGTAATATTAGGAGCTTTACAACATGTGTTTTTTAAAAAAACAACTTTTTTAAAACTTTTTAAAATTTCTTAAACCTTTTTTTTAAACATTTCTACAAATGTCATGCAGACATTAGCTCATTAGTGTAATTATTGTCTGTACCATCCTAAACCTATAGGAAATTTCAGTCAGACAGAATTGCATTCCTTTTTATCACACAGATCCTACAGCAAGAACGTCTCTCAGCTTTTATTTTAGTCATTTCTGCAAGGTATCTCACGAAGGTAACCTATTTGTTCCCTCTTACAAAGCTTTCTGTGCTCATTTCCTAGCTGCCACTCAGAATGACAGGCATGTTTGCATAAACCTTCCCTTTTCAGACAGCCTTAATTATAAAAGAAATATAAAACTCTGGATATTCATCCTCTGCCCCCCTCAAATAATAGCCCTCCACATGGAAAGGCATGTGCGTCAGAAGAAAGAAACATTACAATATACATATTAAACATGCTAAGATGAGATTTCTAACCTGGATACAAATCCAAAGAGTTTCAGGTGCTCAGAGGGGCTGGAAGGCATCGGATTCATCAAGTCTCGGATTCGTGCTAAGCCAGCAATTCCAACTCCAACCACCACTGTCCCAAACATTTTGTTAATCTGACTGAAGGAAAAAAAAAAAAAAGCAACATTTTTTTTTCTTTTTAGCAGGGAAAGGAGCAGCTGGGAGGGGAGGTGGGAGGATGGATTACTCTTGAACCCTGCTTTCATACAGCCAAACGTTATTCAGATCATAGCAAGCAGTTAACAGAGATGCGATGCTATAGGCTACTGAGCTCACTCGCATCCCATTGAAATGTGGTCAAGCGGTTCAGCCTGTCATAGGAATGGTCTTGAGACTTGTATTTAACAGCTATTATATCACAGCTCCGGCACAAAATTCTTCCTTTCCGTGAATAGAAGGTAGACTTCAAAAGTGAGACATTATTCTATTTATATCGCTGCTTCCATGCTGGAAAGGAGCCAAAAGGTTCTGCAAACCCAGCAGAGCTTTATATAAACCCTGCTGACTTCCTGAGCATCTGCAGCACAGCCTGCCCTGGGTTGCCACACAGACATTCACAGTGCAATGTAGCATAGCCGGAATACTTTGGGGCAGGAAGCAAAGAGCATCTTTTCTTCCCCCGTGTAACCACAGCTACTTCCTACAATGTCAAGATGCAACCAACCATCTGATAATTCGGTCAAGATGCTTGCTTGACGTTTCCATGCATGAAGAAAGCTCTGCCATCTCTTTAATGACAAGCAGGCATGTCCTCAAGATTTACATCTCCCCAAAGCACATTCCTGCCACAATTGCATCATATGGAGGACAAGCCAGGTATTGCGCTTACTGGGCTGCTGGGCCACTGGTAATAAATTCTTTCAGTTTTATGATTTGCTATTGATTTGCAGAAGCACTGGGCAACCGGTGTAACCTTTCAAACTTGCACTGTTCCACCACCATGAGGACTAGCAACACTTTGTAAAGTAATTTTAAGATTTACAGGATAAACAGCCTAAAACCAAGCCGTCAGCCCCTCTGCATTTTTTCTTCCTTCCATCCTACAACAGCATCCCTTCAAACCCTGTTTCTTCTGTTTCGGTGTTTTCCTTCCTGTGCTGCCGATCCCTTCACCTGAGTGAACTCTTTCAATTCCTTCCATTACCTGGCTGCAGCCCTTCAAATCCTTCTGAAACTTAAATGGAAAAATGGACAACCCTACTTCACTCCTCCTTGTGCCTTTTGTCTGATGGGATCACAGTGCAGCAGCACAGCCATAAATGACTGTTCTGACAGTGCTAGAGGTTGACAGCTGCTAAGAAATTACATCAACTGGCACAAAGAAAAAAAGAAATCCAATCACACATCATGTCTGGATTTTGTTTTTCTATAAGCTCCTGCCTATGTATATATTCCTGTTGGTGCTGAACCCTGCTTAGCTTATACATGCCAAAAGGGTACAAGGGTAAAACATACAGCAGCATGTTTAATATAAAAGAAGAAATGAATAACAACTGGAAGAGTTCTCTAGGGGGATTACAGTGACATGTCATTACCAAATATTTGGGGTATAACATGATGACACTGCTTACCAGGGAAGAGAGATGTATAGGGCAGAGGCAGAGAGGGGGAAAGGAGGGTAACATAACCACACAACCCATTTTCAGTTCCACCCACAGGCAGAGTCCTGGTCTGGGCTCTCAGGTACATTCAATTTTCTCTCTGGCCAAAGAGAAAAGAGACTGAGACTTGCAGAATGATCTCGGCTGGAAGGAGTCCCTGGAGGTCACCCGATCCAAACCCCACTCAGTCACACCAGGGCCACACGTAGTTCTGACCGTCCCCACGGATAGGAATCCAGCAACCTCCCAGGGCCCCTGCTGCAGCATTTGACCATCCTCACAGCAAGAACTTCTTCTTAGTATCTACTCAGAGTTTCCTGCGTTGTCTTTTGTCATTTCACTGCACATCTCCCAAAAGAGTGTGGCTCCAGCGCCTCTACATCCTCCCATCAGAAAGCTATAGGCAGCAATAATACCTTTACCCTCCTTTTCTGGAGGCTGGACAAACCCAGTTCCCTCAGCCTCTCCTCATTCATCTGCTCCAGCCCCCTGACCATCTCGGTGGCTCTCCACCGGACTCATTCCTGTATTTAACTTATTTCTTGTACCGGGGTACACAGAACTGGACACAGCACTCCAGGTATAGCCAGGTCCTGTTGGCCACACTCTTGCTAATGCAGTCCAGGACCTGGCTGGCCTTCTTTGCCAGAAGAGCACACTGTGGCTTGAGGTTCAACTTGTCCACCAGCATCTGCAGGACACTTTCTGACTTTCCAGCTATGCAGTCTTCAACCTGTACCAGCACACAGGGTTATTCCACCCTAGAGAAGGGACTCTACATTTGCCTTGCCTTAACTTCATGATGTTCCTGTCTGCCATTTCTCCAGCCTGCCCAGGCCCTTCTGGTGTACTGTCCACTCCCCACAGTTTGATTTCATCCACAGACTTGCCAAAGCCACACTCCATCCTATCATCCAGGTAGTTAATAAAGACATTTAACAGTATTGAAGATGAGCACAATACTTGCCCTTTTCCAGTCACCAGGAACCTCCCCTGATCACCAAGGGGCTTCGCAGTGACATCAACCAAGTCCCTCAGGGCCCTCGGATGCACCTTGACTGGTGCAAGGGGCTGCTGTACATTCAATTAGCTCAAGAGCTATATCACTGTCTTCTACTGTGGGTAACGCTACCTTCTCATAGACTCTGTTAGCAGACTCAGAAACCCAGGAGGTCTGAGGACAGACCTTACTAGTGAAAACTGAAGCAAAAATAGGCATCAAGTACCTTTAATTTCCTTCACCCTGGCCCCACTGAGCAGCAGGCTCATATTTTCTCAGCCTTCTTTTTGTTGCCAATGTACCCAGAGTAAACCCTTCCCATAGCTTGTTTCAGCTCCAGCTGAGCTTTGCCTTTCCCAGCTCTGTCCCTGCAAGCTTGGTCACTGTCTCTGTGTTCCTTGTGGATAGTCCCTCCCAGCTTGTGCACTTTCTTTTTGTGTTTGAGCTCAGTCAGGAGGCCCCTGCTGATCCACGCTGGCTTTCTGCCATGCTTGGCTCTGCTTGCAGCACACTGGAGTGGGGTGCTTGCGCTATGGGGAGGTCGGCCCTGTAGATCAACCTCAGCCCCTCTGCCCCCCAGGTCACTCTCCCATAGGACCTCACCAAGCAGAGCCATCAAAAAGCCAAAAAACTGCTCTTCTGAAGCATATGGTTGTAATTCTTTAAAATTTAGATTCATAAAGGGCTTCAGTGTGAATCAGGACCAGGTCAGCAGAGGTTTAGAAGCAGTCCAGCTGGAGAGCAGCTAGCTGATCAGGGGCTTACTTTAAGTTCAGAAACTTTCAAGGTTACTGGAGTTAAGCTGTTAATATTTACCTACTGCCTTTAGTGGGACTGGGAGTCACACAGCAGACAAATTCCCCTGAAGCTCCTACAGTCATCTTGTTTCCAAGAACTGCTTTTTTTTCTGGTGAGCTGCTGACCTCTGCTTCAACGAAGTGGAGAAGGTGGGGGAGCCGACTACCTTCTTCACTGCCATGAACAAAGAATATCTCTCAGCAGATGCTCAGGTTGCTGAACATCAACCTGTTTGCCCCTCCTTTGAAAAAACTTTCCTAGTTTCATCTGATGAACAACTTCTGACCTCCTCAAAAGTCACATTTAAGAGAAGCAAGATTATTTCAACCTAAGAACAAAACCTGTTACTATGCAACCCGTTGCCATAGCAACCAGCCATTCGGTCCAGGTCAAGGGTTTGCAGGCTAATATGGTATCAACATGGAAGGAGACAGCTACTAAATGTACATTATAGAACCTTTGCTTATGCACGTAGCTATGAGAAAAATTGCTATGTATGCATTCCTGCTGCAGCTTTTTATTACCCTCATTTTGGTCACACAACGAATTGTGCAGCTGCTCAGGGAGAAGAGTAAATTAGATGTTTTTTTGGAACTGTCATGAACCAGGTAAGAGCATAATAGAGAATACTCATCTAAGAGTCCAGACAAATATATGAAAATTTACTCCTTATTTCAAACCTTTACATGAGGATAACAGCTACAGTTCTCTTTCAAGTACAAAAATGATGGAGGAAGCCCAAACTGTAAACTGCTGTGCCTGCCTTCCATGCCTTTTTCTTAAAATTGGTGACCTCCGTTAAAGCTTTGACAAAAAGATTTCAGAGGCATCTTCAAGGCTGCTGAACTTTGGCTCCTGTCGTACTGCAAAAATTGTACAGTAAGTGATATAACAGTGCATCAGCCAGTGTCCAAAAGCATTTTCTCCACCCTTTCCTAACCAGCTGTATGAAAGCAAAGGGGCTGGTGAGAAGATTAGAAAGGGATGTCCTTTGTGCTCACAGACTGTGACTGAGGACTGCCTCCCACTGCCCAGCAGCAACCTCCCTGGCCTGGTTGCAGGCAGCCCTGCCAGCCTTGCCAGCCCTACCAAGGGTCCCCTCTGAACTCTGAACCGGGGTGGGGGGCATGGTGGCTGCCGACTGGTGTGGGAGCTTTTTCCCACTGACAGCCAGTACAAGTGGCTCCTCTTACTGAGGGAGATGAGCCCTGCATGACACACAGGCAGAGCCAAGAAAGGCATCTAGCTGAAGAGGATCATTTATCCTACACCAAAATATATCATTGTCCTGTCACCCCTCTGCTCTCTGTCAAGTTGTGTGTGCTTCTGCTGCTTATTTCCTCTGTTGGATAGATCTACGCTACTCGGTAGCAAAAAAAGTGCTCTATACCCAAGTATTCTTGTGAAATTTAGCAGTAAAACAGGAATATTCAGCAGCAAAACAAGCTATGGAGTATGCCCAAAGAAATCAGTCACCCAGCAAATGTGTTCCCCCCCCAGTGCAATCACAGTAGGACTTCAGCCCCTACATCTCAAAACCACTAACGCTCACTGAGGTAAGCTTAAGGGAAGCAAGGCTTACCTCTCCTTCATGCAACATCGCTAAGGCCACACAAAGCCACTGCAGAGGCAAGATAGAAGGCAAAATAATTATTACCTCCCTTTCAAAAAAATTTTTCATGGCATATCTAGATAGTACAGGATGAGAACGGGTACCTTCTCTCATGATATATAGAGAATTTCAGTAAGCCTCGTGCATTCTTCCTGCAGTTTTCAAAGTCTCATTCCCACAGGTATGAATGAGTGATTCACATCAGACATCAAAATATTTTGCAATTAATGTCGCTGCAATAGCATAACACTAATGTGGGAGGCTTTCCTGAAGCACTCACAGCTTGGTCTTTTTAAGTGTGCCACTTCAAGTGACTACCATTTTACTGCCACACGTATCTTAAAGAGTAGCAGAAACCTCGCAGATGAGTACTTAATCTGAAAATACTGCTGTCAAGGTTAGTTCACTTTTGCATACTCAACAGTTGAACCATTTCATTACCACAGTAATTTTTCAGCAATTTTCACTCTCTCCAGCACCCCCTTCCATACCTGTCAGATCTTTGCTTACATTAAATCTATAACTCTACCAAACCTGAGCGCTGACACATGTTGTCATTTCCTTCCTGATGCTTAAAAATACACAATACAATCCCCACTGACCTGGCATACATCTCCCACTACTCTGATGAGTAAAGTGGGACTCCTATGGCCAGGTGCCAGCAACTGGGGAGACTGGGATTCAGGGGCAGCTACTGGGCAGACTGAGTGTCTGAGCCTGGCTGCTGGAGGAATCCACCTTGTACATAAGTACATATATATGTATATATTCTCACTAGCAGACCTTCATCCTGCTCAACCAGAGAGGGGATCAAGATGAGGCTGCTGGTGTTGTCTGTGTTTCTGTGAGTGCTCTGCCTGTGATCTGTGTGGCTGGCCACATACATGTGCGTATACGTGGTGTATGCGTGTGCTCTGTGGGCGTGTGCTGACTGGGAATACGTTTTCAGCCTCAATACTGGCTGGACCAAGGGTCACGATGCTGCGCAGCCTTGCCGCTTTCAGGCTGTTGGATATTTATCCCTAACATAAGCCAGGCTGGACTGAGGAAGTCTTCCAGAGCTCCCTTTGAGCAGACTTGTGGATTAGACATCCTAGAAAACGTTTTCTCTGTTATGGCAGCAAAGCCCTGAGATGAGGGTTGCAGCATCTTCCTCAACAGAAGTTTTTAGGGGAACACTGGACAGACGGCAGCAGTCACTGTAAAAATCAACAAGTTGAAAACTTGAGGTTCCTTCCAGCCCTACATCTTTGATTTCAAATACCCAGAGACCTGCCAGATGCTGTACTCTCATTGTCTGCTCTTAAGCAAGATGCATCTGCCTGGAGCACAGAAAGCAGAAGCTGAACAGTGTGGCTTTTGTTAGTGTTGTTTTTTAAAAGGGAAGAACTGCACAAATGTTCTAATTTAGCAGCCTATTCAAAGGCATAAATAGCCTTTGTTCTGCAGGAAACCACTTAGGCACTTTAACCTCTGTATGTGTTGAAGTACCTTCGGGAAGTAGGCCCAACACAGGCCTCACTAATCCTAACTGAAGGCAGAGCTTGAAGAAAAAAGAAAAACAGACATGAAGGCAAAGAAAGTAATTGTTTGAATGCTAACATGCTGGAGTGGGAGTTTGTGTTTTTGCTCTGCCTTTGCTGCAAGCTAGAGATAAAAGTGAAGTCCTTCTGCAAGAAAGAGACAGTCAGGAAGGCAACCCCCAACACCCTCTTTGTTACTCCTCTTTAAAACATTAATTGAACATAAAATGAGAGTCAGAAATTTTCTTGAAAAACTGCCGAGACCATTTACAGCCCCCACATTTCAGAGGAAAACAACAGCACCTAGAAGTTGTAGGGCAGCCACGTACATTTTCCTTGAGAGTTGTTCGTTATGGTCTTAAGTATCAACCCCCCCAGCATCTCTCCATCTCTCACACCCATCTCTCCAGCTATCGCAACCCAGGCCATGGTCTCCTGGCAGGCATGCAGGCTCTGGTAGGCGAGTTATACCTTTGAGGCACCAACTCTCCCAGAGCCTGGCTGGCAGAAGACAGCCTCTCATCCTGACTGGCACCACTGTACCTTGGAAACAGCCAGTGCGGGCTTTTCTTCCTGGCTTTTAAATGCCATTGGAACAATAAAGCTGCATCGGTTTACATTTATAGGCAGGTTTCTTTGCCTGCGCTTTCTGATTAAATTCTGGTTTTCCAGCTGGCTGTCAAAGCTGAAGCTGATAGAGTGATGTCGAGATATGGCCAGATGCTGTGTTACACCTGCCAAACAATCACCTTTACTATATACAGTGATGGGTAATAATAAATGACTGCACTTGTAACAGATACGCTGTCTCCAGCATTGATACCTAAGCAGAAAGGAAAACGTTTATTAAAACATACTTCTGCAACTTAACCCTACTAACTCCAGAGTCCACAGCAGCCCTGACTCCTGTCACAGTGAGCTTGCTCTCCACAGCCTGCAACTCCATACCTACAAGAAAAACATCTCACAAAATTAATATAAAACCATGAGAGGTACTGGAAGAATCTGAAAATCTGTTTTTAATACATGACATTCTCCATCCTGTGGGGGACTGAATCAGAAGTGCTGTGACATACACGCATGGGTATGAATGACCATTTTGTCCTGTTCTCTGTCTGTAGTCACCCTTTGTGGTTCAGATTTGGTTGCTAGTCTGAAGAGGAAAAACCAAGGCAAATAACACTTCTGAGATGGAGTCCCAGAGATGTGTGAGAAGCTAAGTCCTTGGCCTGGCTTGTTTTGTTTGAAACCCTGCCCTCAGATAACCTGTATTGTTTCAATTTGGGGGGAAAAGAATAGTGATTTGTGCAGCCAGTTTACATGGTGGACCTTGCCTATTATAAGTGCTTTGCATCAGACAACTGATTTCTATAGGTGACAGCTGAGAGCCAAATTACATTTGGATGTAATTTGGATACTACACTACTAATGCTGAAACTATCCAGGGAAGAACTGAGCCCATTTTTGAGCACCTGAAAAAAATAAAGAGAAAGACATGAAGGGCTCCACTTTTTATTTTATAAAAATATCCCCTTAAAAAAAAAAAAAAAAAAAAAAAAACCCAAAAAACGACAAAACACCCTTACTTCTAATGTTAAGTGTCCAGGAACTACTCTGGAGCAAATTATAGAGAGCCTTATGAAACTTCTGGTGGGTAAATAAACAATCCACATAACTGCAGTCTCATCACAGCTATTCTTTAACCAAAAGGCTGTTTGTATGTGGCTAATTAGTGTATGACTAAAGCAAAAAGAGCCACAAACAGTCCCAAAAACTTCTTTCAGGTTTTAACGTTCAATAACAATTTTTGAAAATGAATTTGTCTATGGTGGTAGAAGAAGAGATGAGCGTTTTAACAAGCAACTGTCAATTACTTTGGAGTGAAGTCCAATTTTAGATGAGCAGTCAGGAGAATGAGCTATGGTATGGAGCTATCAGCAATTCCCAGATCCTAATTTTCCATCGGATCAAACAATGTTATTCCTACAGCACCAGTCTGTGCCTGAACACAGGCTGGAGAAAATAACCCTGAGTAAAGCTAAAAATGGTACTAACTCAAAGAGGGGAAAAAAAAGGCATGAAATACATCCTGCACCACTTTTTTGACTTAACACCCATGTAAACACTAAAGCTATCAGAGTTGAACTCTGCCAGGTCCCTGTGGACCATGAAGAGTGTCCCCTGGCTTCCCTGTAGAACAATAAAGCCACCAGAGTAAAGTCTCCGCATGGCTAAGCAGCTGAACACCAACTACTGAGACTCTGCCTAAACACCTATTTCATACAAAGACATTGCTGTTTTGCACTGACTCTTACACTTATTAAAATTGAGAGCTTTTCATGTTCCATTAAAAAAAATAGGAGGACTACTCATCCATGTCTGCATTTTGGGAGAAACTTTACTCAGAGCTAATCACAAGAGGTTTAGCTGACAGGGCAGGGAGATGAGACATGCCAAATAATCTCAGCGCATTCCCTTCCCTCTTTTATGCTGCTCATTCTGTTTTCACTGTGTCACCTACAGAGTGAAGAGGCTTCTCTACCTCACTTGATAGATTCACAAGTGCTTTGCAGGTGAACTTTAATGCCAGGAGTGGCTTCCAAGCCTTTGCTGTAATACAAATGAAAGTGACGATAGACAATAACAGAAAAATGTTCTGAAACATTTTCTTAATTACTACATCTGCCCCTGAATTTGCCTGCCAATTACTGCAGTCCTTTCTACAAGCACCTTCTTCTTCAAAGGGCCAAAGGAATGCAGAGCTGGGCTGGGCAGATGCAGGAAAGCTGTATTCCCAGGCTGGATTCTTACTTTCTCCCAGAAGTTTACTGGGTGACCTAAAGCAAGCAAACCACATCCCCTTTCCCTGTCAGTCCTCCCAATTCCAGAACAAGGGAAATCTCTCTTTTCTGTAAAGTACTCTCAGACCTACTGATGATAAGTGCAATGTAAGAAGTAGGTATTATTACAACCTCTCTTCTTTAACATACACACAGATCAGACATCTAGAAAAGGTTTGTATTGAAATATCTATATAAAACAATGCCATATAATGCATGACACAAAAAATACATTTTTTTCTTTCCTTTCTCTTGCTGTTAAATTCATCTGAAACCCGAACACTAGAATTATATGCTTTAATGGCAAGTAATCCCATTGATATCAATGAGAATAATCCTACAAGTACATTAAGAAATAAGAGCTTTTGCTGTTTACTCTAATATTAGTAGTCACAAGAACAAAACACATATCCAGCCACAAGTATGTTCTTTTAATATCTTTATGGACTCAACCCAATAGATGATACCTATCTTCCGGTCCACTAAATGTCACCGCATCCCAGATCTGTAACGGGCTGACCTATTTTGAGAATTCCCCAAACAAAAAAAACACTGCTACACACTGCAGTCACCATAAAGATATTGCTTACCATGGCTGATGAAACCCTCTGCCTCCATCATCAGCATGACAGGAACTCATAATAACAGAGGCCTGCCCCATACTCTCTTCAGAGCAAACAATATACACATAAATTGTAGCTGGTCAGACAAGTGTATTTTTTTTTAGCCGACTTTCTATTCCCCTACCCCAGCAAAAATGTTTTCACCCTTCTAAAATAAATTGAGAGTGATAGCAAGGGGTTTTTTTTTAATAACTAGATTGACATAACTTGAGAAGTAGATAAAGTTTTGCATAATGTAATCTTAAAAATTATGCATGCAATGGCTAACAACTCTGTCATTTTATCAGTCTACCACTCTTCAGTAGGGCCTGAAAAATGCAATGGATGCTCTCTATTCCCATTAAATTTTGGAAATCTACCAATGTCAGCAATTGCTTGAGAGTAGGAAAAAAAATAGCTCTTGAATGAAGATTAACGATTGAAGTTACTCAAATTCCTCCTAACTTCAGAGCTCAGTATTTTTCATGTTATTGGGCATTGCAACACTCAAGAATCATACAGGCCAGCCACTAGCCTGCTCTCTTGTGAAGAGTTAGTCTGCAATTCAATGTGATTTAGCAGTCAAGTAGTCCTGACATGCTACTCATTTGTTAAAATTGTCCCAAGAAACTAAAAACATCTTTACCAAAAATATCAGCCACTAGAGGCGGTGTTTAATATCCTACTTAAATCATACTGATAATAAAGTTAATTAAAAAAAAAAATTTAAAAAGGTTACAGGAATGCTGTAAAAACATATTTCCCACAGTACTTCAACTGCACATTAGGTCCCATGCAAAGTTTTAAGAAGAACAATGCCCTCTTTGCGTATAACCGGACACAATGCAAAAGCAAACGCCACGTCTTCCCTTCCAATTCCTAGGTCTACCCACATCAAACCCTGTGATTTCTACAAGCAAAGATGTAGTTTTATATGCCAAGAAGATGGCTAAATTACCCACTAGTTTTGATTTACCTGTACAGACAGCTCTGAGCATGCCTAAACCCAAACCTTCAAGTGTGCCAACCTAAAGCCTGACATGCTCAGGCTCATGCTCGGGCTTGACAAACAACTAAAAGAATGAGCTACAAAATGGTTCCTATTTACCACTGTCTGCCTCTTTACAGATCCACCATCACCAGACTTATTGTTCCAAAAAGGCTCCAGAAGGACCTAAACAACTGCCATCAAGTTGGGTCCAACTGCAAGCAAAGCAGAAGATCCTACTTAGCTCAAACCACTCCAACAACTACTTGTATTTAAAACATGCCTAGAGATAGATCAATATATATTGCAACTCCTGCACATGGACGTGTAATGAATACAAAACTCATTAGAAATTATAAACTCACTTGATGATTGGGTCCACACAGTGTCATTAGCTGGGCAAGGATACTGGATGGATTGTGCTAATATATTAGGGGCATCATAGGTTCTACATACTTTGTTAAATCTCATTGGTTTGGGACCAGTGACGCTGCTGGTAGCACCTACAAAACTCATGACCCTCTCCAAAATCTATGTAAAAATAACTATAATTGGTAAATAGGCTTAAAAAAGAACCTTTACTCCTCAAAATCTGCCTTGAAAGTGTCCTGGTTTTGCCTGGGATACAGTTAATTTTCTTTCCAGTAGCTGATACAGTGTTATGGTTTGGATTTAGTGTAAGAATAATGTTGATAACACACTGATGTTTTCAGTTGTTGCTAAGCAGTGTTAAGACTAAGTCAAGGATTTTTCAGCTTCTCATGCCCAGCCAGCAAGAAGGCTGGAGGGGCACAAGAAGTTGGCACAGGACACAGCCAGGGCAGCTGACCCAAACTGGCCAACAGGGTATTCCAGACCATGTGATGTCATGTCCAGTATGTAAACTGGGGGGAGTGGGGGGGGGGGGGGATCGCCGCTCGGGGACTAACTGGGCATTGGTCAGCAGGTGGTGAGCAATTGCATTGTGCATTACTTATTTTGTATATTCTAATTATTTTATTATTGTTGTTGTTGTTTTATTATCATCATTATCATTACTTTCTTCCTTTCTGTCCTTTTAAACTGTCTTTACCTCAACCCATGAGTTTTACTTGTTTTCACTTCTCGGGGAGGGCGGGGGGGGGTAAGCAAGTGGCTGTGTGGTGCTTAGTTGCCGGCTGGGGTTAAACCACGACAGAAAGATGTAGAGCTAGAAGGTTTTAGTGAAGATGACTGCCTGCTCAGAGGAGTATTTTAAATGCACAACCTATTCAGAACTAGCATGGCCATGTAATTAGGATAAAAGAACCCAGTACCACTCTTTTTATTTCCTCTGCCAAATGAATGTGCTTAATGTGGACCACTGTTTTAGTTATAACAACTGTGGCTGAACAAATGGATAATATCCCATCAAAGGCAGGATTGGCACAACTGCCTAATTTTGCAGTAACTAAAACAAGCTACTGCAAAGGTTCAGGAGCAGACAATATTCAGGCCACTGGAAGAGGGAAACAGACCTTGTAAAAGAGGTAGAAAAAGAACTGGATCATGGAAGCAGATTTCTAAGATTTCTAAGTGAATACTTCTGTTTGAAACATAATCAGACATTTCTCTCTCTTACCCAGGTTTTACTAGAATATACCCACTTCATTTTTTCTGCGATATTTTGTGAGTGAATTGAAGTCATTTAACAGTTACTCTTGTAAGAGAAGAGCTCTGTTCCCACCTCAAGTTCATGTCCTTAACTGCACCATTCCTTTAGATGGCCGAAGAGGTCACAGTTCCAAAGAGAGTGGCTATACTGAACCACCACCACCATCCTATGCTACCAACGGTAACATAAAAGTAATTTTAAAATGTAACAGCAATCCTGCTCATTACTTTATTCAGCCTTGCAGCTTTTTAAAATATCAGTCTAAATCCCTTCTTCTCTCCTTACCTTCTGCTACCATAACTCAACAAAGCATTTTGAGCTTCTGGGAAAGAAGTTCACTGTATAAGAGTAATTTCTATTATTTAAGCCACGCACACCTCAGGCACGACTGTGGTCTCTTCACAGAATGGGCTTCAGACAAATCATCTCTGTATTTATCATTAGAAATGGAAAACACAAGGCATCCTACATTAATATCATAAGCGCAAACACTACACATGGGCATCTGTAAATTGTCACTGTTTTATAGATGCCTGCCTTGAATACTGGACAATAAATCTCTGTTCTTCCGTCCCATGGTCAGACTTGTGTACATAAAGGTAGCAATGGAGCCTCAGAAGCTCAGAACAGGTAAATGACACCTGTCTGCAATGATCTGTCCTCCAAGTCCACTTGGATCCATTGGCTCTGTTTAGGATTAAATTGAGTCGGAGAAAGAGCCTAACAGTGTGGCCAAACAATAGCTTGTGAGTCAGACTTACAGGTCACAAGCCATTTGACTACACTTGCTTTCAGGCTGGATGGTTTTTCCTCCTGACCACATAGATTTTAGTTCTGCAGCCTGGAATAGGAAAGTTTATCCCAGATAGGCATATAAGCAAAAATAAGGTCATGTAGGAGCTGGAAATTAAAAATAATAATAGTGAGCACACTATGAAAGAATGTACTTTGAACTTCTTTTTGTTAAAATGACAGAATGGTTTGGGTTTGGAAGGGACCTTTAAAGACCATCTAGTCCAACCCCCCTGCCATGAGTGTGATGTTTGCCTTTTTCCAGTCACTGGGGACTTCGCCTGATTGTCATGACTTTTAAAATATGATAAAGAGTGACTTAGCAACTGCATCAGTTCTCCCTGCTCATGATAATTCTCTTGATGAAAAAGGCGCTCTCTGTCAGCATGGCAGTATGAGATCCCAAAGGCAAAAGATGAAGAGTTGAAGCCTCATTTAGTAGTGCTTTAACCAAAAGAAACTTAATCTCCAGGGTTATCAGCACCTTCATCCTTCCTCAGGAGTTGGTAACTTAGCAGCATCTAGGACAGGAGAACTTCCCCTCCCGTGTTTTAAAAACTGGAACATTTTGTTTCTGATATTACAGGCCATTTGATGCTGGGAAGGTACCAGCCAACTGACAGGGACGGTAGCATGCTGCAGCGGACCAGCAGTTTTTCCTGAAAGGTGCTCTCTCAACCTGAGTACATGAACGCAAGAGAACTGCTGACCTTGCATTTGGGAAAAAAAGTGCCTCGTGCATTTCCCTGGTGCAAAATTAGGCCTTCTTCCAAGCCAGCAGGGAATAAAGACTGTGCTCTCCATCTCTGCCCTCTTGAGAAAGCAGCATGCTTTCTGGTGGAGTCTTAACAGAAAAACTGGGCTCAGAGCAGCCAGTGAATTACATTACTACATTCCCTGCTCGGAGGGCAAGAGGAAAAAGGATGTGAGGCTCTTCTCTCCCCTAAAACAGAGGACCAGCTGCCATCCAGCCACTTTAAGCACTGTTTATATTATCATATAATATTGATATTTTTATGGTTCTTTTGCTGTGTTTTCATTGTGTCTACATTGCAAATATTACTAGGTTAGGCTGGTTGTCACCAGGACCTATCTATGAAGGACTGGGTTTGAAACACCTGTCAGAATACTGTTATTTTTAAACTGTAAGCAGACAGGCAAATGCCCTGTATATTCTTAAAAGATTTATTCAACAGCCCTTAGTCTTAAGGTCTCATTATAGATGCCAGCCATATAAGAAACAGACAGTATGTCTTACCTTTGTAAATACTGGGCTAAATGCAAAGATAGATATTCCACTTCACTACACAAGTAAGTAAATGTAAAATAGATTTTTAAAAAATCAAAGTTTGGGTTAGCTGCTGCCATTTGAGAAGATTACAAAGTCCAAATGAAAAACATGTTTCCAAGAGCAAACATTTCCAGTAGCTGCTGGTACCTGTTATCCTGACTTCTGGATGACAAACCTAAGACATCTCAGGGCTGTTTCTAACAGATACTGCACTGCAGGTTACTCAGACTGCCAATTCAAGTACTCCATACTTATGAAAAAAACAGGCCTACTCTATCTTACACTGGACACCAAGAATGAAAGCAGATTAAGCCCATGGTCACCTTCAATGCTGGAAGTGTACCACTCCAGTTTATAGCCTCATCACTTAACAGTGAATTGTTACCAGTACAGAATTCATCTTTATCCTTTTCTGTGAGTTCCTTACAGATTTTTGCCACTAGAGAATCATAGCTTTAGAAGAAGAGAGAAGCCAGGAGTTAATTTGCCTTCTCCATCCAAATTTTATGAATGTGATTTAACGGGGACAAAAGAAAATCTCAGTCTTCATATGTTTGTATCTGTCACCAAGACTAAGCGCAGAGAGATCTATACAAACACGCTGATCCCGCTTCTAGCTGCACGCAACTGTGCTATGCCTGAGAAAAATTAGCAAATCACTCCAAAGACAAGTATGAGCAAGCCATCGCGCTCTCTAAATTCATCACCAAGTAACAGACTAACCAGTTTTCTGTTGCTAATCTGTCAGAGCCTGCAAAGACAGTAAACACTGATGAAGGGCTGTTCTCTGTAGCAACAGAAAGGTTCACAAAGCTTTATAGCTTCTAGCACAGCTAAAAAACAACCATGGCGTTTCAACTAGAATGACTGTGGTCTCAACTTTTCCCCTTACATCCTGTACCACTTCTTCCTCTCATTTAGGGATTACTTAATAATTCCATAATCTTTCTTGCAGCTTTTCTCTGCTCTCATTCACAGAACAAAAGTAATGACAAGACAATAGAGGTCCCTTTCTGCTTACACATTTCACCAAGAGGGAAAGCTAATAAACACAGTAACATTACTTGAGCCATGAGAACAGCTTGCTTTATTAGCCAGTGTAATGCAGCCTTTAATTTAGCATTTAGGATAGTTACTACAATATAACAGGAACACTAGTTGCCCCAAACAGGGTCTTTCTAACTGGTTTATAATGCTATACTGAGAAGAAAGAAGGGGAAAAAAAAAAAAAAAGGAGAAACTTCTTTTATGCTAACTGTTGAACTCATGTTGTTAAAGTGGTGGATTGCACTCATCTGGAATAACAGGATTAGCAAATGCATTTCATTATCTTTCCTAGTCAGGTGTGCTTTCTGCAATGCTTTCTAATTAGCACAGTAGAGCTCTGTCTGGGTTGCAAATATTAGTCTAGGGAACGCTTAAGTTCAGTTAAACAAAAAGCCAAAGCTCTTTTTGCTTAGTAGAGAAGAAACAGGTCAAATGTATATTTATATTTTTATTACAGTTGCACTTATTTTATAAAGGTTCAAGATGTCAGCCCAGCCATTTGGCCTTAACATGCGCAAGAACGCTTTCCACGGTTCAAGGCTAGCTCCAGAGGAGAGGGACAGGCTCTCAGCAACCTTTAGTCTACTAATTTACAAGAGGTCATGTATACATTCAGGGTTTTTTTTCTTACTACAGGATTAAGCTGCTAAATGCCTTGGCTTTCAGACTATTTTTCTTGCTTAAGCATTATTCCCTCCCCTCTTGGTGAAGTAACCTTTTTGACACCTCACTTTATTAAGTGCAGTACAAGCATAATGTAAGTTCTTTTACTACACTGAGCACTACCCGTAAGCTTCAGAAAGATCCACGGTTACCTGAAAATTAGACTTGAAAGAGTTATCCCCAGTCCCACATATGTTGATGTTGGTGCACCACTGTGTCAAACACAGGAACTCCTTTCCTGCGGAGTTATTCTCCCACTGCAAACACTGTTTTATCACATCTATCCAAGCCCTTTCTGTTAGTTTCTCCACTTCTTTCCAGCTTTGGTTTGTTTTTATCTCTTGTTGCCTGACTGCTGCTTACCTAGCCATGGATGGCAGCACAAAGCTGTCAATGTCAATGGATCACACAAGTGGTAATGGAAAACACCCACTGAAGCTTCCTACAAGTCCGCAAAACATACAGTGCAATATCCTCTCTAAAAGGCATATGAAACTGAGGTGACTTCAGAATCATCATTAAAAAGCAAAAATGCCAATGTGCATTCCAATCCTGCATCTTAGTCCTTTGTCCTGCATCTTTGAAGTCCTGACACCAAAGTATAAGATGGGAAGTGATTCCCATTTTAATTCAAAAACTGGTCAGTTAATTTGTCCATTTATCTTCACTTGTTTTGACAAGGACGGTTTGTTTTTAGTGCAGAGATCAAAGTGGCCCTTTTCTCATCCTGTTCTCATCTGCTGAGCTTAGTTTCTGAAGTCTGTGGATATAGCAGACGTTCTTCATTTTAAAAAAAAAAAAGTTTGGCCCTTTGACATTTAAAATGAAGCTCTCAGAGCTGAATGTGGCGGTCTTTTGGGGTTGTTGGGGTTTTTTGGGGGGGAGGGTGAGGAGTGGGTGTTGAAACAGCCAGTTAGCACAACAATTTGGAAAATAACGAGGACACTAAAAATAAGAAGTTGAAAACTACAAAGATCGATTCTCCTTTTTAGCTATACAAAATAAGCATTGCCAATCCTTTAAGGATAACACAAACCAGACTTCATAGACTTAAACTCCAGCTGCTCACAAACAGTAACTCAATTCACTATCTAAAGAAACTGTGAGGTTGGTATCAGAAGAAACGTTTGTTGACCATGTGCATGTAAACTCAGGAGGACAAGTCCCGAATCATCAGCCCTCCAGTATAAGGGAAGTTCCCTGATCCAATACTAATCATATCAATCATTAATATTTTACTATCAATTACTGAATATGGAAGTTGCATGCACTGCTTGCAACAATAGTTTTTAAGTAAGACTTCAACTAAGGCTTTCTTATGTGTGCTAAAAATAATTTTAACTATTTACCTATTGCTCTTTGTTTTGTGAAGATTGAATTTCAAGTTGGATTTATATTATTGAAACAGGTTTGTCTTTATTTTCCCATTTATCAACACAAAAGACAGAAAGATGCTCAAACACTATGTTATTGATTTTTGGTACAGTGTCATTCTGTGTTGACATCTGTAATTAGAGAACCAACAGCTGAACGATTATCCTCATTCCAGGAAAATTACTTCGGCAAACCAATGCAAGGAGATTGATAAAAATGATTTCACACAAAATCAGTTCAATAAACTGTTGCCCTAATTAACACCAGCTTTGTTTTCTTGAACAAGCTCCAACACAGCAGTTCAGCACAATGCCAGCAGAGTTATATAAAGGCTGAGCCTGTCTTTTCTGTGTGTAGACTGAGCCTTGATGCACGTTTTTTTTAAGGTAGAGATTGGTGGTAGCTGTGACTAGAGCATAAAGTAATTATTAATAAAATGTCAATGTGTTTTACACACGGATTCTCTACCATATCCGAGAACGTAAGAATCACCTTTCTCCCACCGAAGTCTGTCTGGAATATGGCCCCACCGTGTTCCTTTACAAAAGGAAAATAGTCTCATCTCCACTTTACTCATGGGTAAACTGAGGTACAGCAAGGTTAATAGCCTGCTGTTTCAGAATGGGGTGTCAAACACCTGCAGTAAACATGGATTTTAACAGGATTTGGAGGAAGCTCAGCACTTCTAAAAACAAGCCCAGAAGACGCTTTGTAGGAAAGGTTTTAAGTGACTTCTCACACTCTCAGCATGCAGTGCTCTGGCCACCCAGTGATGCTACTTGGCTACTTCCACATCATTTACAAGCTAATACGCTGCTTCACTGCACCTTGGACATTCTTCCGAACAAAGGGCTTTTCTCTTTTTTCTTTCTCTCTGTTCCCCCCCTCCCCGAGGGCTGGCCTGTCCCCTCCCGTGTGGTGGGTGTCTCTGGAGCAGCGAGGACGACGTGACTTGCAGGACTCCCCCACTCCTTCACAACCGAGGGGGAAACGCTGGTGGCAAGCAATCTTAGGAAGGGTGGAGGGGGGGTCAGAAGACGAAAGCGGTACTTGCAAATCCTAATTACAGTTAGCAGGGATTAAGTAATAGTCACTAACCTCTTCAGCTCACAGAGGAGAAACGTGATCCCGTTTAATTCTCCTCCGCTGCCTGCAGCTCCTTCTTATACAACACTGCAGCTCCAGCATATCGCCCTGTTGCTATCATTGCAGCAACACCCCCTTGGCCAGGAATCCAATAAGGACACTATAGGGGCGGGCTATAGCCAGAAGCAGCTGTAGCAGCAGAAAGGCTGGTAACAGGCACCGGCACTGAGGCTGGGAGCTTTCGCCTAGAAAACACCGAGAAAGCTGCAGATGGCTAGCAAGGGGCTGTCACCTCCCTGGGGACCTGTGCGACACCCCGGTTAAGCCCACGCAGCCGTCACCCCAGCCAGGCGCTACCCAGAGCCCAGTCATGCAATGGCTTGCAGACACTGGTACATCAGCAGCGCTCATCTCCACCCGGCCGCATCCGTAGGGTTTACGCTACAGGCTGAGTCCGTGCTCAGGAAACTGGGAGTTTCAGCAGTGCCAAGCAGGAAAGAAATCATTCTGTGCCTGGCTTTGCCCAAGCAGGCAGTATACAGAAAGCAGCTGCTGGGACAGCCCAGGCCAGGTGTTACACAAGCTCTTACTCAAGACTGCTTGTCTCCCTTCCTACAAGGATTGCTTCCTGACCCACAACATACTGTGCTTAAGCACTAGCTATTCCATGGAGAGCCACTTTTTACTCAGATCTTACTTCTAGCCTACAAAGGTTTTTTATCTACAGACAACAGGACTTTCAGCTGCTTTATTCAGGGCTTGGAAGATAAAAGCCCAGGAGGGTGCAGCTATTTTCCCCCAGACCAGTAGTTCCTGCAATAAACACCGTATGAAATGAGGATAGTCTGAATTCCACAGATCATTCTATACCATGCTGATGTTGGGCATTCAGAGAGTACGATAGAACCTAAAACTGCGTCACATTGGGACTACAGGTACAAAGGATCAAATTCTGTACTCATTCACCGCAGACGTAAAGTAAAAATAACTCTGGAGAAATCAGTAACTGTTTTTTTTGCACCCAAGTGTGTTCAATTCAACCTGTAGTGGTAATACCATAAGGCATCCATCTTCTTCCTATAAAACTTTAAAATTCAATGCAGCTCTAGATCACTTAAATTCTTTATTCTGAAATTCTGCAGGTTGGGATTGTAAGAGTGATAGACCCTTCTTTCCATCTTTTCCCTCTCATTTCTTCTGACTCGTTAACTTCCTCACCAGCAAGACTTTAGGAATTCACTCGGCCCCCTCCCAGCTACATTTGCTTTTCCAGAGTCACAGTTTCTGAGCCAGTTATGGAGTCTTAACTCCTGTAAAACTTCCATGGTCTAACATGATTTCACCTGAACATGGGGTTTATACTGACATTACTATGCTGGATGTTTCAAATATGTCACAAGATATGTTTCAAAATTCTCTCCTTCCCCTCTCAAACACATTGTATTACTAGAGGCTAAAGCACAGACCTCAGTATCAGCACAGTCGTTACACAACTGCAATAAGGAAAAGCTCCAGAGAGTAAGCGAAGAATTACATACAAGACTAACCAGGAATTTTGAAGTCCATCAAAGCATGAATTAAGGTCTGCAACATATGTGTGGTATTGCATAAAGGAGGATTGGCAGACCAGGAGATATGGCATTTAAAGATATACATCATGAGTTCAACATATGGGACTGCTAATGACTAGCACATGACTGTATGCTTAGCATAAAGTAATGAATCAATTAGCACATGATAGGAAACCATAACGAATAGCAGAACATGTGAAACTATGCATATGGGAGGGATTAGAGGCAGATATACCTCAGAGCCTTTGGATTCAGTAACTGTGCTCCCATTTGTACAGCTACGTGTTCTACAGGATGTGGGACCTGTCCAATCTCATCATTAACCTTGTTAAAACAAAACAAAACAAAACAAAACAACAAACCCCTACTTTCCAGATGGATCAGCTCCCAACACCAGGTGAGAGTGGCAACACACAGCCAAACAGGAGGGCACAACTGCCTCTTTCCACCACACTGTGGAGTTAGGTTAGCTTAAACCAGTCAGGTAACTACTTGCAGTTTGATCTCTATATACAGACTCGAACACACTCTGCCATAGGTTTGTTTGAGGTGGCAGATAACAAACCCAACATTTAAATGAACTCCAGACCTGGTCAAGATTGGGGTGGTGGGGGGAGTGGTTCCTCCAGAGGTGGAATGAGACACGGGCTCTGGAGGAGCCGTTTGTGGCCGTGAGATAAGCGTCCGGCATGGCAAGAGAAGCTAGGGTCCCCACGGTGGTGACAGCGGGCAGGGGGAAACACCAGCCTTGGAAGAAGCAGCAGCAAATAGACCCCAGCGTGGATGTAGCTCTACTGGCGTATCGATGTCTTACACAGTCTGTTTCCATATGGAAAGAGCAGAGAGAGTATCTATAAATAATGAGTACTTTTCAATACCAATAAAACTTCACCAAAATTGGATGGATATTGTACAGCGTTCATCATTGCAAAATTACAAGAAGGCCTGCAGAGCTAGTTAGGCCAACACAGGCATAGCTGGGAACTGTGGACAAGCCTTTGGCAGAAAATCCTTCTTCAGGTCTGAAGCATATTAAATAGATTTTTCAGAGAGTAATTAGATATGTAGGTAGGAGTCAGACCACCACTGAAGGTAAAGGCAACTGATTCCCACATGGAAGGGATGTTAGTGGAAAGGCAGGAGGAGAGAAAGAAAGGTTAAAAAACTTGGAGCTTTGCATACAAGACAGCCTCTTAACAGGGCTTCTTAGGAGCGTAGGAGGATTTCCCACCAGGCTGGGCCACCTGCTCCCTTTTTTGTCTTGTATTTCTCATTGTCTGGTTTTTGGTCATATCTGCACATCGTTTTGTTTTGCTGATTGTCTTTTCATGCCATGTTTCTCCCTGCTCTCACCTTCCATGGTCCCATGAGTGTTGCAAGTCCTAGCAAGCAGATATATTAATTAAATTTCAGCTACAACCTAGCAACGTCTCACTCCTCCATTATTTTGTCAGGAACAACTAAGGACTGCAAAATAATGTAATCATCATTCTGATGATAGGAGTTGACTGGCAACCACTAGAAGCCCTCCACAGGAAGAAACAGTTTTATTTGGGAGAATTCAATAGCAGACAATATTCCACTAAATCACAACGGTAAGCCAAAAAGCGTAAATAGAAGCTGGAAGCTACTTGCATAAGAGAACAAACTGGCTTGGCAACAGCCCTGAGAAGAATGCCTGATTCAACTCCTCAGCCAGGAAGCGCATACAATAAATATCAAAGCAGGTACAATGCACTATGAAACAGCAGCAGAACACACTCTGAAACTATTAGTACACTCATCGTTTAATTTCAGATGAATCAAAACTGAGAGCCAAGGCTCAGGATCCCATAATCCAGTGGCGCTCGCGCACTTTACAAATGCTACAGCCTAAGTGCTGAGCTCAGTGACAGCTCAGGAGAGCCCGCTTAAATAAACTCCGACAGGGACATCAGCTTATGTGGTACAATGATGAGGGATAAATTTGGAATGAGAAAGATAAGCTAAAGACAGCTGTAATTAAGCTAAGTATGCATATCGGTGTATGGAGTCAGATCATCAGATTAGATCCATTGCGTTTTCTTCGGGGATTGCTCTAAAGACGCTTACAAAAATTGTTGCGTTTTTCAGTTTTATTTTAAGGCATAATTTTTATGGTGTCCCTTGGTTTGGGGCTTGGCCTGGAAAAATAAAGACACCACACAAGAGAGCGGATCTCAGACCGAAGCAGCAGGTTCAGGTGCGTTCTGGAGTACCGGCAGGGCGCTGACGGGATTCGGGTTACAGGCAGGCCCGCGCTTCGGCACACCAGCGGGCGGGGAACCGCAGCCGTCTCTTCACACGTTTCCCCCAGTTCATCCCCGCGGCCGAGGCCACGGTTGCGGGACACGGGCCACCTCCGGCGGAAAGGGCGAGGCACAAACCCCCACCCCTGCCCCCGCGGAGAGAAGAAATAGCCCCCGGGTTAAACCCAGGCGGGCCCAGCGCCGCCGCGACGGCACCCGCCGCCATCCTCCCCAACTCTCCGCCGCCCGCCAGCTCCCCCTGCCGCGCCCCGCCGGCAGCGCAGGCCGCGGCAATGGCGGCCCCCACGGCCCACGCGTCAGCCCTTCCGCCGACCGCCGCTGCCGTGAGTGGGGAAGGGCAGCCGAGCCCGGGACGCGGTGACGGCCGTTCGGGCGGGGCCCCGCCACCCCCTCCCCGACTGAGCCACCTGCTCCGGCGGCGGGCTCGGCGCTGCACAAAATGGCGGCCGCGGGGCGGGGGGCTGTGCGGCAGCCGGGGCCCCGCGGGGGGGGGCTCGGGTGTGGGTTTGCACCGGGGGAGGGTCCGCAGGGCCGCGGCGGCTCCGGGAAGGGAGCAGTGACCCCGGAGACCAGCAGACAGTTGGAGAGGTGGTAGGGGTGAAAACGGAGCCGCTAACCGGGTGGCACCGCGGTGAGGGAAGCTGTGCAGTGAGGGGGCCGCAGGCCTGCTAAGCGAGGAGTCTTAGACCCGTAAGAGGATGAACGAGTGCAGTAATTATGCACACATCTCGCAGTGCGATTACCAGGACCGTGTTAACGGTAATTGCACTTCAGATACACCTCACCTGCTTTTAGAAGTGGGATGCAAGGCAAATCTATCTAGCAAGCTACAAACAGAGAAAATACTCTAGCCGCTGTAAAGACCTGCTCCTCTAATGCTGGTTTCACCCACTTAAATATAATTTCTAGAGACCGTGCTGCCCACGGGAGCACTGCCAGCTCCCACGTGGGTGGGTTTGAGGTGGAGGACGCATGGGGTGCCATCGCTTCTGCCCCATGGCCAGCAGGCACAGAGGGCCGTGGCAGATAACATCCCTTGGGCTGAGATACAGTTTAAAACAGGCACATGCGCACAGTACCTTGTGCTGTGGAAAACACAGTGGTAGAAGCACAGCAAGTGGAAATTTGAAGAAGTAGGGCAAGCGTAAAGCAAGTCAGTTGCAGTAACTCATCCACATAAAGAACGCTACAGTCAGATTTGCTTCATCATTCAGGTACAACTTGAGAAATGATCAAGTTGTCTTGAGCATGTTTAATATTCCAACACCTCAAAGAAAAGGAATTGCTATGTTTCTTTCTCTAAAAATTGAAACTCTCCAGTTTAAGACTACTCTCATCACTAAACCAGACAAGATTTCCCCTATCCCTTCTTCCTGGTGAGGCTAGTTCCTCCTGCCACCTAGCCTAGTTGGTTTTGACTCAAATCAATTACTTTCTGCTGATTCACATGAACTCCTAAAGTGCAAGAAGGGAGCATGTAGCGTAAGGTATAAGAGTGAGCTGGATTGCTTCTTTTACAGACAGTTTTTGATAAACTGAAGTATTGAAACAAAAAAATGAGCCTTCCCCCTTAGGCCAGCCTCACAGGCTGGAGTAATAGCAGGCTGTGACAGCAAGATGGCCCTATTCCACTGCCCAGCTGTACATCGTGCTGTACCTCTTGCATCAGGTTTAGGGATCAGCTGGCTTTTTGAAAGTTGGTTTTCACGGCTTTCTGGACATGGCATACACTGCAGCTGCACAGTCCAGCAGATGGGAGGGAGAAGGTGCATGAGCACCCCTTCCAGTAGCAGCTCACAGCTGCACTTAAATACAGTGTTAAACTGCACCTACTCTTTGTTTTGAGTCTAAGCTTTGACTCAAATTTGAGCAGTAAACTGGTGATTCATAGCCCATATTAAGGGTTCTCAAACTTGACTGGGGGTGTGGTAGAGAAAGATGGGTGCATGTTGACAGATAACAAAATACTGCCTTTCTGGCAGCTTAGTGCCTAGAGATCCTTTTGTCTTAGTTGAGACTTGACAAGAATTGCTGCCCTTGCTGTCTCAACATAATAATTTAAGGTACTGAAATATCCAAAATCATCCAAATTCCATTAAACAGAAAGTGCAAAGAAAAGTTATCTTAAACAAGCAATGTAGCAATTTTACAGTTGTATTTATTCCCCTAAGGAAGAAAGGGTTATCATGAAGAGGGGTTGAAGAGGTTAGTCAAACTTAATGTGTCATTTTTTTTTGTTAGATGAGCTTTAATTTAGACTACTGTAAATTGAATGAAAAAACATGGAGAATGGAGATAAGGAGCTTTTAGGATTAAAAGAAAAAATAAACCCCAAACCCTTCATTACTATCTTACAGCTTTTTTTAAGTAATACTTTGCTGTTGCAGTTCTGAAATTAATGAAGTGTGCATGGATTATTGCTGCACGTATTTTACTTCAAAGCTGTTTATTCCCCAGAAGTCAGAGGCTTTGCATGTCTGTTAATATAGTAGTTTCCAGGCCACTTTTCTAATACAAACTTCTGGGTTTTGACTCAATGCCAGAGGAGCAAAAAGGAGCAAAATAACATCCTTACCTTTGCAGCTGTGACCACAACATAAAATCGAGCAGGAGGAAGAGCTGATGCTGGGGGTTGTTTTCACTACACCTGAGGCACCTTAAGTGTTGGAGCTCATACAAAGACACAGGCCCACACGTGCCCTCCCTAACAATGTGGCTGTTAGGGCACTTGATTTTTTTTTTTTTTATACCTGCCACAGTTTAGCCAGCACAGGTGAACTCAACTTACCTGTTAAAAACCATAGCTCCATGCAAGCACTGCTATTGCACAGCAGTTTCTTTTATTTGCTTGTACTACCTTACCTAGTCTGCAGCACAGCCCTTAGAGCAGCTCTGAGGATGGTTTGGTAGCAGCCTAGCTTGTGGTTGTTCTGAGAATTAGGAGGGAGCTCTAGGTACAGACCTGAAGGCCACATCAGCTCTAGCCTACTTCTGTGCAGACACCTCACTGCTTATCCAACTCCCAACTGTACAAGCGCTACAGAAACAAAAGTCAACAACAAATGTGTGTGAATGCTTGATCTTGAAATGCTTGCATATTCAAGTGAGGGGGAGGGGAGAGGGGGGAAAAAAGGGACTTAGCTGGATTTTTCTATTTGTCTATAATGCTGTTAGTGACTCAGTCTACAGTTTTGAGCTGTGATTTTGCATAACTGAGGAGGTTGCAGAAAAAGGCTGTATTGTTTCTCAGTTTCTGGAAGTAAGCAGCAGTTACATGACTATAAAGCTAGTGTAGGAGCTAACCTCTTGAAGATGCAGTCTTACTTTTTTCTACTCAGCATATCATAAGGAATAGAAACTATTTGAGAGTGTACTTCTGAAAAAGTTACCTGATACGCAAATTTTGCTAACACGGTTCCAGTTGTCAGTTCAGCATTGCTTCTTAGTCTTTTCCTTGTTGTGAGCAACTTGAAAAACATCACCAGGTACTTATACTGACATTTGCTTTTAAACGTGTTTCAGGGATGCTTTCTGGTATTGGAGTGTCTTCAGTTAAGTGATAGAATACTTTCATCTGGTGGGGTGGCAGTGGTGGGTTTTTTTTGTTTAAAAACTGCACAGCAGTAGTAACAGTTGTGTTTAACACCCCCCCCCCTTTTTCCCCGAGGGCAGAGTAATTTGCTTTTCTTGGTATTTACATATTTTCATTAAGTGATTGCACAGCATTCCACCAGCTAAAACGCATAGTCCCTGTTTCTGTAGCTGTCTCAGAGTACTCTGCATATCCTCAGTACACAGCAGATAATTTGGAGGGGTTTGCCCTGCCTTTCTCACCCCTCCCTACACCAAATAAAAAAGTCATTCCTGCTATTAATTTGATCACTACACTAAACATAGTAAGGCCAATTATCCGTTACCTAAAAATGGATGCTGCCATCATGTTATTAGACCTCTTATAGATCAAACTGGAGGCACACGAACAGGGAATGTTTTCCTTTTTCATATCTGTAGCTGTATCTGCTTTGAAGAATGTCTTTGTAAGCTTCTCCCATTAACTAACAAAGAGATAGAAATCTTCCACATCCCTGTGTGCCTTCTCCAGCTGCGGATTAACTTCATTAATGGCAGCAGTAATCTCCCAGTCTGTCTGGCAGGTGTTGATCTGTGCTCTAGCACAAGTGTAGATTTTCACTTTGATGATGTTAAATGAGTTAGAGCCAAGAGTGTGCTTTTGAAGCAGATTGTCTCCATGTACTGCACTTTGACTTGAAGTTTTCAGATGGACCACGAGAGGCTACACCACAGGAGAATGCCTAACACCCTTCACAACTCATAGGTGGGAAAGTCCATGAGACCAGGCAAGAGCTAGTCTAAACAAACCACACACACAAAACCCATATAGTGGGAACACAGCCCTCAGCATCAGGTATGTTGATTTACAGACCTGTACTTACTTCTGATGTAGATATAGCCAGCAGTAATTATAAGAGAGATCAGTCTAGCATTAAAATAATTAGAAATTGATGTATTGAACTCCCCCAGAAGGAACACCCATAAGGACTGGGAATATCCATAGGGAAGTTTCATCCAACAGAAGTCTAACACAGTCCCAAATACCTCAGACCAGTGCTTTCCTGTCTTTAGCACCCTACAGGAGTCTCTGCAACTGGTTGTATAGTGTTGATGAACACCACAAATTGAAGGTGTAAACACAGGGTGGTACACTGAGATTGGGACTGCTTGAAAAGACATGCTCATCTGAACAACATTCATTTTAATGTAACGTGAAAAATCATTCACCTGAAGCTGGGAAATGTATGTAGGGTACTTAGAAGGTAGGAGAAAATAAGAAGATACTCAGATACAGACACATTTGTAGATACAGGGTGACTAGACTGCCTCACAAGAGTTGACTTTGGCAGGTTGTAGGTAGAAGGAACACAAGTCTTGCCAGAGACACAAATTAACAGTAAAGCAGGGATTTGTGTCCTGTTCATGGCATAAGAGAACCATGAAAGTAGTGTTAACATTAAAACCAGGCACAGAAACTTAAGTTAGAAGATTAGGGAACTGCAAGAATCTACTCTGGAAAGCATGCTAGGTAAGAGTGATTAGGCTTGATTAGATGCATTTGGAGGCAATTCAGATGCTTTCCATATAGCTGTGGTTTTTTAGAGATTGCTGCTGGGTTGCTCTTCAGCCTGCTGGGGAAAAAGTGTAAACCAGTAGGAGAAAGCCAGAGCTAGTCAGGTAGAAAGTCAAGGACAATGTAGATGGACACACAGCGAGGAGAAAAAGCCATGAAATACTTTATTTAACAGCACTGTGTTTTTTCTGAAGTCTTAAAATGAGGACCAGTATTGTCTTAAAAAGCCCTTCAGGTCCTGTCAGCTCAATGCAGACATCACTAAGTAAAGGTCTTTGACTTACATACAGCCTCGCATACTCTGTTCTCCTGTATCATTTTCTTCTGGCCTCCACAAAATTAGACCTCTCCAAAACACATAGTAAGCATCTTTTCAGTAGTTTTCCCTGAAAGCAGCCTTGCTAAGCAGTAGACAGAATGATTTTTCCTCTATGCTGCCTGTCCACCATTGTCTCCAGCTATAATAAAAGCGGACTCTAAAGAAACATTTGCCGTGTTTGACGGGACTGGTTGTCCAGTAAGTATGTTATTAATGAGTATTCCAAGGAAGGAGACACAGCCTATCTGTCTAAACAAGTGACACAGCACTGTTTTCATATGACTTAAAAGTATCAGCCATTTAACTTTTAGTCAATAAAAGCTTTAGGCTTGAATTTTTGCCTTGGCCCCTTAGCATCACCTCTCCTTGGGATCTAGAGAGATGCAACATGATGTAGGTCATACACAAACCCATTCTGACTACTGAGTTTAGATGGAAGAATGATGTTGCTTATTCCACTAGGACTGGATAGCAACTGTCAGCCCTTAGAGCTACAGCATGAGCTGCTGCAAGAAGTTTATGAAAATCCTTTGTTAAATAGAAAGCAGAGAACTGCATGTGAGTTATTAGAGCTGCAGCTATCTAAGCTTAATCCTGGCATCCAGGAACATTTCCTTGGGTTTTACTGGTTATGTATGTTTGTGGACACAGCTGTACAAGCACTGAGAGAGAAAGCTAAAAGCCTACATGCTTCAGAGCCTGCTGTATGGTTAGAAAGATACAGCATACTAGCACAAGTGAAGGGAAGGGGAGGGAAAGTTGTTATGTGTGACTTTTATCATTACATTTGGTCTAGGCAATTGCATAGACACAAAGCTGCTTTAGGAGTGCTGGTTTGCTGTAGTACATTTCTACATGTAGCATAGTTGGAAAGCCTACCTTAAGAGATGGTGTACTGTAAGATTATAAGAGTACCTTAAGAGATACTCAGTGGAAGCCATCACACACCACTTGAAAAAGGGAAGTAATAGGTTACCAGGAGCCCCATATACACCAAATAACAGGCTTCAATCCTTTTAAAAAATCAAAAATAAATCAAAACTTCTATCCTAGCACATTTGCACTTAGTTTCCTACCTAAAGTAGCTGTAGACTCCTGCTGTAAAATTACTCCTCTTAATACAAGAAGCTCCTAGGTACCTTCTCTCAAATTTTGATGCCTGTCACCTGCTACTCTTTATAGCCTTTCTCCTTGGAGCCTCCATGGTGCAAAGCTTCCAGTTGAAAAATGTGCTCTTTAACTCTGCCTTACCCAGAAGTGGTAAGGAGCATGTTTCTCCCAATCTTTATCCTGCTAGGTATGGAGGACTAATTCTGAAAAAATAAGTTGCCTGAATTTCTGTTCCTTCCTTTTTTTTTTTCCAGTCAGGAATTAATTACAAATTCCATAGGCTTCTGAGTAGATGACTTGAACTCCAGGGGTGTATATGAGTTACAACCACTGTTAAACACAGGGTGTTTTCTTCCCATCTTTATTACAAAATCTACAGTGATCTCCACACTGCTTCCATTTAATTGGAGTTTTGCCACCAACTTAAATAGGTAGCTCAGGTCCAAATTCATTAACAAAATGGAAAGATTTACTCCAAATGTGGGATGTAGTAGAAAGATGATTAGAAGCTGAGCAGTTGCTTTTACATGGTGAGCATGCCCTAGCTTGATGAGGTTATTTCCTGAACCTAAACTGTAAACAAGCAACTGTGCAAAGTTGCAAACCTGCATATGGGATGCTGGATGCGTCTCTTGGAAATTATGACAAAAGCTAACAATCTTCACCTCCCTGAAGTTGGTGAAACATTTTCCGTGTACTTGACTGGAGCCTGGATTTTGCTGTAGGCGCTTACTCTCTGACTTTGCAGGAGTTAATGCACACTGCACAGTAAATTCCTCTGAAAACTGTTTTATCTCCTCTCCTCCCCAGTTCTCCCTTTAGGACAACTGAGTTTTAAAATGCTTTCCTAAACCTTCTTCATCTCCATTCCCCTTTTTAAATGAAACCAAATAGATATCCTTCCAGCATTCTGCTTGAGCAACACCATTGGCATCACTTTTACACTGTATTAGTCATGATGCACACTAGTGTGATGTCTTCCATCAGAATTTCAAAGCACTGAACAAATATTAATTAAGTATTGCATCTCTGTGAGGTATGTAAGCAATTAATTTTTTAAGCCAACACCACGTAAAGGAGAGAGGAGGGTGGATTCTCACATTAGTGCATAGCCTCTTATTCGTTTACAGTTATCTTCTTCACGAGCGTCTAGACCTGAAGTAAGTTCCTCATGCAGCTTTTGTAATGGCCACAGTAACAGGAACACTTGTGAAGCTGAACTGCAAGACACCTCTCATATTTCCATTATGTGAAAGCATGTATTCTCAAATTCGTTGTAAAATGGAGTTATGGTAAATCAAGTCAGTAGAGAAGACAGGTTAAGAAGTTGCAACTTGAGCTCCAGCCTTGCCTTCAGTTCATCAGAACAGGCGTTCCTAAACTTGTCCTATGTTTGCTTTTCTACAGGTAGCAAATGACTTTCTGGATGTTGCAGGCTTCCTTTTCCCAGACACATTTACTCTTTCTGCCTGGAAATCACATTTAGGCAGATTTTGAGGACTTCATAAATTTGTCTGGGCTTTCCGGATGTCTGGTAGCTGTAGGGAGCAGACACTTCTGAACTAGTTGCTGCATGTCTGGAAACTCTGGACATTAGCACTGTGAGCATGCACTGCAGTTACAGAACATGAAGCAGCCTAGCAGGAACAGCTCTGTGTGTGCTGTGCTGTCCAGCCATGCATAGTAAGTGCAAAACTCTTCAGAAACAGCAGACTTGATGTAGACATATTGTGCAGCTACTAAGACTGTGCAGTCAGGCCCATGCTTTCATGGGGGAACTATGCAGTTATTTGCATATAGATTATACATCCCCTGGCTCCTGGGTGTGCTGCAGCTGCTGCATATGCACATACTTTTTTCTACCCATGAAATCCTCTGCAGACATACGGGATTCCTGCCCCTCTAGTTTGCATCCTTGTATCCGCACTCCTCCAAAGCAACAATGATCAGGACCCATCCTTGTTCCACTTCTCCCTTCAATTCCCCTTTCCCTTCTAAAGACAAGTCCTTGCACTAAGACAGTGTTTCCAGGAGACGCCCTGGCACAATTTCACAGTTTGCAACTGCTGGGAGAGAGAGGCGGCAGTCCCCAGTCCTTTACCCTCCCAGCAGTCCTTGCTCTTGGTCATCCTGCTGCTTGCCTTGCGCTGGTTCTGGCATGTGTCAGATCCCTCCATTAGCCACTTTGACCTATTAGCCTGGAAGAAAAATGGCAGAAAGTTGGATAGCTTTCTCTGGAATAGCGAGGTAGATCAGCTGACTAAATGACAGGTATAAGGTAAAGGATCAGAGGAGTATCCAAGCTGCTGCAAGTGCAGCCAGGAGGCTGGGAGAGATTGAGAGACTTGACCTTGCACTTTTGCAAAAGTGGCTTCTTAGATCAGCTTAGCTGCCTGTGAAGCAGTAGTTTTATTTCTTTCTTTAACAGAACAGAGGCCCTACTTTGCCTCTTTTTCTCCCCACCTTGTCATTTATAGCTATGCCATTCAATCTGGGGAAATTTGGGTGGATTCACAGCTTTTGTCACACCACCACATAAGAATCATATTTTTGGAAGGGTTATCAAGGGTTTTTTATGTAGGGTCTTACAGGCAATTGCACGTAACTTTCTTTAATATGCTTCTGTGGCCTCAGACCAGTTGGGTTATTTGTTTTTCCCCAGCTATTCATATGTTGGAGGCTAAAAGCATTGCTATCATCATGTTCAGAAATCTCTATGCTCTTTAGACGTGCTTATTCTGATTCTAAGGTATCCTCAAAAAAAGCTTTGAATCCCTTGTCTTGCTCCCTTGAACTAGTTTTGAAATTGTACCTAAAGCTAAATACGGCTCCTGTATTGTGTGGAAACCGCTTTGAAATTAAACAGAAATTTGAGAAGCTTCTGTTGGCTGCCTCAGAGAGTGTCAAGCACATGATATATTCCTCCCCCACCCCCAGAAAATTAATACATAAAAAAAATAAAAATCCGTTTTTTCCCTACTGCATAATATCCAGCTAGATTTGAGCTGGAAGAGCAGAAAATCAAAACGCGCTGAAATTCTGATTATTCCTTCAATATTGTTTGAGAAATGATGGAATACTTCAGCGCATTAATAAAGCAATTTAGACATCCGTCTGCCACAGTGGTGGAGCGCAGAAGATCAAAAGAACATTCTCATCTGCTTGACACACACACCCAGTGTTCATTCATTAATGGCATACTTTTAGCATAGGTTATAACTGTACACATCGTACAACAAAGCAGTGCCATAAAGTCCCCTGTCCGTAGGGAACAGAGGGAGCAGAAAAAAAAGTCTGGTTGATTAAAGCATTCTCAGCAGCTGCGAACATCACTAACTGACATGGTTTGCTGTGAACTTTGAAAGGGTGGGAAGAATAACTGTGCGCCACCATCTTGTTTGATTGTATTGTTCAGAATGAATCCCCCACTGATAAAATAATTCCTGATAAAAGGTGTTCTAGCTTTCAGAAGTTGTGCACTCAAAGCACACACAGTGGGTGTGTGTTGAAGTATCAGTGCTCTGTAAAATATATACAAATCAGCGGTTTGGGGCTGCCCATCTGTTTTGGTGACAGAAAGTGAAGGTCTAAGTATATGTATTTTAAACTAAATATGACCCATTTCAGGTTCTGAAGAAGAAAGAGGGTTCATTCTTTCCTGACAGAGGAAAGAGACAAAACCCATTGTGTTTGTCTTGATACACATTCCATAGGGGTCTCTCTCTAAAAACCTAAACTTCAGCTGGAAAGCAGAAAGCATTTGCTTATTGTTTTTGCATTTTTAGAAAAATAAATTTTCTCACCTCCAGTTTAGGAAAATCCCAGTTGTAATGAGGCTAACTGAGCAGATTCCAGATCAAATTTGTTCCCGGCATGGTGGTGTTGACTTAGTGGCAGTGCACCAGAAACAAATCTGGCCCTTTCTCTCTGTGAAAGTGAAAGTGTCTTAGCCAGTTGTTTCAGAAGCACGCAGAGTAATATGCCTTTGGATTGTACACAGCTAATCCTCTTTATACTTTGCTGACTGTAACCTGCTTAGTCTTACGTGAAATGTATTCACTGTCTTTTTGTGAGCCTGATCCAAAGCCTGTTGAAGTCAGTGGAAAAAGTCCAGATTTTTTTCAGTAGTTTTGGAGCCGACTCTATATGAACAGCTGGTCTAGCACTGAGTCTTCTAGTTGAAAGACAAGGAAAATAAGCAGCACCAAACCGCATTGGACTCAGCACTGTATTAAAGATATAAATGAAAGTAATGTGAAACTTGTAAAACCAGACTGGACAAAACACTCTGAAACATGCTGCAGGGAGCAGTCTAGTGCTAGCAGGGGAATAACCTATTTAATGATTTCTTTTCCATAGCTTTTACTTTTCCACATATTCTGTAATGTAACAGTACTTTTTTTCCTTAGGCAAATAGCTGCCAGACAGCAGCACTGGAATGAGAACATATGTACTGTTTGCTTTTATCTTACATTACAAAAGAAGTATGAATACCTTGTGTTATTCCAAGTATAAAATTACAGGTGTCAAATCATTTGGTGCTTTAAGTACTCTGCCAGAAAAGTAATCCAGTAAAAATAGCTATGTCTTGTCAAAGCTGAGCAGTTAGTATTATTACAGTTCCTTACTTGCATGGCTCCAGCAGTGTAAGATGGCACAAAACAAGTGTAAGAGACCAGCAAGAAACTTGCCGGGAATCGCCCAGAGCATAGAAAGACAGGATGATGGAAACCAGATAAACCTAAGGGCCCAAAGTGAGAATCTGCCTGGTCTGCTTTACAGTTGGTTTGAACTTTAAAAATGCTGTTAAACAAAAGCTGTTTAACATCTTAGGGGGTGATTCTTATCCAGAGATGCCAAAGAATTAAAGCAAAGGGTATTTTGTCCTTGGTTCTGGGTAAGTATGTGGTCGACCCTCTGTCCTAAGGACTGTACTGTTTAAAAAGTAGAAGAATATTTCGCTGGAAAGGTGAAAGATTTTTTTTCATCTCCATGTTACAGGTGAGAGTGCAAAACAGAGATTAAGATGGCTTGGCTGGGTTGGATGGCTGCATTGCTGGTGGCAGAGAGTCCCTAGGTGCTGTCAAGTGCTTTACAAGCAAGGCCATCCTTACCGAGCTGAATAAGCCTTGAGGAAGCAGCTTGCTGTGGACCTGAACTAAGGCAGGAAGTACAAGAACACGACACAGCAGAGCACAACATGGGGTTTTGGTAGGTGAATTTCTCCTCAACAGAGCATGAAAAGCCACACACACTTTGTGGGGCTGTGGAAATTAAGTTAATACTTTTATTGTCCATTCCACAAAAGCTGGGTCTGAAGAAAATCTGTTTAGTATATTATCTCCCTAAAGGGTGCAGAAGACACTGCATTTAATACTTTTTCTAGGCCTCCAGAGCTGCAGTGAAACCTGGGCAGAGACAGTCTAGTTTGCTAAATTGGGGACACACTGCTTCTGTCAGTATAGATGTTAAGAAGCTTATTAAAGGACATAGCAGCTGACAAGTGAATCTTTAATCCCTGACAAATCCCTTAAGTTTATGACCAGTGTAAAGCAGTTCATATAAAAAAGAAACTTTGTCATCAATTCATGTGTGTTTCCAGATGAGATGTGTTTACTTGCACGGTGATAATCAGAACACATTTTATTCATCATTTTCAGGATGAATTTTGGCTGCCTTATAAACACTCCCCCAAACCAGCTCTCTTCTACTTCTTGAAAACTATGGGAGTCATATTCATTGTCCACAGCGGTATTTTAAGTAAGTGGCACGTAGGGTGTGGTGGGCTACATAGCATGCCGCTGAACAGCAGGCCAAATCCTGATGCTGAGAGGCTGCGGTTGTGTTAAAAGGTCAAACGACAAGGGCATGCAGTACACCAAAGCTTGCCTGTCCTGACAGAGATATGAGAAAGGGGTTAACAGTCACACATGTCGATTTACAGAAAAACTTTTAATTTGGTTGCTCTTTTTTTCTTTGCAAACCACACGATCACACTGAATGTAAATATCTCGTGCTGCAATGAGTAAGTCCATTTTATGTTCCTTTTTCATGTAAGTTTCGTTCCTGTTGATCTGTGAAAAGACTCTGCCAAAAAACAGAACCCACTATGAAGGATAAATTGTTTTTTTTTCAATTTCGGAGAAAAAGAACACTGCAGTAGGTGTCTCAGTCAGTAGATCAAAGGATGCATCTAGTGTACATCCGTATGCTGTAATGTGAGCTATTTGTTCAATAGTTAGCTCTAGTTAACTAACATGACTATTCATTCTAAAATAAGCACTCTGGCAGTGTTTGCTCCCAGGCAAATACTTGTTCTGCTACAGTTCTTTCTCAGCTCAGCTGCCTCTGATCCCCTTTGCAAGTGCCGAAGTTGTTAGCCTTTGTAGTCATGAGAGTTAATTACCACTCATTTTGTTCACTTTTCTGCATGGCCAAAAGCTTTTATGTCCTTTACATAGTTCGGGAGTGGAAAGACTAGCCTGCGTTAGGGGACTGTTTCTTATGCGATATATGATTCATAGTTGCCAAGAAGTGGTCTGCCACATGCATACTGGCAGGTTGGTGGCTGTGCAGCTGCACTGCTAATTACATAGCTGGGCTGGTTGAGCACCGTGCATCTGATGGTGGAGATAGGCTCCAGGGCCCAGCAGGAGATCAAGGTTAAGTGAACTGTGCCACCCTGGAAGTGGTGGCTAGATGTGGCATCTGGGGACAGATGGGATGGATCCGCTGGGGATGGAGGCTGGACATGTGGAGAGTACAGCTACTAGCTGTGATACGGGGCAGTGAGTAAGAAGTGGAGGAAGAAGTTAATAGCAGGCCAAAGCAATTCGTGTTGCGACCAGCTGTGCTCAGCATGGCCCTTTGGTATTGGGCTGGATGCCCTTAGCTTTGGGAGTGGTTGTGGTAGTAGGAGAGGAGCATATATTATTGTTTAGCTTTCATATCAGTCCAAGAAAACTAGGTTTATCTCCCAGCCCAGAAGTGTTGTCCCCACCAAAGCGGATATTCAAACACAGTGCTCTTTAGAGGTTGTGGCCTGCAGTAGCAGGAAGCTCAGCAGAGACCACGTACTTTCAGCATCTCTAATCTGGAGTTTTTTACTTAAATTATGCTTTTGCTTTTCAGCTAAATAAATGGTAGCGAAAAGCCTTTCACTGTGTGCTAAGATATTCTCTAGTGCTCTTGTTTCCAAGGGTGACTTTACTGGGGGCAGCGATGGACCCTCAGAACAGTGTTCTTATGTGTCCCAGTTACAGATTTTCTTCCCATGCTGCTGACGGCTTGATTTGTGAAAGAAAAAAGGACAAAATAGCAAAACAAAACTCAACCCACAGCCCATGCAAGACAAAAACACAGACTTGCTGTGCTACAGAGGAAGTGTCAAACACAAACATTTCAAAGGAGGAAAGCTTCTAGTCTACATGTACATGATAAAAATCCTTTTACAAGAATAAGTCACATAACTGTAACTGTTTTTAAGCTTTAAAAGTTTCCTGTTTAATACCTGTGGGATAAGTCTGTGCGGCTAGCTGGAGGCCAGTTTTAACCTTGGACCATTGAAATCTATTGACCTGTGGTTTGGTACAGAGCTGGCCATTGTTTTTTTTCCTGCTTTGAAATAAGGGATATCTGGGAAACCTCTAGCACTGCCCCCCCCCCCCCCCCCCCCCCAAAATCACATGACTGACTCTGCGCTAGACCTGTTTTACTTAGCCGCCTAGTTTTGCAAAGTAGCCAGATAGTGAAAATGTTGCTTAATCAAGCAGATGTCAGACTTAGAAACTCACCATGATGCTTTTATACTGAATCTGGTAGATACTAAGAGGACATTAAGTGCATGTGTAATTCTACAGCTGTTTCATTCTGGTTTGAGACTAAGCAGCAGCTGTGGAAAGAGAAGGCTGAACTGGGGTGTTCTGCTGTTGAACAAACAATTTTATTTCTAAAGCTAAGTCTCATGGTAATGCATTGCAGGGCTCATGATTCATAAAGCTGGTCTAATGTTGAAGGGAGCTGTGTCTTGATTTGCAGCTTATAAAAACAGGAGTTTGCTAATAAATGTGTTCTTCAGAATTACAGCCCAGCACATTCTTACAAGTGGAGTTCATGGCTTTGTCTTGAACAGTAGCCTCCTATGATTACTGCATACTATGCTTTTATGATAGGTGAGCCAGCTTCCTCCTGGCCACTTAGTTATGTCACCATTAGGTGGAGAAAAAGAATTGGGATGACCCAGTCTGAAAGGGGTAAAGCAAACAGCAGAACACTGCCATTGATGAAACAAACTTGCTTTAAGCACATTCTCTAGTTAGTCTGAGTCATCAGTCCTCAAATACATTTATTCTCTTCTTCCTCCTCTGTCTTTCCCTAAGTTGTATTACAAAGCAGTGGTTTGAGTGGAAGCTGGGGAGCACTACAGGGGGCTCCTGAGAGCAGGCAGGGATGGGGACTGAGCCAAGGCACTGAGAAAGCCCAGGTTGCAAGAGCTGCTTGAGTCAAGTGTTGCCTCTTAAGGAGGGCTCTGGAAGGACATACCCAACCATGGGTAAGCCGTGCATTAGTTCAGCAACTCCCTTGGTGCCTGTTCCATGTACTGCCTGTTCTACCTCCCGTCCCTGGAGTTGCCCCTGTTGCTTCCCTCTGATGCAGGCTTTGGTCTTAGGGAGTCCCAGGCTGTATGTTCCTCTCCCTGTCATCTCCGTGTCCTCAGTGCTGGGATTTTCTGTTTCAAATCCAGAATCTTGAGAGGAAAAAAGTATTCCCTGGTTATGAAATGGAATGAGTCAAACATACCCTTAAATCGCCGCATGTGTTTCTGGGAAGAGAATCTGAGACCTGCAGGGACAGATCAGAGCTAAGTGTGGCGAATAGTGAGCATCCACAGTAACCAAACTGAATAGGCCACCCAAATGGTTATATTTTAAAACTAAGTAGTACAGGTGAGCAGATGTATTTTGGTAGGGATTAAGAAAGACACAGAGGAATTGATTTTCCAGAAATACTAAACTAGGAAGTGTTGCTTAGTTGTTCATGGTGCACAATTTTTCCTTAAGTCAGCCAAATACACAGTTTTGAGGATGTACTTCTAGTATGTGCTGAGCTCAGGAATCTGCCTTCACCAATTTAATTCCCTTATCAGAACATATCAGAAATGTTTTCATCTCTTAGCATATGTGTATACACATGTGTGTTTGTATATGTATCTATGTGTGTGTATCCCATTATTAACAGTGAGCATTAACTGTAGGCATCAGGGATGAAATGGACTGTAAAATTACGTGCCATCTGCCCAAACAGCAGACTGGCTTCAAAAAGAATACTCAGATTATTATGAAAGCTAGACTGGGTGATGATGATGAAGTCTCTGTGTGAGGGAAAAAACTCATTTCTCAACTGGCAAACTTTTTTGAAAATCAGAATTTTTTGCTATCTGGTATGCTGTCTTTCAAATGCACGATTCCAGTTTTCTGCTTCATTAGAACAGCACGTAGATCGAGCAAAGCAAAGTTAATGGTATGACAAAATATTTTGATATGTTGTCCTAATTCAGGAGAGGATTTCTCACCCCTCCATGGAAGAAAGCTTCTTGTCAGCATGGGCTGAGGCTGCAATGAGCCCAGTTTCAGTGGCAGCAGCTGTGTCACTGGTTTTGCTCTTCCATGAGAATGGCGGGATGACAGCAGCACCAGGGGCAGCATTAGGGTGGCAAATTTATAGATGAAAGAATACAAATTTGATTACAGTATTGGTTATGCTGTTAGTCAAGTTCAGCCGATTGCATTTATGTTGAGCAACACCCAGAGCCTGCTGGAGCCAGTGGGAGTTTTGCCATCAGCTTCCCTGGGGGGTAAGATTTTGCTCATTGTTTAAATTAGCTGTATCTTCATGGGAGCATATGGGAGCAAATGCAAAGGTTTTGAATTGAAGGAGCCAGTAAGCAGCTTTATGCATTTACTTTGTTACACAGGTAAAAGCTGAGACAGCAAAACCCATCTGCTAGACCTTCAACACATTTCTGTAAAACCCATGTTAGAGTCAGAGCATTCTTTTCTATTTTATTTATGGCTCTGGATGCCTGAATGAATGCATCTGGAGCTCAGATGCCTTATGCCCTTATTGTAAGTTAGTTAACTTGAAAAACTGCACATGCTCTCAGATCTTTGCTGTGGAAATGCCAGGCTCTGTAGTTGAGGTGCTTTTGTGTGTGCGTATGTTTTTTACGTGAAAAGGCTGCTGAACTTTATGCATAAACACTGTTCTCTGTCTCTTTTTTTTCCTCCCTCTTTTGTTACAGACTGTGGACTAGCATTGAATATTCAGGGAAAGCTCCCCAGAGAGATTAGGGACATGGACAGATTTTAAACAGGGCCTTAATGCATAGACATGAAAGGACAAATGTTCTAGTGGGAATACTAATGCAAATACCCTGCTTTTGGGTCAAAATGCATTAAACAGCTGCTTGCATGCTAAAGATGCTTTTAAAATCAATACAGACCGGAAATTATAAAATTTATAAATAGAGAGCTTGCTAGTTCCTCAGTGTAGTAACCAAAGAGACTAAAAGTACTTCACTGACCCCCATTGTTATAGAGCATACAACACTGTCAAGTACCAGTGCTAGAAAGCAGTGCAACTATGAATCCCTTTCTGAAAGGCTCAGAATCCCAGATCCTGCTGAAACTTATTTCAGACAGGAGCTGTCTGTGTCCTTCCCAGAGCACTATGGGAACTGAGACTTAATAGCAGTAGGAATTAGATGCTTTGACATAAACTGCTGCTATCTTCAGTTACTCTGATTACACTGTTGTGGAAGATAGCCTATTGCTATTTTTAATAAATCTACATTAAAATAAATCCAGTGAAGCCATTGCACAAACAAGCAGTAACAGTACATATATTTGGGCCAGCTATGTGGCAATTAAACTCAAGTGTAGTCCAACTGTAAAAATTGACAACCTAGATGGGTCAGGATCAGAAACTGGGTTGCGTAATAGTAACATGGCAATATCAAAGCTGCAGTGCGGCTTTAATCACCACACGGTTCGTATTTATCATTAAGCTATGTGTGCATTAAAGGAAGGCTTGACAGATTCAAAATAAATGTAATGAAAAAAAATTTCAAGTACCTTATGTTTCTGAAATAGATATATTTCCCTACCGTTGCTGTACGTTTGCCTTATGGATCCTTCAGCCTGACTCCATGTCACTGCTGTGCCCCAGTCTCTGGAACGGAAACAAGTATCATTTGCAGTATAGAAGTGCAGCAGGGTCTGTTTAATACTTAAATAATTTAAATTCCCATTGTGGACCACATTTCATTACCTGTGCACTTCATATGACCCATTGCCTCTATTGCCACTGTCCCATGTTACAATAATCCCTAAAAAAGCTACCACTAAATTGAGGCCCTTTGTTTTAGGCTGCATGTTTGCAGCTGCTGCAGGCATTTGACAGCTTCATACTCCACGTTTCGTAGGCTCTGTCTTAGTTTGGGGCAGAAGAAAAAGTCTTCAGTGAGGAGCCCTGCAGCACTGTGCTCTGCATCCTGCAGCTTTTCATTGCTGCCTGCCTTCTGCATCGTCCCCATAGCTCTTCCTTTTGGCTCCTTTTTTGTACCAATTCAGACATTTCTTTCTAACCTCACAGCTTTTCCTGGTCTGCTGCTCCCTATTGTGCCCTTCAAACTATTCTGGGGAGATAACCACCTCTGCACTAAAAGCTGTTCCCAAGCTTATTCTGCAGGCCAGTTTTGGGGCTGTGTTGAGTGTATGCATCCTGTTTGCTGCTTGGAAGACAGTGGTCAGGTCCCTCTCCGCAGCTGTAACACACAGGTAGAATTGCAGCTGCTGTCCGCGGGAGATGTAATTTTGGATTCTTTCAGGATGAGGTCTCTCTAACCTTAGACTTGCTCTCAGTAATGCCTGTGGTGTAACCACGCTCAACAGTTTGTGGTTTGGATGTTAAAGAGCGCAATGCCCTCTGAGAACACAACTGCCGTTGACATAAATGGCAAGACTTCAAGATGTCTGCCTTCACACATGGCCATTAGAGCTAATTGGACAGCAAGACCAGTCAGACCCCTCTCCGCAGGCTAGTCCTTGCTGAAATTAATACTCTGTGAGCCCTGGAGACGGTGCCACTAGGGTTAACCAGGGTGCCTTTGCATGCCTCTGCTCTTCCTCCCTGGCCTAAAATGCACAGATGTCTCTTAAGACAAGTGCCACTGTCTCATCTCTATTTCTCCCATGCCTGGCTGTTTCTCAGAGATGCTGGGAGAAGAGGAAATGCCAAAAGGAGGGAGCACTTTTCTGAGCTTGCAGTACGTACTCTTCCACAGAAGGCAGGATGCGCTGTGCAGCCGTCTTGGGTCGTGCTGCTGCTGCCCTGCTGGGGCTGCTCCCCCCTGAGGTATGTGCTACATGGTTACGGATTAAAAAGGGGGACGGGGACGGGGACGACAAAAAGCAGGGCTGGGGAGTGAAATGAAGACACTTTCTTCACAGTGTTGCCTCCGTCCCAAGGGGAAGGGGACTAACGCTTGCGCATGTGTCCAGAAGGTGGCACCGGCGGCCCGAGCCTGCCGGCAGCTCTCCGGCCCTGCCCGGCCCCAGCCAGGCGGGCACCGCCGCCCCGGCTGGAAACAGCCCCGCTAATCCGGGCTCCCAGCCTCCTTAAGGGCTCTCAGCCCTGTAAGCCTGTAACCAAGCCTGTGCTCTCCTTGCCTGGCTCCAGGCCTCTGAGCCCACGGGTGACCGGCGTGGGGATGACCAATAGTCATAGGTGTGACTGGGATTTTGCAACTTGAATAAGTGACTGAGCCTCGGGAGGAGCAAAAGTTTTAAGCAGCGGGATCTTTACCTCCTCATTACAAAATCAGTTTTGCTGTTGAGGTGGGGAAAAGCCGGTATGAAGACACCATTCAGGGTTTTTTTTTTTTAAAGATGTCTTGCAGCAGCTGCTAGTGCTGTGTGGGCACTGCCGCTCTGTTAGTAGATATGCGTGTATTGGTGCGAGCAGTTGAGTTATCATCACATGTGCTGGCAAGCATTTCTCAGGTGACACAATTCTAAATACTAAAAGAAGAGACAGTGCTTTATCTTCTCTGTTTTGGGGGAATCTCTGTGGCTGTGAAAGGTAGACCTGGAGCAGGGTTTTGGCACTGTAATCTGAGGCTTTGAGCCAAAGTGCAGGGCAGGGAGACACCTTGGTGCTGCAGAGCCCTCAGCTCAGCGCCCCTAGGCAGTGAAACCATTTCACTGCAAAGGGGAGTGGATAAAATTTTCAAGCATGCTTGAGGAGCCAGACGAGTTAGGCTTTTCTGCAAGAGCAATTCTGGCTTTTACGTTTCCTTTCTTGAGATGGAAGATAGCTTTCTTAATTTAGGCAATGGTTTTCCAACCTCAAAAACCACAGGGATCCATGCTGGGTTTTGGGGATATTCTGCTCTCCATGTTGGCCAGTCTATCCCCGTTTTCCCTTACTAGCATTATTGCTCTTGGTTACCAAAATAAATCTTTTTTCCCCCTTTTCCTCACCCCATCTCACCTCTGCAGGAGCCAAAAACTGGCTCCTGTGCCTGCCACGCAGAGCCAGCTGCTGCGGTGGGAAGGGGAAGTCGGGCACCAGGCCAGCTGCCAGCTGTGGCAATGCTGCCAGTCCTCGTCCTCCAGCCGCTGCCCTCTGCTCCCTCTGGCAGCTCTTCAGTCATAAACACTAGCAGGCAGGACGAGATACCTGAGGGAAAGCAGCGGGCCGTCTGCTGATCGTGTTGATTACTTTTGGAAAAAAAAAAACCCAAACAAACAAACAACAAAACAACTTCCAAAATAACCCCCAACTCCCAAAGTTCTGTTCTGTGCTGGTTCTTAGGCGCTATTAGTTTGCCTCTAGTGGCATGAAATTGAAACGCAGGCTGGAGTAAACTGATAGCTGGGCACAGTGTGTTTACTGTGTGCCTTTAGGTTAACGGTGTCCTGAAAGGACCCTTGTTCTTTATAGCTATACACTGAGCGGCTAAAAGTAACTGGTTTTAAAAGACAGATAATTAAGTCCATTTAAATTTTATAAAGGTTTTACCACTAAGGAGGAAAAGTGTGGGTTGAAAATAAGGAGTAGAGAAATTATTCTGAGTTGCACTGTTGACTTTGTGCTGGAACAGCCTGCTTTTTCCCAGGTGCTTGTCTGCTGTTGATGACTCTCAGCGTTATGCATATGCAGGAAGGCAGAACATGCAGCTGGACAAGAGGGCTGCATAGGGAGAGAACATTTTTGACCTTGCAGCAGCCTCAGATATTGCTCTTCCTTCTTATTTCTGCCAGTGTCCTTTGTTTCTTATATAGTCCCCTTGCTAGACAATGTTAGGGGCTGGGTCTTTCGGGTTTTTTTTCTTTTTTTTTAATGTTGTTGGTTTACACCACTTCTGATAGATTCTTTATCACTTGCTCCCTGCAAGGCAAACTGCAGGGCTGCTTCCCTTCTGTAGCAGCTGTGCTGGAGAACTGCTGATGAGGAACAAAATGGGAGCTACTGAGCAATCATTTGGAGACTGGCTATTAAAAAAAAAAAAGCCAGCTAATTAGAGCTTAGAGGAAGAGGCAACACTTTGTGCAAAAACACCAGAAGGTAGGCCCTCCAAATCCCATACACTCCCTGTAAATAGCTATAATTAACCCCACAGTATTCAATTTATTAATTAAAATTTAATTAATATTTTCTGTCCTTGACAATCATCTTAGAGGCAGTCAGGAAAACATAGTGGCAGCTGGGTTTCCATAGAGCAGTAGTCACGTTCAAGAGGGCAGAGGCACAGGAGACTTCTCTCAGTCTCCCAGTTGTACCTGTGATAAAACAAAACTGAAAGTGGTCACTGTATTGCTGGCAAAAGAGGGGAGGATGTGAGACAGTGCAAGCCCCAGTCTTCTCCTGCATGCTTCCAGGCATCACCCTACAAATGCAGCACCCACCTGGGTTATTTGAAAGGGTGAGAGAGAGGAATAGTGAGAAACTGAATGTCATCATTGCTTAATTGACCACACCAACTGAGGGTTGCTGTACAGCACTGTGTTTCACTTGGTTTTGGTGTTCTGCTTGTGCTTTGTCTGAGCAGAGTAAGCTCAGCAGAGCTACCTCTTCTGAACTTCATGGGCCCCATCAAAGTAAAAGAGCTGTTGCTTAAAAATGGTGTGTCTGTACAAGTATCTTGGCGCACTCCTGTTTTGCTCCAGGGATGGGTTTCCTGGTCATTCATACTACCCGTGGTCAGTATGTCAGACACCCGTCAGTGTCTGAGCTCTCTTCTGGAACAAATCCATTGGTATCCCAAGGGGAAACATGAGTGTCATCAGCTGTGTAGTTCACTCCAGGGTTTGCTCCAGACAGACAGGATAGATGTGGAAGACACTGAATGTATTTCCTTCAGCAAGGACAGTGCTTCAGCATTATTCCAGGTTAGGCAATAGCATAATTTGTGCCCTCACCCATCCTTTTCCTAGAGCACGCAACAATTTTTTCTGGCATTGTAATGTTTTTGACGCAGCAAGGCTCTGCTGGCCTGCAGCATACACCTGTTAGTATTCTCCATACTTTGAACTGAAAAAACCCCTACCATGCCCATGCACAGAAAATAATGACTGTTAGCTACAGGGTCATGAGAGGAGATGTGAGTTGAGCGCTATGCAGCATGGCTGCAGCCAGCCCACTCAGTAGAGAGCAAACTCTTAACAGTGTGGTCCTGAGCTGTCCTGCAAAAACAGGCCTGTGAGCAAGGGTCTGCAGTACAGGCCTGGTGAGAATGGCCATGAGGTAAAGAAGGTCTTTTATTCCCCATTTAACAGAAGGGTGCAGACTGACTCAGCAAGAGAACATACTCAGAGCTTGTTGAAACCAGATCTCCCAGGTTACGGGGGAAACACTTTCAGTGTTAGATAACTGTTAGATAGAAGCAAGTGGGGAGAGGAGATGGGACACAAGCACTATCATCTCCACCATCTTCCTGTCTTCTCTCCACTCCTCTGGATGAAACATGATGGGTTAGGCAGGTTTTTGAAACACCTAGTGGATCAGGCCCTTCTGGTAGTGAAGTGGCATGCCATTTCTCAATCCTAGGGAGGCAGGCACCAAACTGTCAGTGCTATGAGGTCAGAAGTGCTTCTGAGCACACCCAGAAGCAGAAATGGAGGTTCCTGGTGAACGTCAGCATTAGAAAAGATGAGTGCCACAATTTGGAGTCTCTTTGGCCTCCGGGCTTTGGAGCATAACTGCAACTTTAGGACCATCACAGACCTTGCCCTTACGGTCTCTCCTGTGGTCACACAAGAAACCAGCCTCAGGCCCACCAGAACATGAGTTATATCTTCCATCAGTTGTGTGCTCCCAGGCATGGCCAACACTGAGGGGCGATGAGGGGCTAGAATGAACAAGTTCTCTACCCTTGTGGGAAAAGAAGTGCCTCTGATGCCCTGCAAAGGTGCTTATGCAGGGCTGTCCCCAGTCTGCCAGCAGCAAGGCCAGAAGGGCAGAGATGAAGATGCCATTGCTATTGCAGTGGTTCTGTTGGCTTCAGGCTGGGACACCTGATAGAGCAACGTTGAGTCACAGCAGCATTTAATCTTGTGTTGCCTCACGTGATCACGTGAAACAGGCCCGATCCGTTGTTACACTGTTAGTAATTCCAGGTAGATTTCAGTAGAACGGAGGGAGATGGAGATAGATGCTGAGAATCACTGCAGCCTTCATCCCGAAATGAAACTCCAAATGAGCACAGTAACTGTCCAACAGCTATTGCAACTATTGCCTGACTTTGCGTGCATCCTTTAGCCTTTTCTTTCTTGCTTGCTTTTTTCTTTCTTTCTTTCTCTCTCTTTTCTTTCTTTCTTTCTCTCTTTCTTTTGCTCTCTTTCCCTTCCTTCCTTCCTTCCTTCCTGCCTAGTAAATGATTTTAACTGAATTTTTAGAAATGTACTTCCTGCATCTCTCCAAAATTCACCAGCTTCTCTGACTTTTACAAAAAGAAGAGCGGGAGAAAAAAAAAACCCAGGGAACTCACTGCTAAGTTTTGAATTCGACATCCAGAACAACAAATACATCCAAACGATTTTTGCTTTACTGTTAGTCATTTGTACTAACCCGCAATTAAAAGGCTCAGCATTTGTTCTCATCTCTTTCTGAAATTACATTTTCCACTTCCTAGGCCCTGGCCTCAGGCAGTGGATTTTGAAGCAATCATGGTAATTAATGTTTAAAGATGAATGTTGCAACTTTTAGCACAGTGTGTTGCTGAGTAAACATCCAGCAATGCCTGGTACCAAAAAAAGAACACAAAAATACAAGGCTTTTACTGGAAGCTGCAGGTTTTGCGAACATTATCCTTAGAGCTCCCAGCTGCAGTACGTTCGATTACCACTTCCTCTATGGTTGTGGAGGGAGACTGCCATGCTTAAAAAAAGCAGAAGAAAATAAGTACCACATCTAATCTGTCAGTTCCCTGTGCCACTGACTCATCACCCCAGAAAGCTTGCTGGGAATTATTAGCTCATACAGAGAGGGAGGAGACAAATCTTTGACAAACGATCTGTAGTTGTAACACGACTGGTGCCATTTTTTATTTTTGCAAAAGGACAGGAGGACAAGGAATGGAGTGGGAGGAGAGGAAGGGGTAAAAATGGAAGATGCGGGGGGCAAAGTGTGGTCAGAAGTTCCCTTTCTATTTCATGTCTCTTCATTTGTCCTGAGTCTGCCTTTTCTCTGTAGAAGCTACGGCTTTCAGTCTGTTACTAACCCAGTTGGTTTTACCTGTTATAGCAGCCCATCCTACGTGGGGCTTCTGTATGTGACACCAAGTGCTCCTCAGTAGCATTATCTGAATCTTTCATTGCAGCATTTTTTTGTGATTTAGAAATTAAATTACTCTATCATCCCTTTCTAACAGAAATCTGTAGCAACTGAAAAGGCAAGTGGGAAAATCAGCAACTTTGACATTTCAGGAAGGGGAAAGAGTAGTCTGGGTTGAGACTGCCTCCTTACTTCAGGCATCTGACAGGCATTGCAATCCTGATTCAGACCTTTTGGAAGACACACCTCATGCCTAACATTTCCCAATCGGTTGGCATAAGGCAGCTGCCTCTTCACCTAAGACTCCTAAAACAGGAAGAGTAGGAAAGTACTCACATGGTCTTGTGGTTTCTGTCAAAAGGGGCGGGGGGGGTGTCACACTGTACCATGGGAGGGGTCTGGCCATGCCAGGGACCCCATACAGCATCCACTGGTTTGATATGTCCCCTTCTGATCTGATCTCTTAGTGCTGTTTCTCATACACTGAAGCCTTTCCTGGTCTGACAGATGCCAGTGACAAAATTCTAAACAGATCAACTGGAACAAGAACAGAATACTACTTTGGGCTAGTTCTCCTCCCCACCCCCAACCCCCCTTCTTGTTTACCTTCCAGAAAAGAGAAGGAAATTCTCAGTCTAACACACAACTGGCAGGTTGGCAAACCAAGTTCGGAGCAGGTGCTTTGGGCTTTGTTACTCCTTGATGTTCTTTCTGCTCAGAAGAAACCAAAACCCGAAGAGCTGCTGGAAGAGCTCCATATGTAATTCTGCAATTAAGTGTGAAAATGGAACCTCCCAAATAATCTTGCCTTTCTGGAATTGAAGTTCAGGCTCTAAGAAAGATTAGTAAGAGAAACATTCAGCACTAGTCATACTCATTTGGGTAACAGGCAAGTTTCTGCCTGTGCTCGCTTCTAGTATTCATTATGGATGTGTATTAGTGACTTCCTAAGCAGTAATCCCAGCTGAATAGTAAATGAAGTATTGCCTTCTGCTTTAATAATTTCCTGTTCTTTTAGCATTGTTTATATACCATCAGCAGCATGCTGATACATTAACTGGGTACCCAGTGCTTGGCTATTTTATTATTCATTGCTTTAGTTATCTGCCCAGATTGCTGATCCTAAAAGGATTAAGCTAATTTTTAGACGATTTTGCAGTTGAAGCACAGTGGTTTTGAATTCTTTTTTGTTTTGTTTTTTTGGCTCCTTTAAAAATTTTCCAGTAAAGATGAAGACCTATTTGTACTAAATTTAAGCCTGGTCAAAATAGCTTGCTTGTGTTTTTTCTGTTGATTTTTTACAGATCCCTTAAAAAAGAGAGGTCCAGAGAGCACTACTGCAGGGTACAGGATGCTTCAGTTAGTTACACTTCATGTTAAACATGACACAGATCATTCAGCATTTTGCTAAATTGAAGCATTATCATGTCCCATGAAATTGAAAACGCTTTCGGAGTAAAAGCAGTGTTTTTTTCAAGAAATGCTTAATCTTAAACAGATCATTCAAATGGAGTGTAATAAAGACTCTACTACAGCTAATGAAAAGATTTTATTCAACCTCAGTGGGCTCTCAAACAGGCGGAAATAATATGCTTGCCCTTGCTAACAGCGTCCATTTAGCTGTGTTTCCTTTCCTAGACTGGGAATTAGATTTCCTTCTCCATTGTTTGTATAGAAAGACTCAAACTACTCAAGATCATGTGAGAGCCACCATGTTTAGAAGAAGGAGCTGCATTTGAATAGAAGATATCTCCCAACTTCATGTTGAGCCATTTAGCTTCAGTCAAAATAAGCATCCTTACCATGCTTTTGAGCTGATGCCCTAAAACAGACCATACCAGTCTACTCCACACACTGCTTTGCTGCAATGAGGGACTGTAAAAGAGCCTGCATAAACAGCACGCAGCCGTCTCATGTGCCAGCTCACACACGTGTGTGCATGTGTTCGCACTGGTGAGCATGGATATTAAGCCATCCAAATTTATACACCTAAGGTTGGAAATGTTTATCTTTTTTTCCCTAGGCTCCATTCCCAGTTTATTCCAAATCCTGTCCCCAGACTTAACATATGTCGTTCTTACATTGCCTGCTTTGAAGTCTGTGGACCTGAATTGGGCATGCTCCCAGCATCTTCAGTTATCTCTGGACCAGACTTCAATTAGCACAGTTTATCTAGAGGACATTTTGGAAGACGTATGACTGTTGACTTCCAAGGCCATTTCATAGGGAGTAGGACTCGTAAAGAAGCAAGCAGAGGCACAGAGCAATTTGATCAGGGGCACAGTCACCTAAGTATCAGGGATGAGGGTAAAATTTAGGGATCTAGCTTTTGACTTGCACCAGAGCATAATTTGCTATCTTTCTTTGTTTTGTTTTGTCTTTTCCTCTTTCTCCTCCTTACTTCTTCACTGTTAGAATTAAAATGGCCAAGGTAATTTATGCTCCAAATTCCTTTTCTTGTTCTGAAACCAGCAATGAGTGCTGTAGGTTTTTCTGAAGGAAAACCTCTCTCTAAAGGTGCCACATGTTACAGTTTTGTCTCTAGGAGCATGAGATAGGGAGAAAGAAGCTCCATTAGTGACCCTTTTGCTATGTAACCTTTCCTTAAAATGCCAGCAACTGAGCTTCCACAGAGAGAACAACAAATACTGAAAGAGGAATGTGAAGGACATTATGAAAGAAGCAAGAAAAGGGATCTGCTCAGACAAGTTTCTCAGGAAAGGTGATGTAATATGTACTGTAGAAAATACTAGTGGTTGACATAACTTACTCTCTTTCTAAGTAGCTGTGTCTGCCAGCAGGCTGGGAGAAACAAAACATACAGCTGGGAATACAGCTGAGCAGACTGTTTTGTCCAAAAGAAATACAGTAGGTGTAAAACTTGTTTTCAGAAGATGTCATTGAAGTTTAATTGAAAAGTGTCCTATTAATTAAGGCTGAGCGACCAATGGATGAAAGTCTCATTTCTGTTGGAGCTGTTCATGGTGATACTATAACATTAACTCCTGCATGCTGGGAGTACTCAAGAGGCTGCTGTTGGGATGCTGTGGTATGCAGTTCTGTTACAAGCATGCAGTCCCATTCCTAGAGTTTAGCAAATGTTTAACAAGCTTTTTAACAGCTGTCTTGAAAGTTGCCTGGCTTTGTATTGACTGAGTTGCACATACTTCAGCCTGGTTTCCTACGGAAATGACTGTTCTCAGCATGTGTGTTGTGCATGTGTCTGCATCTGTGTATATACAGTTTGGGAAACTCCCTCCCTGTTATAACAGACCTGACAGAGAGGCACAGGGTCTTTGAGATATTGAAGATACTAGAATTTTGTGGAAGCAGGTGGCTGGATACCGAAGAAGGTCTGGATCTTCTCTGCAGAGGAGAGGTTGCAGGGAACTGTGTTCTCAGTCAGCCCTGGAGACTCCAAGAGGCCCAAATCTGGAGGATCCCAGGTTTTCTTATTCCACTTCTCAAAGAGCTTACTAGTTTAAAGATCTTGGCTGCAGCCTGAAATGTTTCATCTTTAAAAACACTAGCTCCTCTACTTTGTTCCTCCTGGTACACGTACAGAGCAAAATGCTGCATGTGCAGAGACTGGTAAACACAAAGTGCCATTAGAAGAATGAATGTATCCATTTTCAGGTAGGATAGTTCATAAAAATTGGTTAAACTGGTAAACAAAAAGTCCCAGCACATGGACTATTGTGGATTTATTCATTATTACCAAAAGAGGAAGAGCTGTACAGGAGGAATGTCTATTATGAAAATTATATTTAGCTGTAGGACTGAAATACATGGTCTGTTACCTCCTTTTTATAAATACTGCTAGCACTGTTAGACAGCCAGCAGGCACGGTTTTATGCAAGAGAATGTGGGGTTATTTTCATAAGGTTTTTGTGAATAAGGCCAGACAAAGCTGCAGGAGACCCCTAATGTTCTTGATGGGACTACTGTGATATCAAAATGTCATGTGCTAACTTCTTGCTTTACTGTAAATTGGTTGTAAGGAAAACACAGGCAGTAGGACCAACAGTACTAGATGTTGTCTTGGAGTGGGTGGTCAAGAGACACTGTTGAATCCTTAGGAATGTCTGAATATTCTTCCTCTGCCTCTGCTACATACCCACTCCTTTGCATTTTCTCTTTTGTTCTAGGTGGCGTCTAGATAAAAGCTGTCAGCAGAGCTTTTTAGCTGGATTGAGGCTACCAACTGATATCAATCTTGAACCACCGTTTTAGAGGAGTGGCACCAAAAAGCCTGTTGTTATGCTGAGTGCTTTACAGGACAAATAACACTCCCTGCTTCCTCAGCTGCCTAAAAATCAAGCCATAGATATTGAGCTTCAATCTGAATACGGTAAGTCAGGCCTCAGAAGCCTGCATCCATTGCATGGTTGAGGTTAAAATAATTACAGTTATCAGCCTGTCATACAGCTCTTTTAAACTAAGCCAGGGGAAAAATCACTAGAGCACAGTGCTGTGTAGTTGACACTCTTATTGCCAGATCTCTCCCTGTTGTACTAAAACTACAGTAAATGGGGTCTTGTTAATACACACTAACACTGTGCTGAGGTTGGGTTGCATTTCAAGAACTCCCTCAGTTACAGCAGTGCTGAGGCTGGAAAACTGCAGGGGATCATTGGAAAGGCCCTGCCCACTGCCAGACCAGTCTTGCTTCTTGGCCATGGCAAAAGCTGAAGATTTCTTTGTGCAACTTCAGTTTACTTCCTAAACTCGAAAGTGCAGAAGACATCTCCTAAGCTGGCCAGTTACTTAAGCAAATAAAGTGGCAGTCTACTTTTCTTACTAGGGTAGGAAAACAAGGAGCAGAAAGCGATGTTATCAATACAGTATCCCTAAAGGTTACTGTATCCCTAAAGAGACACTAACCTTTCAAGAACCTCTCTATCCAGGATACAGTATCCCTAAAGTATCACTGAAGGCTACTGTATCCCTAAAGATGCCACAACCTTTCAAAAACCTCATCTTGGGTTTTCTTTGCAATTTGCTGGGCTCTGTTTAAGAGGAACTTTCCCCCAACTAAAACCTTAGTGGCTAGAGAGATGGGGGAGGAAGGGCAGTGTAACTCGCTGCTCTTTTTCTGCATAGAGCTGAAAACCAGCTGGTTGCTCCAGTTGGCCTTTAGGCCAGCATTTGATGAAACTTTGTTCCTTTGCTGTTCCCACTAGATCCTTTCTGGTGTCACTCTCACATATGCAGCCCTTTCCCATTCCCACATAACCCCCATGGATACTCTTGCTTCATTATAAAGTCCATTGTGGCTTGAAAAGCTCGTATCAGAAACAAAACTATTTAAGTCTCTTCTGATTTCATATATTTATTCTTTTGACATCTGAGCACAGTTGCTAAAAGTCTCAGAATGGTTGCTGCTCCCATTTGAATGTCTTCCCCTCCCCACCCCTAAACCAGGTGACATGTTTAGCTTCAAATTGTATAGTAGGGAGCACATTAAATATCAGGTCTCAGAGAAATGGGAAACAACATGATGGGGCTGCAGCTTTAGGTGCTGCAAACAGCCCGACTCTCTGTATTAAAAATCAACTACTTTTTTGTTTTAAAGTGTGAACAGTCCATCAAAGAGCTACATGAAATCCATTTTCTGTGCGATGGAATGCACGCCTGCCTAGTTTGCTTCCTATTAGGTTATTAACACTTACTGCATCTGTAACTGCTGGTTATTGACGGAAGGACTTAACTTTCTACCAGAACCCTGGGACTAATTAAAACATTGCCCTTAACGTTTAATGAGAAAGTTGTTACTTAGTGTGGCTTAGACTCTTAGTCCCATAAAGCACAAATGGCACATACTGAATCATAGTTAACAAGCGGATTTGGGGAAAAATGCAGTCAGAGGAGTGCAGCTTGTTGCATAAGTTAAAAATGATTGGTTGCTTTCTTCTTACTTTCTCCACCAGTACTGGATATTATATATGCTAACTAGTATTCATCTCTCAGCAAGGCATCCAGACCTTGTAGGGCAAGTTCTTTCTTCCAGTAAGACCTCTGCATCATAAAATGGCCCAGACGAAACATCCCCAGGGGAAAATCCCATGCTCATAGGAACTTCCAAGCCAGAGTATAGCACCGTTTGCTTGGCTAGCTGCTTGTCTTGGGTGGAGGAGAATGGCCTGTTAGAAAGGAATGGCCAATGCAAATGGCGAAGAACAAATAAGGGTGTGTCTAATGGACCCGAATATGGAGGGCAGGAAAGGAGGAGGTTTTGCTCCTCTTCTGTGCCAGCCTTGGGCAGAGGAGCAGATCTGATAAATTTTAGCTCTGTATATCTATCAGCCAATTCTGCTATCTTATTGTTTGTACATACACACAGTAAACTAGCCAATTCTATCTTCTTTGGTACCAAATTATACGTCATTTAAAGTGACTCGATTTAGCATCACATGAGGAGAGTAACATTTGGAGACTATGGGTCGTCATTACTCATGTTATAAAGGTTAAAAAAAAATTACCACAAGCCATTTCACAATTCATTTACAGAGAGAATGGTAAGAGCAGTGAATAGTGCATTTTATTCCAAATGTTTCATTTAACAAAGATTAAATGCACATCTGAACACTGTCACTTTGAGGTACATTCCTAATCTGGCTTTGCTCTTGCTTATAGTGGTATAAATCAGGAATTACTCTACTGAAGTCAGCAAAGCTATTACACTGTATTAAACTCAAAGGAGAGTGAGTCTCACTTTTTACCTCTACAACAAATCCCATTCAATTCAGTACAAACACAGCAGTACATTTAAGTGCGATGCAAGAACAGAACCAATTGGTAAATCTGTGCTGTAAATTCAGTACAGAGTTCTTGAGCTGAATTTCCATCTGAGTACTCTTGAACACTGCAGCACTAAATCTCGTTTTCCTGCAGTGTAATCTAGTTTCTTTTCCCCAGAAAGAATTACATTTTCCTTTTTGTAAACACAGGCCACATGAAACACATGGTTGTCTTCTGAGCAAAAACCTCAAAGACTGTAGCTTATATATATTAAAAAAACAACAACCCACAAACTTCTGATTTGAAGCTAAATGCAGTTTTTGAGTCTATCAGCATTTTTTATTCCATACCAGTTTTCTGCATAGTGGAAAATATGTACCCTTAGGAGAGTATTAACTATGATAAGTCGTTAAAAAACAAATTATCTAGGAAAGTAATTTTTTCCATTATGAAAGTGGCTTGTCATATATTAATGAAATGAATTAGTCATATAGCACACCTTTCACAACCTCAGAAGAATTAGATTACAGCCCATATGTTCCCATGTGTAACAGGAGCAGCTCTCCTCTTTATACACACATCACTATCACTCCACAGTTTCTGATTATGTTTTATTCATATGTAATCAGAAATCACTCACAAATCAGTCCAGAGCCTAAAACTAACCAAACCAGTTCATATTTCTGGCATGAGCTATTCTACTTGCACGTCTTTCCAGATTAAAACATTTCTTGTTGTGATATGGAAAGATTCCAGGTACATGGTGTTCAACGGGAAAAGGTGACAGCGTGACATTTAGGAGATGTATGCATGGGGAAGGAAGGAAAAGCAACAGGGAAAGAAAGGCACATTTGCTTTTGACCTACTCAGTAGAAGAAAGTCAACTGACCAATAGCTACCCACTTCATCCTTTGAGTTAGCACTCTGCTTTCTGGGACTGTTCAGAGTAGAGAAGGCTTGAGGGGGATCTCATCAATGTATGTAAATACCTGAAGGGAAAGTGTGAAGAAGAGGGAGCCAGGGTCTTTCCAGCAGTGCCCAGTGATGGGACCGCAGGCAGTGGGCACAAACTGAAACACAGGAGGTACAGTCTGAACATTAGGAAACACTTTTTCACTGTGAGGTGCTGGCACAGGTTGCCCAGGGAGATTGTGGAGTCTCCATCCTTGGAGTTACTCAAAAGCTGTCTGGACGTTGTCCTGGGCAACTAGCTGTAGGCAGCCCTGCTTGAGCAGGGGGATGGGCAAAGTGACCTCCAGAGGTCCCTTCTGACCTCAGCCCTTCTGTGATACTGTGATGCTGCTTTGGTCTCTTGTCAGTGAGAAAGTGAGGCACCTCATTTTCTTGGTATCTCCTTTCAATGAGGAACAGCAAATTTTAGAAATGCAAAGAGTGCTCCAGCAGCCAGGAGCTGTGGAAGGGACCCCAACAAGCACATAGAGCTTGCAGTGAGAAGGAATGAAATGCTTGTGGGGTCAGGATGGGCAACCTTACATCTGGCAAATTAATAGAAACAAAGCAGGAGTGCAAGAATTACATATTACTTTCACTTCAATCACTGGGAGTAACATTCCTATCCTTTTTGTTTCAGGGAGGGAGAGCTGTGACATAACTAATAAATACAATTCAGGTATCACCTGATGACTACAGCTTTGTGCCAGTGGCACTAGGAGTATAGGAGGGATGCTGAGAACTACTGTAAAAGGACTTGTCATGTGCAAAAGCAAAGCAGAGAAATCTGGATGCCTGAATTTTATGACATTTAATTTCAGTGCAGACTACTGAGGCCTTGGTGGTTTCTGGGGTTATAATCATGTTTTTCAGACTAATTTACCATGTCATTCTCCTGCACAGGATGAAGATAAGCACATCAAGGGGTGCTTAGGTCCAGGAGCTTTACAGTGCCAGTTGCTGGTTCTGCAAGCTGTAACACTTAGTTCTGGCGATAGACAAGAATCCCAGACTTCTGGGCTGCACTATGATCACACTGGGGGAAACACAGAAAAAAGGGTCACACACCTCCTCCATCTCCTGTGACTAGCTTGTCTTCTTGAATGCCAGCTCTCCTACATGCTCAGAAATAGCTGAGCTAGAGTTCATGTAGTGGTGGGCAGCAGGAAAAGTTAGAAGGCAAGTTCAGTGCAAGGCTCAACACTGCTTTTTCTCAGAAGGTCACCTTCCTGGAACGTCTTCCCATCAGCATGGCAAGACAAGGTGGCAAATTCTTTTTCTTCCTTAAGTGCATTTAGCAAAAGGGCAGGATAGAGAAGACTGAAACTTTACAAACATTAACTCTGTAATGCTAAGCTGAGTTCAAGCAAAGGTGCAGTACTTTCAAACCATACCTGGCACATCAGGGCAACCCTGACAAGCAAGATACAAAGGTGCAATTGCAGTTTTAATGTAGAAGTAGCAAGTTTCTGTCTGTCATACTGAAAATAAAACATCTTGCCAAGTTACAAAGAAGACATTTTTTCATACTCTGCAGTAGAAAACCCTGTTAGCAAATAATAATGCCTTCATCTTTTGAATGTGCTGTTGGACGTGGAGGAGCTCTTTTCACATCTTGCTCTATTCTGCCTCTGCTTCTAATAAACACAAGTGCCTGCAGCTGAAAAGCTCTACGCTAAAGTGCCTGGGTTTCTCTAACAGACCTCAGAGAAGCACTGATGGGGTTAACATATTGTTTTGCCCAGGCCTATACAAGTGTATTGCAGAAGGCACTATGCAAATAGTGTTCACAGAGTTTATAATTTCCTGTTGGAACAGCAAAGAAAAGAAGGTCATTGATTTAAACCAGAGAATACAAATGATTTCCTGCCCACAAAGCTGCCAAATGCTTGGAGTTATTGATTTTTTTTCCTCCCTGCTGCTAACCAAACAGTTCTGGTCCTGTCATGGGCATCATCAGCTTATTGACTAAGTAAACATAACCCATTAAGCCAAACATTTTAAAAATAATAGAAAATTACAGTGGCTATAGTAAAAAAACCCATCTGCATTCCAAAAAAATAAAAATAAAAAGGAGAGGAAAAACAGTTCCTGAAGTTAATTAACTTTTATGTAGATTCAAGTTTCTGGAATTTAGGTTTGCATCCAAAAGAGAGAGAAAGGAATAAATTGAAAGAAGACTGGGGGGGGGGGGGGGGGGGGGAAAAACCCTTTCCTAAAGAAGCCAAAAGGGGAGGGTGCAGGGAAGTGGGTACTTCAAATTTTAAGATCCAGAAGAAAAGAAAAAATTATTGCAAAATTGAGATTGAAAGGGTAAAAAGGTGTGGCAGCAGTATGGTAAAGGCATTTATTTATTTATTTATTTACTTATTAGCAGCAGGAGGTCTGTGCTGTTGTCTGAATATTTTTTTTTAAGCCAGAGCTTCCAGAGCACAGCTGATGCTTGGACTTGGAACATGTCAGTTTGAAGATAGCACGTACGGTATTAATAAATGTAGAACAATACTTGCTGTCAAGTTGGTTACAAGGCAGTAGTTCACTGAAGGGGGCCTGACAATGTCAAAAAGCATTAGACCAGAGCCAGCAAATGCTTTATACGCTACAGCTGAACCCAAAAGATGAATTGATGCCCTGGATCTGACTTTAAGGCATCTGGCTGCTCTGGAGAGCGTGTGTTTGTCTGAAGAAGCAGGGAAACAAGTTGTTTTTCTCTCCTCCTCCAACCATCTGCCTACACATGGAAGGCAAGGAGCAAGACACGAGAGAATAAATCATAGTGTGTTGTAAATGGACAGGGATGCCTTGCAGAAAAAATAATCTTCAAAAGCAGGAGCACATGCTCAGGGGAGGTGTTTGGAGGCAACGCTGAACAGCAAGGAGACAGCTAGCAGGCTGGGACACTGCAGAGAGGACTGGCTGTCACCTGGGACTGGCTGTTGCAGGTGCGGTTGCTGGCTTCCCTGGCCGAGCGCCTTGAGGTCCTTTGGTGTGAGAGCTAGCAGCGAGAGAAGAGCCAGTCAGAAGAGACACCAGGAGAGAAGTAAACAAGCAGATTACAAAGTGATGAAAAATAAGGGTATCAGCCTTCTACAGTGACTTAGAAGAAGGTGTGACTGTTTCCTCCACCCCCTCACCCTCATGCCTGTCGACTGAAGAATACTATTAAGGCAGGTAGTCACAGATTATTAATGACCTGTTAACAGCTTCTTTAATTTTCTAATAAGTGCCAACTATGGCTGCTGTAATTATTCTGCTGGTCCTACAACACGCCCTGTGCCAGGCTGGAAAATACTTTTTTTTTCTGGAACATATTGTTGTGCCTCTTAACATGGCATGTACTGCACACGGGCAATTTCATACCTAAGTAAAATTACATCTTAGGCTGTCAGAGCATTTTGCAGCCATTAAATGTCACTATCTTCCAGCGAAGTAGGATCCAGGAAGTGTTTAGTCACGTATTTTTTACATGTGTGAATTGAGACACCCAAAGTTTATGGTTTTAGCCACAGTGATACAGTGAGTCAGTCCCTGAGCTGCTTATGAAACCTGGGAGCACCGTCTTCTGCTTTGCCTGCACTGGTGCCGTATGAACTGCAAAAAGCACAGATAATTAGAAGTAACACTGAGTAGGGGCTTTTTCTATCTAAGCAGAGGTCCCTGGGAGTAACATTGTATAAAAGCGATGGTATTTCTTTATCACTCTTCCGAATGCCCACAAAGAGAGAGCTGAGTAGCATGCGATGAGAAAAGAAAACAAAAACAAATGGAAAAAATGTGTGTGTTGTGGTCAAAGGCAAAGTCTTTCCTCTTCAGCCTTCAATTTAAGAAGTCTGTGGGCATGGATCTCTGCCAGTGTCATTAGCAGCAGTGATTCCCCGCTAACTGGTCCTGTTTCCTTTTCTAATGGATCACAGCACACCTATGTGTCTCAGGTATGCCGCATTTGTCAAATTTCATTGTATATTTAGCTCTTGGTAATCTAGCATTTGATCAAGAAGCCCCACAAGTATTTGAAGATTACAGTAGCAATACGTTTATGAGGAAATAATGTATGTTGCTAGCATCCCTGTTTGAAAGCTGCTAGTGAGGGTGTCTCTTGAAAATGCCATAAAGCAGTCTAATTTTCAAAGATCCCAGCACTTTTAGGAAACAGTGATCCTGTAAAGGTATCACCTGTTGAGCACACACAAAGCACCTGATGTTTTGAAAAATCTCACCTGTCAACAGTATGTAAAAGTGTGGTTTGTGCTTTTGTCCAGCTCTTAGACTGTCACACCTCCTTGTTGGGCAAAGCCCTATGCTGTAGCTCCATAGGAAAAGCTTGTCTCTGTATCCCTAAATGTAGGTTCACTATAGGAAACAGCCCTGGAGTTGTGCTGAACCTATCTAAGCTGATCTGTTTTAGCCTAAGAGAGGGGATGGTGCATGGGCAGGGACACAAGCCCAGGTCTCTGGAGACCAAGTGACCAACCTGGCACAGGCTTCCTGTGAAGTCGTTCTGTGTTCTTCTGCTACAGCTCTGCAAAATGAAAAAAAAAAATCCATGCCTTCCCTAACAGGAGCTATAGAAGGACCTAAGATTTAGTGAATAAAATAGAGACATCATTTCAAGCATTAAACAGAGAGAGACTTTTTCCCTCAAATCCTTTCCCACCCATGTTCTGAGGAGGAAAATATGGATCAGTCAGCTGTTTTCTGAAATTCCTCTTGCCCTGACTCAGTTTTGGAAGAGAAGCTGATTCATGTCCAACTGTCTTGTGAGCATCCAACATATCTTTTCCTTTTTCCGAGGGTGGATGGATAAATTGGTAGCTACTCCTCAGATGAAGTTAAAGGTCTGACTCCAGATGCTGCACATGCAAATGGCGTGGAAGGTTCCACCAGTTCCTTTGCCCTCTCCATCTCCATCTTGCACAGCTCTGTGCACAAGTTAACAAGCTGGATCTGTCTGAATGGAAACCTTCAAATATTATGGGAGTTTCTTTTTTTTTTAATGGTTCCCATCATAACTTTTTTTTCCTTTTTTTTGTCTTTCTGAGAATAAAATGTTTCTAGGTCAGAATCCCTGTTGGTCTTGTGCTAGTTTTGGTGTTCAATGCTTATTAAAAAGGTCATGAGTCTTTGAGGTTTTTTTTTCCCCAGATCTTAATTTGTGTTAACAGATTTAGCTGATACTGAACCAGTTCTGCTCATAGGGGCAAGAACCAACTACTGGAAATGATCCAGGTGTCCACGATGTTCAAAAGTAATTAGTTTTCCTCAAAGCCTTAGGCTTGAAGTGTTGATCTGATGAGTTGCAAAGGGACTTGACTTTCAGAAGGAGGACAGGGTCAGCATTTTCTGAAGGAGGGGGTCTTCTGGGGAGGGTGTAAAGATGGGCACTTGAAATAAACCTACCACATCTGAGAATCTGGGGGGATTTAGGGTAGTATTTTATTTATTTTTGGTTTTCAGTAGGAAGCATGAATAAGAGCAAGGTGTTTGTGAAGTGCCAAAAGTATGCATTGCTATAATACTATATAACAAAAGGCATTATATCAGCAAGATGTTTGGCCTTAGGGCTGCAAACCTTCCCGTCTCCACTGATATTTTTAAAGGCCTTGTAAATTGGGCTCCATGCTGATCACAGCAGAGTAGATCACATCTTTTACCCTCTCATTTCCGGAAGCAGACACATTACAAGGGAACAAGCATCATATGATTTACACTATGTTCCGGCCTTAAACATTTTTTCCCTGTGACTGCCTCCCCTGGCATTCAGTTCCTTTAGGTCACTGTCTACTGCATGCCTATTTAATGCATGCATGTGGATTGTATTATTGAAGTTAGTAAGACTACAGACAGGCATAAGCCTTATCAGGATTGGAGTTAGAGACTGTAAACTTCCAGACAGGTACTAACTTTTAATGTAGCCACATACAGTTCCTAGCCCAATGGTGTTTGCAGTACTTCTGTGAACTTTTGTGACCATTTTCTTTTCTTTTTACGAGGTAAAATGTGACCTGTTAGCCAAGAAGGTTATTACAGACTCCTTGTGTTTCTTGATGTTTTTTCCCAATCTCAGGATTTAGTAAGTTGACTTAAAGCTAGATGATAGGTTGTTGGTTTTGGCTCTGAGAACTTGTCAGTGTCTTTGGCATAATTAATATATTGGACACAGATAAATGGCCACAGACTGGCAAGAGAGCTAAGTACTTAGTCCTGCATAGAAAGCATTGCAAGCTCTTTGATCTTTCCATGAGAAATGGTTTGGTACTCTTCACTGATCACTTACCTTGCAGGTTCAGTGAACCTATTCTAGGAAACTATATACAGAAAATACACAACACAATATGAAAACCTCCCTGGCTTGACAGTCCACTTCTGCTAAGCTCCTGCTAAGTACAGAGTGCTATTCCCTCTCATCCTGACAGCACGAGACAGTCAAAGGACTGTATTTGTATTTCTTTATGTGATTCTTTTGTTTTAACATGCCCATTTGGAAGCTGGGCTGTGACGCATGCTGTGGGGAGGCAAGGGTACAGTGTAGACCAATTCTTTTGAACCTTGGATTGCAGCACTCGTGACCTCACTCCCAGTGGCAGGGAAGCCAAGAAGCTGGCCTATAGTTTTCTCAGGTAAACCATGCACTGTTAAAACCATGAACACCACTGATCTTTTCTTCCTGCACCTTGGATGCAACTTTTTCATTTACCCTACTTACAAATTCTTACTCTTAAATCTTTTGCAATTCACCTCTAAAACACAAAAGGAACATTCACACCTTCTTCCCCACTCCATGGTGTCCAATTACAGAAACATACAATTAGGGATGTTAATGACAGATTATTAGGCATTAACCTATAACGCCGTGCTCCAATAACAGCAAAAATGGGTCACACTGTAGGTATAATTATCCTGCTTCTCCAATAACACACCCTAGTCGTGCCTTTTTTCTGCGATATCCCTTGTATTTCAGTACAAAGCATGGGCAGCTCTAGTTGTCTTGGAGCATGGTCTGGAGTGGATTGTTGAACTGGCTGGCACGTGAGCCTGGCCTTCAAAAGACTGAACAAACTAGGTAGCATCTTTGCAGCTTAGGAGAAGAGCAAAAAAGGATTTAGGCACCTGCCTTTGTTACCTGCAGTTAGGAAGACAGACTCCATTTCACAGAGGGATAAACTGAGGCATGGCAGAAGGCTCCTCAGACAACGGGAATGGTGGCCCCACCATTTCTGCCTGGCACTGGGCTGGTGCAATAGTCTGTAGGGGAAGAGGGCATATAGAAGGGTGAAGGGGTGCAGGCAGGAGGAAAAGAAATGCAGTACAGGCGAGCCTGCCAGATGAGACTCTGTAACTTAAGGGCACATGGGGAAGTAGACTGTGACAGTGGAGTACAGAAGATATATGAAGATACATAAATATATAGAAACATGCAAATGAGAGTGCCCAAGAGAGGGTAAAAAGGAAACGAAACTAAAATGCCTGTAGGCACCATGTCAGGCTTTGTACTAAGTGAGCAAGCCACCTGCATTGTAGCACGTGCCCCAGATGTGATACAGCTACAAGAATAAGGTGGCTATTTAGAGTCCTTAATCACTCTGTTGGCTACTTTCACTTTGTTTGTTAATTAGCTAGCAGCAAGGGCAGAGAATAAGCTTATCACAGTTTCCTGGCTTGCCAGTAATCTTCCTTATACATAGAGTTGCCTCTTCAAAGCATTTTAGCCAGGGTAAGTATACCTTTCTAGGAACTGATCCACAAGATGGCCCTTGAAGGGACTATTTCAAAGCTGGCTGAAAAGGTGTTTTACCTCCCTAAATGCCAAAATATGCCTTTTCAGTGCATCTAGAGAAGAACCACTGAGAAAAAGAGCATTACTTCTACTTCTCATTTGACTGTGAATTAAGCAAACTTCTTTTCTACAAGTTGCTGAGCTTTTGGTGAAGGCGGATCAGACATGCAAAGGCTTGGTATTTCTGGAAATGCTGTCAAGAGGCACAATTTGTGCTGTTACTTCTCAGAAATGAGGTAAATAATATGTTGAGACTATTTCTGTGAAAAAGGGGAAAATAATATGCTGAAATGACGATCCTGTTGAAACACTTCTGCTGTACTGTCCTCTCTTTGGTGACAGTACCAATGATGAAGGTATTTTGTAGGCAGCGAGTGTCAAGAAGCTGTCTCTAAATTGTTGTCCTGGCATGTTATTCATATAGAAATTGGCTTACACCCAGATGCCTTATGGATCTTAAAAGATCAATGGATGGGCAAGGGAGCAAGAATGTGAAATACAAGTGTGTGCTTGTGCTTGCACGTGGCTTGCTTGACATTACCCTCATCTCTTGTGACTTCCATGACTACTCGGGTGGCTTGCAGAGAAGCCAGACCTGGGGCTGACTCAAATCCCACCAGCCCAAGGGAGAATTTAGTTGCAGAAGGGTTAGGCAACAGTTCCAGCCTTGAAGTTAGATGCTCAGGTCTGTGTTCAGGCCTATTGATAAGTTTTAATTTAATTTAAGAATAGTCTTTTGCCACACATATTTAGTGTGTCATGCTGACACCTCAGGACTACACTGGTTCAAAGTGGTTTAAAGGCTCCCAGCTGCTTGTATTGGTGGCCTGGAAGTATATTGTCTTGGCCAGGTGTGTAGGCAGTGGCCCAAATTGAGATAGCCAGCAATGATCACACTGAATTTGCATGGATTGAGTTGCTTCTCTCTGATTTCAGAGCAATATTATCGGTTACCGTTTGGTCTGCAATAGCACTCAGAAGCTGGAGGTGCTGGTGGGGCTTGGTAGTGCCAGGGGGAGGAGAAGGAAGAGGAGAAGGAGGAAGAAATGCCTTCCCCAAAGAACCTGCAGCCCCAGCTCCCTCACTCAGGTCTGAGGCAAGTAAAGTGAATGTTTGTGGCTTGATGAAAATGCCCTTGCTTCACCGCTACCTGCTTTTGGTGAAGGTGCCTGAGACCAATGTCTGCACGTGAATTTCAGAGACCAAAACAGAAAATCTGAATTCGCTGAAATAACGGAGGATCTCTTAAGCCCAGCCTATTTTTAGAAGATCCTCTGTGGAGAAAACAAAGTCTAATTAAAAACAGACTTTATTGTTGCAGTAACCCACCATTTCACATGTGACCCTGAGAGTCTTCCACCTCTCTGGGTTTGTTAAATCTTCTCGTTAACTGCCTGAGTCCTGCTTAGTTTCAAAGTCAAGCCTGAATACTACCTTCTTCACCATATCTTACTATTTTCAAGGCACAAAATGACCATCGCCCTTATTGGGAAGCTCTGCTCTTTAATATTTATTTTTAGAGAACACTACTTATAACGATTTAATGTCTCTTCTTTTGGTAACTGTAGGTTCAGTGTTTTTGTGTGTGCTAATCTCCACCTAATCTTTCTTACTGCTGCAAATACCATAGGGGAAAAGATGTTTTTGCAGAACAGCGTAGCTTGGAAATTGTGCTTTTTTAATTACCAGCTGTGAAGAAATCTGTTTTTCCACCAGTTGACTTGCATACTTTTTAGTGGTATAACAGGTTCTGAGGGGAGATCTCCACCACAGATAGCAATGTGATCTTCCCTCCTTAGGAGGCAATTGCACGTTGTATCTATAAAATTCTCCTAAATGCATTGTCTTACAGTTACTCCCTTTGTGGTGAATTAAGTCGAGGGGGTTTGGTCCTTCCCTTTAATAGCCTCTATGCTTTGCAGGCTCTAAGTAATTTTCAGAAAGGCTCAGGACAGGAGGCACGCCTCTGGGCATGTCTCTGCTTCCCTTCCCTAGCGAGCCACCTCCATGGCACTTCAGTGGAGCAGCAGATGGGAGCAGCAAAGACGGTTGGCCAGAGGGCAGAAATCCTAGTGATGAGTCCTCACAGACAACAGCTCCTTACTATGTTTCGGTCTTCCACAAGCTGACACCATTAGTATCACCAGTGTCATCATTCAGAAGTCTTCAGCAGCTGCATGTTTGAGCAGGATGCTCAAGGATTTGGATGCAACATCCAGACATCCATGCCGCAAGGGACAATCATGGCAGGGAACGGGAGCAGCAGACCCCCTGTGAGGGATGCACTGGGCTCCAAGGACACCTCTGTCCTTGCTTTTGGAAGCTAACAGGGGATTGTGGGTTCAAAGAGAAGGTTTGCAAGGTCTTGAGAGGCTTGTTAGAATGCGTAGCTCTGAACCTCTTCCTGCAACGTGCTGTCATAGGACTGACTTGGGAAAACAGCTGAGAAACAAGTGGGAGGAGAGCGTCAAGGGCTAGCCTGGGGATGGGGTGGTCCAGCCTGCGGGCTTCCCACTGCGACTGAAAGCAAGCAATGGAGATACTCTCCCTGTTATGGCAATGAGGACTTTCGCAGAGCTGGTGCAGGCTGCGCGACTTGGGTGCACTTCAGCACCCCTCATCCCTGCCTCACCAGGACCAGCAACGGGCGATGGCTGCAGGCAGGGGCAGCACATCAGGAGCAGCCAGGAGTGCTGCATGGGGCAGCAGTGCTTACCAGGATCACCGTTTCTCAGCTGCCAAGCTCCCTTGCCAGATGGCACTGTCTTGGCACAGCACCGTCAGGGCACTTGCAGCCACTGACCTGCTGCGAGCAGAGGCGGTGATGAAAATGTGTGTGACCACATGACCGATCAGCATGAAGCTCCTCTTACTTTCCATCCCCCTTGTTTGGGTGCGAGCAGACCGTGAGACCTAACAAACCTCAAACCCGCTGAGAGCGAGTTGCAGAGCCTCTAATTTCTGCCCTTTGCTAGGCAGGTCCCCTGAGCCTCAGTCAAAATCTCCTCACTGGTGCAAGAGCTCTGCATCTTCCCACTTTTACTCAGCAAACTGCCGGCAGCACCCCCCACCCCCAGACATTTGCATTCAATTACCCTGAATTTCATCACAGAAAGCAAATTTTGCCTGGCTGCAACTTTGAAAGGGGCAAAACCAAACGCCGTGGGTCACAGCCTATTACATCATCTGATCCGCTCTCCAGATTTACCACCTTTTTTTTTTTTCCTCTCTGTTATGTGGTGTTGGTGTCAGATCCTCCTCCTGGCCTGACAGATCTTATGGAAAACTCGTTTTTTAATCAGATTTTGCAGTTTGAGGCGGGGGAAGTAATGTTATAAATTGTGATTTAAGGTAAGTTGCAAACACAAGCAGGTGAGCAGAAAGCTCTCACTGTCCTTGTGAAACGACTGCCACCATTTCTCTGTAAAATTACACTTGTACTTCCTCTGCTGCAATTTCTCACGCTGCTTAAGTTGCCCAGGGGAAGTGAAGAAGAAAACTTGTCAGAAACAGATCAGGAGTGAGAGAGATGATGACTGACTGGACCCATGGCCCAATCTGGGGATTTTGGGGACATAAAAGAGACATAATACCCATGTGCTTATCAGGGTTTCTACCATTACTAGCCATCCACAAATCTGAAGTAAATAAAACAGTAAACTTACATATTAAGAGCTCTTAACATCAAGGCAACTAGTTAACAAGCAAAGCCTTGGACTAAGGGATAGCATGCCTTACGATTGAAAGCTAGTACCAACAGGGCAGTACATGAAGGTTGTACCTGGGTTGCATTCATGGTTTCCCTCGGGCTAGAGGATGCAAGAGATGGCGTATGGGCATGTCAGCGGAGCGGTGAGCAGAGGGAGGCTTGCCCCCGTCACCCTGACCCGGCCATGACAGGAAGGAGTCCTGACATTTGCCTCTCCACCCTCTCTAAACTGTGGTTGCCAGCTAAGCAATACCTGACTAATGCATACCTGAGGGATGCTAGAGGTGGTTTTCACAACAGGACTCAAACGGCCTTGCCCAGGTCACATTTCTGTAGCTGGTTTGGGCCTTGATTTATTAACCAGCTCTCGCTGAGCATAACACTTAAGTCACACCATCGTGGCACATGGATCGAGGTGTGAAGCCTTTGGGATTAGAAATCCCGTACAGCTTCCCCAAGTATTGAGATGTCTATGTGCCTACATCAAAAAGTGCAGCTTTTGCTAATCTTTTTTTTTTTTTTCTTTCAAAATCATTCCTTCCTACCATCCCAGCTGCGAGAGAAGCAAAAGCATAAGCCGATACTTGGATGCTCAGTCAAGTCCCATCCTGCCACAGCCTGAAGCAATGTGCTACTCTCCTACTAACAACTCAGCTCGACTCCTACTAACGTGCTGTGGGCAGGAGCATTAGCTCAGACTCTTCAGGCCACACGGTCCCCTTCTTACCCAAACCGTGGAAGCGTTCAGTAGATTGACTTTCTCAGAGGTGTTTCTTATTCTGCTGGGTCATTCATTCAAATGCCAAAATTGTGACTCATTAAAAGGGCAAGCTTGGGCTGGGGGGGTGCAGGAAGGAAGAAAAATAGCTTGCAAGAACTTTCCTGTTTATCCACGGCTTGGGAAAAAACCAACACAACAGAATACACACACCCTGGCTCCATTATCTTTGCAGGCACAGGGCTGGCTTGGCTCTGTCCCTTACCACTCCAGGCCAAATCCAGCCCTGCCGTGAGCGTGTTTACTTTAGAGAAGTTTACTCGAGAGAGAAATCCAGCCCCCAGAGCCTGAATGCTCGCAGTGTGTGAGCGAGCGCACAGGCACCGGGAGCCCCCGTGACAATGTGCCGCAGTGCTGGCCCCTGGCCACACCGGGGAGGTCATTTTCTTCTCGGCAATTAGTGAAGTGGTGGCATCGCTAAAAGAAGTTGAATAAACACATTCAACCCGGCTGGGTCCCTGGTTTGCTCTGTTCTCACCACCCTTCCTTCTGGGTGCGCGGTGGGGCCCCAGTAAGCAAGAGCCCGATGCCTCTGCACTGTGCTTTCATTCAGGCCTGGTTGGAAAAGGCTTTTAGGAAAGGGGAGGAGGGGGGAAATAACCCTTTAGCTTTCTTCTTTCACAACAAATGTCTTCCCTTTTTCTTTTCAGGGAGGAAAAATGCCAGCTTCTCTAAGAAAACTGCAGCAAATGGCTGTTTTCATGGGACTGTTCAGCGGTGGGGGATGCATCGTGATGTATAATCTTATGCAAAGTAAGTCTTGGTGCTGTTAGCAACCTTATTTCTCCTCTGCCCCTTTCATTTGCTTTTGTGTAGCCGGGAAAATAGCAGCATGCAAGATGTGAAAAGCAGATGAAGTTAAGGGAAGTGTGGCTGAGCCTCTGGGTTCTGCCTCCATGGGCTCTGCTTTGTTTAGCCCCAGGGCTGCCGCTCTCCCAAGTGCTGCTGCATGCATTTCCAGAGGTGGGTATTACAAAGGGAGCAGGCTGCTGTGGTCAGGAGAAAGTCTGGTTTCTGGGGGGTTTCCTGAGGGTGAGGGCAAAGTGAAAGCTTAGGCAGTAATGCAGGTTTGGTTTCTTACTGAGATTTACAAGTGGGCAGGAAAAGAGGACCATCTGTGAGAAGGTCTTAATGTCTAGCGGTTTTATCTGTAAATCTCTCTGTGGTGCTGGCCCTTAAACACAACGTGCCTATGAAGTGCTAAGACATCATTAGTTTCTCCTGAATGAAGGGCAGATAAGAGCACTCAGCGCTGAGAAGACCAGAACAAGGAGAGAAAAGCTAGACAGGTGATGTTGCTGTTACAGACAGCTCTAGTGGCTACAGAGTCTTTGGCCAAGAATCCAAATTATTAGTCCAATTGATAGATGTTTATTTCTTCTAAAATTGTTTCTAGATATTTAGCATCAGACCAGAAATAGGCTTTGCCTCTCTTGGGGGGTGCTATAGGCCTCTTGGCCCTATGCCTCTCCCTTGCTGGTGCTATCAAATGATATTGCTTTTCACCTACCCTTATATCAGAGGATGCTGCCAGAAAAGCGTAGCCAAGCCTGTTCCTCAAGCCCTCAGATAAGCTCTGAAACCTCCCCTTCATTTTACATGTATTAATAACAAATCAGACAAGGCTGGAAAGCAGGCTTTAATTTTAGGCAGCTCATGCCCTCAAGCTCTGGAGTACATGACAGATATATGATCCTCTTATGCTTTAAAATATTGAATCTAGTTTTAACAAGGACATTAGCATTTTTTAATTTTCATCTTCAGCATTGTTATCTAGAAATCTCTGGGGAAAAAAAAAGTCAACCCCTGCTCTATACAGAAAGTCAAAGGGCTCGTTGCCCGCATCACTTAGCTGTGCAGTCAAGTGGCACAATGCGATGGCTGCTTCTTGCTGTGTTGCAATATCGGTGGCCACTGAGTAGCTGTCTGGTAACTCCGTGACAAGCCAACTGGGCTGTTGAAAGGACACTTTCTGCTGCAGAGTGTGTCCTTCTGTAGCCTCCAACAGACAGGGAAGCCACACTGGCACCCTCCCTCCCTTGGCCCATGCCCAGGGCTATCCCAGTTCCTTCTGCCCAGTGCACAGAACTGGCCCATACTGGGACCTGGGAGGAGCAAGTGGCTTCCATAGCGGTGGGAGCAGGGGGAGAGGGGTGCTTCCCTCCCCTTCCTTCAGGCTGAAGGGAAGTTTGCATGCGCGTGGGCTCTGTGAAAGCTTGAACAAACACTCAGGTAATTCTATTTCTACTCACTCTCTTTACCTCCACACCCTCCTCCCAGGAGCAGTCGCCCCAGCCAACCCCAGCGTCCTTTCAGCACTCCTACTGCAAATGCATGGACAAATGGATTATTCCACCATTTTATGTCCGATACACAAGATGCTAACAAGGAACAGCTGAGAAGGAGCACTAGGAAACTTGAACCTGTTTCCCCTCCAACCTGCAGGATGAGCACAACATACTTTTAACATGATCTGTAGGCACTAAAGGGCTGGCATGCTGCAACCCCTTTTGCTGGAGCTCCTTAGGATGGCCCAGGGGGCAGGGGAGGACCAGCACAGGCTGCAGCCTAGCAAAGCTGTTTCTGTGCCAGCTGGATGCTGCCTGCTCACAGCGGATGACTATAATTAGGGAGAGGGGGCAGCATCCTTCTGCCTCACGCTCTAAGAGTAATACCGACAGGCAAGAGATCAGGTAACAAACCTTACACCTTGTTTTAAACTCCTTGGAAGGCGAGAGTAAAGTTGCCAGATTAGGATTTTCACATGTGCACACTCTTAGCTTAACTCTGCCCTTCTTGACGTCAAGAGAGTGAAGTTAGGCTGGCATGAAGCACATGTAGAAATCCCAGCAGGCAAGCCTTAAAACTGTTTATAAGCAAATCTCTGCTTCCATAAGGAGGGTTGGCACGTTTCCAGCCTCATGGCTCTGCATTGTCCATTAGTGACCACTGCACAGCATTGCCCAGCTATACACAGCAACCAGACATTGATAAATAGCAATTTACCACAGTTGTCCTCCATATGCCAACACTGCAGCATCCAGGCTACTGTGCTATTGTTGCTGCTTGACCATTAACTCTAATGGCACTTCTTTGTGCCTCCCTTTTAATGCATCTATCAGTAGAGTTGCAGCTTCATGGCTGCCACTTGAAAAGCTGTACCAAGACCACAGCAAGTTTCACAGCAGCAGCAGCTGTTCCTGTCTCACACCAATGTCTGTGAAATATTCTCCATTCTTAAAGTATTTTCTGTACCTCCTTTAAAAAAAAATAAATTGAATTACCTTCAGAACATTTTCAGGTATTCATCCTTATGCTTTTTTTTTTTTCCCCCATTCTTTTTTTGTTCCTTTTAGATGACATACAAACATATGAAAAGCAGGGAGAGACAGCCATAGGCTGAACTGTATATCAGTGTGGAATAAGCTATATTCAGAGCCCTCTTCACTTAAATGAGCTGAATAACATTACAGTTCAGCACTGCTGCTCTGATGTAAGGGTGTGTTTCCTCCTTTAGCCAGATTTCTCCTAATTAATAGTTTGGACTGTTTTTCAGGGAGGGTGTGGTAGCCTGGAGGAAATGTCTTTTTCTTTTTCTTTTTTTACTTATGTTTTGATTTTAAGTGGGCAGTCTCCTCACTACCCCGTTTCTATCACCTAGAAAGTTTTGCCAGGACCCAGTATTACCAGCAGGCTTTGGAGCAACTGAACAGCAATCCTGATGCCCTGGAAGCCCTGGGTGCCCCCCCTCTTAAGGTTCACAACATCCGACTGACAGACGGGAGTAATCGCGTGGACACAGAAAGAGCACAGGTAATGCTGGGGAGGTGGTGTCACAGGGTGGGTTCCCAAGGCATCCGGTGACGAGAGATCAGCCGGGGGATTTTCAGGAGGTCACGAGTCACTTGGAGGCACTGGAAGGCAGTAGGATGGGATGCCAGTTGATTTGAAAGAGGAACAGATTTCCAGAGCATAAATCTATGCTCTACTGTGAGGGACTAGAAGCAGCAAGAGCAGCATCTTCATGTTGTGCTATATGGGCACATCACAGAATGCCAAGGGACCTCCCAGGCCAGTCGGTCCCCCTCCTGCTACCGTAAACCACAAAAGCATTTTCAGAAACATGTCAGATCCAGTTTTAAAATAGCAGTTGCCTCCCTCTCCCCCCTGGATACATCCCATGCTAATTTTTAAAGCTTTGTCCAGAACAGAGTTTTATAGCTGCTTATGAGCTATGCTGTGGTACAGTACAAATGGTGTCATTTTTAAAAGCACCTGTAAGTCTGTCCCATGGAGGACAGCTGCTGGGTGCGGAGCTGAGCGCTGAGGTTACGTAGTGACTGGAGAATGCTGCGCTGGGTGCTAAAGTGTTGCACAAGGCTGCCTTGCATCAGCCCAGGGCTGGGCCAAAGCAAACCTGGCAAACACAAGTCCGCTTCCACTCTGGGTTGCTGCCTGAAAAGGACTTTCCATCAGTGTTTTTACCCCTTAATCCAGGACTGGCTGCCCTTCCCTGGTTTTGCTAGTGATGCAAAATGTCCCTAGAGACCTCTCCAGACACCTCACTGAGGGATGTCATCAAATTTGAATCATTTTGTCCCTCCTGGTGACTAGTTTTGAGTTCTAGGGATCAAGCAAGGGCAGTAAGGAATGGAGCAGATGGTGCAGTGAAGGAGAGAGGCTGTCAGGGCAAGAAAAAAATCGACCTTCAACCAACTCACATAAAATTCTACTTTCTGTCTTGCTGCAGCCAGGCTTCACCCATGCGACACCATAGGCCAAAACATTTCCCTGGTTTTACAGATTTAACCAGGCAACATATCCAAAGACAAAAATGTGGGGAAAACGCACAACCTCTTATGCTGATTGAAAAGAAGAGAACCTGCCCCACCGATATGTTCCTGTGTCACTGTTTAAGAATGCTGGTTGCTCAGGTGACTCAGGGTGAAGTCAACCCCTGCCTTCTGCCGACCTCACCCAGGACACAAACCACCAACTTTCTTCTCTGCTTTTTCATGCTCCTGAGCATTCATGTTCTCATGAAATAAACTAGTTAATCATCATTAATGATTATATCATAGATCAGTTTACTGGCTCCACAACATTCCCAGCTCCTGGGCCTGTTGGAGAACCCCTGGCATTTTCCCTTTGTGATTGCAATACCACCAGCAAACACTACACCTGAAACATTTCTTTTATTCAAATTTTAGACCAAGTGCAATTAGCTGTGGTCAGTGCTGCAGCTCCTAGCTTTGTTTATTAAACAACTGAGTGGAAGAATTTGTGACACTGACAAAAATCATTGAACATCTCATTGCCTTGATGCATGTTAATGGACTGATCTATAGAGGATCTCAACCTACAGGCTTGTTAAGGTTATGGGAAGCTCTAGCACAGTGCAGGTCACCTCTGGATCACCATGCATTCTGGTAAGGAAAGGTGTTTGCTCATAAATAATTCAGCGAGCAAGTGGTTTTCCCTGGGGGTTGCAGCTGTGACACAGTACATTCTTTCAGCAGAGAGAGATTAATGTATGGCAGAACAGGCATACTTGTATAGCCACGCACACCTTAGTCGTTAGAAAAGCTTAGTAAAACTCTGAAATATGTTAAAAAAATAAAATTCGTTTAAGTTAAAAGGGAGGGTTTGTGTCTTTGACTGTGGAAGCAATACATGTCCATTTCAGTAACATGCTTCACTGAATCTTTAACATACTTTTACATCTGCAGATAAAGTTACCGGTATCTGGAACAAAGTCAGCGGGGTACCTCTATATTAACTCAGAGATGGACCACTCCCGTCAATGGTGCGTACTGGGGGAGGTGCTGGGAGAAATACATAGACGCAAGGAGAGAAGTGGCAGGAGAAAAGAGTGGAGCAGGATATTTGTGTTAGTAATCCGTGCTGCTGAGATCATGCACACAAAGGAAGAGGAAATTCATGTCTGAGGGTCTTGTGAAAGGTTATTACCGTCATTATGACAAAAAATGTAAATTAGTTGAGAAATCTATTGAATTCATCCCTATGAATACAAACAGAACAACAACATGAGCCATTAATTTGTGTGAAATGTGTTCTGCAAACTACAGCTCAGTATCTATATAAATACTGTGAGCCAAGGTAACGTATTGTCCCCTTCCACCCCTCCTTCCCAAGAAGGTGCAAGGCCATTTAACAGCAGTCCTAACTCCAGTCTAGTATTATGTATTGCAATAGGGGAAATTCTTACACATTACCTCAGAGCCTATCAAGGTGAGCTAAAAATTATGCAGGATTTTTTTCAAGCTATCCAATAAACACAGTCTTTATGATTTAAAAAAAAGTGCTAGAACAGATATATTACAGTAGAAGGATGCTCTGACTCCACATCATGTAGTAGCGATTTTACATTTTTGTAGTACTGAAGCTTGAAAACCTCCCTTGTCAAGGGTAAACTGTTTTGTAGAGCTAAGCAAAGAATTATTACATGAATTCAAAGTCCACCTTCCATTGCAAAAGAGGAAATTTCACTAGACAGAAACCTCCTCACATGTACTTGTTCTTGGGCGTTTGTTAGGCACTTCTGTTAGCTCTATCTAGAAACCCAAAGCTACAACAATTTTTCTCAGCTGCCACTAGCCATATGGTAATGTTTTCTTTTCATAATTAGGTGAGCACGACTTACTTACTGGATTTCTCTTCTGAATAACTGTGGGAAGGAAGGTGTAAAATGATGGGAGGGAGGCACTAGGCTGGGACTTGAGAGAGTCAGGGCCAGGCCTGGTCTCCTCCCTAGCGACCAGAGATACCCCCAGAGGTCCCCAGCCACCTTTCTTGTACACCTACGCTTCCCTGGGGGCCTGGGCTCTGATCTTCTCACTCCTCCTTATCCCCTCCTCACAGATGGAGGGAAGTAACAGTTCCCTCCCATTTCACTGGGTTACTCTGAGGATAGCTGAAGATTGCAAGATGTTAAGCTACGGCAGTAATTGAAGTGTATACGTATCTCTCAGAATTTTGTTTTTAAAATGAGGTCTCCATGCATTTCTGCAAGCACAAGAGGAAAAAAAAAATGCATCTTCTGCAAAAGGGTTTGTGGCAGACAAACCTGTCAGACTCAGCCATCTCCACCTGCCTGTGGGGTTCTGTGGACAGCTGCACTTGGGACTAGGCAGGAATTGGTGTCCTTGCACCTGGCTGAGGAACTAAGTAAGAGTGAAATGGCTCATTCCCATCTGCTCTGTGAAGAGGAGCTCCTGAAGTCCCCAACAGGAATAACAAACATGTAAGCAGGCCATTCTGCTGGGGCTCTGCAGAGTGTGCATGTGGGCATTTCCAGTGGAGACCAGGGCGGCAACCAGACCACTACAGACACGGTGAAATGACACCAGGAGGTGAGCACTCTGTGCAAGAGTAGTTGAGGCTGCTAAGCCACCGAAATGCTTCAGACTCTGAGCGTGCAGTCTGTCCATAGTGGTTTATTTATTTATGTGGTTATTAAAAAAGGAGGGCAACTGAAAAAAACTGAAATCTGGGTGCATGAGCTGGTTTGGACCTGGAGTAGGAGGCATTCACTCAGGCGCAGGCAGTGCAGGGATGGCAAGGGCACCCGGAGACAAGGGCGACCAAGGCACCAGTCCTGCAAAATGACGCTTGCCTGCCCCGAAGCGAGTGGAGGGAAGGGCTGAGACCCTGGGCCACGCTGAGGGGAGCAAGCAGTTGCTCCTTCAAGCCCTGTTACAAATGAGGCAGTTACTCATCCCAGGTTGGATGGAGGCAGAGGGCTGGCGAGCGTACTCAGCACCGACTCCAGCAAAAACAGAACTGGGTGAGCGCCAGGAGCTTTTGAAAAAATCCTGTCTTAGTACCCCAAAATAATAGTCCTTCCCAGCTGGAAAAGCAGTGTGAGCAGTCTCACAGAAGTGGGTTTGAAGCAGAGCTTAGAGGAAGGAAGAGGCTTCCCCTCAGTCTCCAACAAACGCAGTTTTCCTTCTCTTTTGAGTAACTACTGTCGTACCCTGTCAGGGTTTCAGCAGTCACATTGAGCGATCACACAGTGTTCAAACTCCTCCAAGCCAGGATAATTCCTTAGCAACACAGTCTGGCTCCAAGGCTGGAGAGGAGCAGAGCAAGGAATGCACCAGCAGCACGGAGAGGAAGAAAGGCACTGGGTCGGGGGAGGAACGTCCTATCTAAAAATAGCTGGCAGGATTTTATTTGAGTTGCAACAAATAGGAACACGCATCCCAGACTTTTAAATCTGGACTGTGCTATGCTATTAGGGAAAACAGCTTTCAGAAGCTGGCACTTGCAAACCAAGTTTTAAAACACTTGAGAGAATTTTTAAAAGCAATGAATGCATGGAATGATTTGTTTCTCCGTGCCAGCTGTTTCTACACTGACTTTACTACTATATTAAAAGTGATTGAAACAAGTTAAAAATCTCTTTTGGTTTGTGTCAGCTGGTGCCTTCAGGATGTCACCTTGAAACTGCAGGATGGTCAGAGTATTCCTGTTTACCACTCCCCGGTGGAAAGCATTGGTGTGCAAGAAGGCTAAAAAGTCAAAGGCAGCTGCTTCTCCACCTCCCGTTGAGCTGAAGGAGCCATTAATCGATTGCATCCCGCTGTGTCTGTGAATGTACACAGTTGTCACAAGTGACAATTTCACTTAAGTGAGTGCTCTCAAGACAATTTTCTCTCTCTGATTGACCTCATCATTGTCATAATTGTAATTTCTTTCTTTTGCTGGTTTATTCATGTGTTCAGCAGAAGCCTAAAATAAATATCTTGCAAAAGACTTGCTGTCCCAGAGAAGTCATGTGTTATGCCCTGTGTGTGCTGATGTTATGAATTTGAAATAAATAAACAAACTGCCAGGCAACTGAACTTTTCTACAATTGCAGACCAAGGTCAGGACAGTTGGGATGCTCTGTCATGGCTAGAAGACTAACTCAGCTTCTCAAAGCGATTCCCTTGCTGCTTTGCTTTTCCCCCATTTTTCAACAAGGTGTTACCTAAAGCAGGAGGGACAAAGCAGCGAAGGTGGACCTCAGCAGCAGCCCTCTCCACTCCTAATGAATAAGTCACATATTGGGTAGATTTGCACCCTCACAGCTATCATTAAAAAGCTCATGAGATAGCCAAGGATGCTCATCGTAACCTAGGAATTCCAGGAAGAGACTTGCTACTCATGCTGCTTACGCTGAAGGTTACTCAGAAGAAGCCACTGCTTCACACCAGCACTGTCCGACACAAGTTCAGGAGAGCACATTTACTTGGGGAGGAAAACACTCAGGAGGTGCAGAACAGGTAAAACACTGTCATGGTTCACTCTGACTGCAACAAGAGATTTTGACTGTGCCTTGATTCTGTCAATCAGGCAGAGACTTGCCCGTCACCGGAAGCAGGTTGAGGAATAAACAGAAAAAAACCCCAAACCACCCACACAATTTCCACCCCTGACCCCAAACTGCACATTTGAACAATTGTGATGCCTAAGGCACAGTCTGAGACAGACACAAGTAGCTCTCCTGCCTTCATACCTTGAAGTAACATGTGAGCCATTAAGAATGTCCAGAAGAAAGAGTATTTTGGATTTATTGTAACAGAGCAGCTTGATCAAGCTGCAGCTAGGGAGAGCCCAGAGCTTACACCCTCAATTCCCTTCCCCCCACCCCCCGCACTCCATCTCGATATCCAAATTTGAGTCCTAGAAATCCACCAAAGGCACAGGCAATGCAAAGCTTTTCAAGAGTAACAAGCATTAGATAGGGAATAGAGAGCTGGAGCAAAGAATTGTTAAAGACCAGTGAGCATTTCCTGCTCAGTGATGACCCAGCAAACTGGGCAAGGTGGCTTTTGAATAAGTCTGCAGAGCAAATGCCAAAGCAAATGGAGGGAGAGGCTGACTAGAGGACCACAGCAACAGCATCTGTGACAAAATGTTTTAGAAGGAAAAAACAAAACAAAACCAAACCATACTTGAGATTTAGTTTGGGACTTACAGAGACCTGATCCAACCCGCATGAATGCCCACCACACCAGGGCAAGGATTAGGATGCATCAAGGAGAGACACTGTGTCCCACCTTTTAGGTTGAAATCGCTGCGATCCGGTTTCACAAAACAAAATACAAACCGTGTGATTTAAAAACGTTAGCCTTGCACTGCTGCAGCCCACCTAGCAAGAAAACCTCCTGGGAGATGTGGAGATCTCCCAGTCACCTGGTGTCTCAGAGTTTGGGCAACTCTGGCTTTTGGTCACTGAAGAAGTTTGATGATGAATCAAACAGTTGACAAGGAAAAGCCAAACCAACCACTTCACTTCTATCACTTATCACTTCTCTGGCTGCAGCTTTGACTCATTACCAATCTCAAAAGAAGCTGTGGTTGTTGAGAGCAACCCCAGTGCATGTACTCCCTATGTCTGTGCTAGAGGCATCTAGCACACGCTGCCACACACCTGCCTTTTGTCACCGCTGCATGCTTAGTAAGCCTGGGACCTGCAGTGGCTGCAAGGTGTACAAATGTCTGGGAAACCTGGCACAACCAGCCCAGCCTGCAACACAACGCTTGCTCACCACCCTCCTGTCTCTTGAGCCAGCATGCACAATATCCCTGGTCTGGCTTCACAAATTGCTGCACCACAATACCACTGCCTGGCCTGGCTGTAACCCTGGTTATCCCAGGCCTGAGGGACATATACACCCACCCCCACCCCCCGACATTACCAGTAACACTGGAGATATTACTACCTTGCTTGGGGGAAGCAGAGCTTCTGAACAAGTTGTGTCTTTCATTTCCCCCCTAGAGACCTAGCAGAGCACCCCTTTAACTTTAGGCCCTCCTGATCATCCTAACCAAACCATGAGTTCATCAAAGCTGTGAGAATGGGCAGTATCATCATATCATACCAAGGTTTCTCTAAATCAACTATTTAAACCCGGAGAAGGAAGAAAGCAATGGGTGGAGCTGGAAGCCAGCAGATGGGAGGAGGGGGACAAGAGAAAAGTCACATTCCAATCCCTGCTTTTGTTTTACTACCTAACAGCAAACGCAGAATTCCTTACCTCCTGACCTTGAAGAGCCTCAGGAGCCACTTCCTCTCCATATTTGAGCTCTTTTAACATGCACATATTCAAAGGGAGAAAAAAGAAGCAAGCTGGTGCATGCAGTGCCAAGCTGCTTTGGCCATGTGGCTCCCATTAAGCACACCACAGCTCATGGTGGCTGCTTTCAGAGTGGACACAGGTGCAGCAGGAGCAGCCAAGAGAGCTGGAGCAAGCCAGGAAGATGGGGAAAGCAAAGGTCTCAGAACCACTAGCAGTTGCTGAAAGCCCAAGTAGCTTCAAGAGGGCATCCCTCTTCCCCTTGCGGTCTTTTCTTCTAAGGAACCTGGAGCAGATTAGGTTGTATTTAACTTCATTAGGTCATTGAAACGCTAATTCGTTACAATTACATTGTGTTGCCTGTCGCTCAGCACCACTCTGGACAATAATTTCATTTTTATTGAGAAAATATTCATCTTTTGATAAAAGACCCTAAACCCCCCCAGTTAAGCTCCTTTAGAAAGCCATTCTTTTCTAATCACAGAACAGTTAAGGTCAGGAGGAGCCTCTGGAGATTGTCTAGCCCAATTGCCTCACTCACGGCAGGGTCAAGTAGAGCAGATTGCCTGGGACTGTATCCGCTCAGGTTTTGAAGATCACCAAGGATGGAGACTCCACAACCTCTGGACAAACTGTACCAGTATTCAACAATTCTCACAGTAAAAAAAGGCTTTTTCTTATGTTTAAACAAAATTTCCTGTGTTTCAGTGTGTGCCCATTGCCTCTTGTCCTGCCACCAGGCACCACTAAGAACCTGGCTCCATCCTCTTTACTTTTCCCCTACGGGTATTTATACCCATTGATAAGATCCCTCCCCAGGCCTTCTCCTCCAGGCTGACAATCCCAGGTCTCTCAGCCTCATTTACAGGTGCTGCAATCCTTTAATCATTTTCAGTATGTTAAATAATTTCTTTTAAATTGGCTTGAAAATTTGCATAGTTCCTTTGCCAGTTGTTGGTGTGGTTAAAACAACCATCTTCATGACCTTTGCTGGATTGCATGTTTGTTTCTTACTCTCTAGTTTGATTTTAATAGCTTCTGCCAGGCAGTCATCACCCTCAAGGAAACTATCAAGGCAGCAGGCTGTTCAGGGCAAGAACTTAATTTACAACTGAGGAACAACAAATATTGCTTAGCAGACTGTTACAATGCTTGCATCTATTTGAGTTGGACCTGACTAGCACACAGGGGCTATACAAAAGGCTAAGCAGGCTGATAAGTTCTCTTTAGAGTATGTTTCTCTAGGTAGTAATATGGTTTTGTCCAACTTATGGGCCTGTCAGTTCACTTCCTAGCTTGGGCAGATGTCTTGCACCGACAGGGAACGTGATTCATTTGGATTCACCTCCCATTTAGAAATGAGGATGCATCCAGTTCTTTCCCGCCATTTGCCTGCTTGTCAAAGCAAAATAATTTTCCTGCATGTTTTCTGCAAAATTTGCTACAAGGTTCCCTGCAGCATGGCCCAGGCAGCCTATAACACCAGTAGCGATGGAGACCCGTCACGTTCTTGGTGTTACTTTGGAAGACACATCACACCTGGCTAAACACCTTTGGTTCATTTTATGTAGCACCAAGTATATAAAAAATACTAGAATCACGTCATTTCTTGACCAATATAATGCAGTTTCTGTTAATTGGCTCTCCTAGAAGATTTAGTTACAAGCACCTTTATTCAATAACTTCTGAGACAGCCTTTGCCTCTCTTTGCCTGTTGAGGCCCAAGGCAAGAACTTCCATCCAGCAGACCAGCTGGATCTCACAGGGTGCTACTGGAACGTGGCAGGCAGTAAGGTGATACCCCAACAGTTCAGGAGATTTTCCTGTAAGGATTAGTTAAAGGGCACCTGTGTAAGTCAGTCTGTACGCTGGCATTACAAATTAATCAAAGAGATGGGGTACACTGATTTCAATGCATCACCAGCTTAGCTGTGATTCTGATTGCACAAGCAAGCAAAGACTCAACGCAATTAAGTTCTCTGTGTTTACAGGAAAAAAGATAATCCCTTCAAGTAGTTAAGGTCCCTCTCCTCTCTTAATTTTGCAGTAACAGTTGTGGTCCTAACGCTCTGCTTCACTTTGACAAATACTAACCTTTTCTTAATTATGAAAGATTTTATCACACCATATGGACTTAATTTTTTTTTTTTCTGTTTTATAAAGCTTCCAGGTTGTATTTTTATGGAAGCAAAATATTTTACTTTTACAGAGCTATACAGTTGTCAGCTGTCTTATAATGGGAACAACTAATGAAATTAAGCAGTTAGAAGAGGAAATGCCTTTCCATAGAAGAGGAAACACTTTTCTCACCCAGCATCTAGTCAGTACTGACTTTCCCCACAGCAACTCACATCAGGCAAATAACAGAGCTCTGGACACAGTGCACCTTGGAGGGGATATTAAAGTTTCAGTGCTTCAGAGCACACATTTCAGCATGATTTGTTAAAACTGGATTAATGCTGATTTGCATCTGCTCCACCCTGTCCTGGATACACAGCCATCCTACATTGCACACCATTCATTGGCGTTTAAATACCATCTTTCCAACCCCACATCTTCAGGCAGGTCATTTCCCACCTGTCAGATATGTGAAATAACAGTCCTAAGAGTTTAATGGCAATATATTTCTAGGTTTAGTATACACCAAGAAAAAAAACAACCAGGAAGATTTACATGGATAATGTGACTATATTTATTAATCCCAATGACAGCTTAATTCAACATCTGTAAATGCTGTATCATGAAGATCTCTACAGTGCAAGCATATTGCTTTAGAGTGGAAAAGATTATTGGTGCATTTTATATTTGCTGCACAAATTGAACAAATGTGTAATTCAGAATAATAAAATATCAGTAATCCTGCTATATGGGTGTTGAGAAAAATAACTTTACAGAAGTCCTTGGAGAAAAGCAAGGGCATTTGAACAGGAGACTCTGTCTAACATATTACAACCCAGTACCAGCAATATATTTCTAGCTAGTATTCAAAGCCAAGCATGGTGTCCACTCACCAACCACAGAAGCATTTAAGTTGCAGTACCTTGCAGTGCAGCACTGTACTTCAGCTTTACTGTTGATTCCAGTTATCATGCAGGCATCCTGCACCAGACAGACTAGTGTAACTTTTGGAATTCTGTTTCACATCAGTAATGCTGTCTTGAAGAAAGATTATGGTTTCTTTTTTTAGGAAAACCACTATGTTTTAAAGTGTTTCCCAATACATGAACAAAAGACCCATCAGCTGTTCAGAAAACAAAATTTCCTTTATTATAAAGTTCCTGAAACAGTAAACACCTTATCAGAAGTACAATGAACTGGCACTATTTCTTTAAAATGTTGAACTGTCTTCCAGGAACAGCACCTGGAATATTCAAGAGAGCTCTTAATCCATGGAATAACTTGGTGCAAGGCCCACCTTCCTCCCTGTCCCCTGCCAGCACCACCAGTGGAGAATGGGCAGTTAATTTTTATGTGCATTTCCTACCTAACAGCTCTCAGTCTTCACCTGGTAGACTGCAAGCTGGAATTCACCCTTTTGTATTTACGGATCCTCAACTGAAAAGCGTAAGAAATGAGACACATCACAATGCAAATTCAGCTTTGGACAATAAAAGGATTATTTTATAGAACTTTCAGTTTAATGACTAAAAAAAATCTATAGCCTCTTGCTTAAAGAGGTGAATGTAGCAACAAGACAGGAAGAGACAAGGCTTTGCTTTCAACTAGATGTTTGCTGTTTATTCCAGCAACTGCAACAGAGGCATAGGCCTGGACGCCCCACCTATAGACATAGTTCGTGTCCCTTGCATCGGAACCATAGAAATAACAATTCTCCAGCAATTTCTAAGAACATCTGCACTTCCATTACTTTCAGCTTGCTGCATTCAAGCAGACAACAGCCATGCTCCCAGTGTTACAAAGGCAGCCAGCAAGTGCCCAGTCTGGAGTGGGGACTGAGAGAGCATTGCCCACAAGGGACAAGGAGTTGATTCCTTCTCCGCAACCACCCCCTTCCCCACAAACACTTTAAGGCATAAGCAGCTTTTTTCAGATGAATTGTGTACATACATGCAGTCCTCCGTATTCATGGAGCTGTGGAAAACCAGCTCTTCTTCACAAGCTAGTGATTTGTTCCCAGTCTTAATGTGTTACTTCACTAGTAACTAAGCCTCTCAAAACCGTTAACCTCAATAGCCCCTTTCTACAGCATCAGGTAAGAATACCTCATTTACAGCTTTACCCACATTTACGGTGGAACAGAAATAGCTTCAAGTGTGTGGGACTGGCTGACAGTCCTGCAGTTAAATGTTATAGAAAATTTTCCTATTATAGGGCCAATCTAAGATGCCTTGTTTATAACTTATACTATTAAACTTTCACAACTTTATACAAATTCTTAATGATGTTAAAAGACACTGTACAAAGCCACCTTAAGGCACAAAAAGTTAAACAGAAATGCAGCCCACTGGAAATCTCAAAGCAGCCAATTCAAGAGAAGCTGGCCTTGTAATAAGTACATAGTTCATTTATACATGTTAAGCTTCATTGTCATACATTACAAACAGTAAATATAGGACAAAATGTATGCTGCTCAGCATCTACTCTTTTTCATTAGTACCAGTCCCCATCTGAGACACGACCTGTGGTTACAAATAGGAATTGAAACAGGTATATGTCCCTCAAATGATTTGCTACAGGCAACCATGAGCTATTACACATTTAGGGATGCAGATACAGCAACGTTGTTTTGTAAGGGTGTGATGTGAGCATGCTTCAACCTCAGTGCTTTGTTCAACTTTGTAAAGTTGGAAGTATGGATGTGAAAAAAAGAAGTCCAAATGTCAGCGATGGAAGCTGGGAGAAATTGTAATCTTACACAGAAGAATTTCATAAGTTAATGTCCCCTCACCCAAGCAAATTGTCTTGGGCAAATGAGTGAACAGTACAAGAAAGATGCCCATGAAGAGTACTGTTGTGCCTAAAAAGTCTGAAACAAATCAGCTTTGTAGGAATATGCAGTAATGGAGCTATCATCCACCTCCAGAAACACCCAGATAAAAGCTACACTGTTGGCTCCAGGATTCTTGTTTAACTTCTACTAATGGCCAGCCAGAGCTACCCAAGAAAATCTTGCATGGTATCTTCTTAGTAGGAGTCTATAGGTTACTGTCTACAGGAGGGAAAAAACAGCAAATGACTAATTTCTCCAGAGTATGAAAGGCATGTCTGCATTACAATATAAAACACATCCAAACTCAATTATGAGTACTAGTGGATATGTTCTCGTATGAAGGTCTTCAAGGAGTGAGAAGTTGCCCTACCTACATGAATATTCGGTATGTAATTCCATAGGGGAAGAAGCCTGACAGAACGGTTTAATTTAGGTGCATTTTTTCTGATGTGGCTTCAAGGGAAGGCAACCAGACCACTGGCAAGGAAGCCTCATAGAAAAATACTCATTGCCCCACTCAGTGTCACACTGCTTTTGGTTCAGTTTTCTTCTTTACTAGTGCTTTTTCTCCCACCCTTACGGCAAGGCTAATTAGATCACCTCAGTACTGCTTGTGGTGTTAATAAGCCATCAACCTTTTGTGTGAAGGAGGAATTGTAATATTAGCACAGAGCACTGAACTCCTGTTCGCTGAAGAGTAAGAACATTCTTGGTACATTTGAAATTAGGAAAGTGTGTAGCAACATGGAAAAAAGGAAAAACTAGCTTAAGAGTTTCTATTCATTGTTTTATAGCAAGAAAGCTTTTGTCAGGGTTTATTATAAAGAAACAGCATAAGGAAACCAAATAAATAGTTGAATAGTTAACACTATGCAATATAATAGTACTAAACTTCAATTACATAACAATTAAACTTTGGAACAGCATCAATATGAAAGATTTCTTAGAAAACTAGGACTCGGTCCGAGATCCTCAGACCTGTACATTGCAAAAACCAGTCAATTTTGATGCCCAGCTGGTCCCAGCTTTGTCCTCTGAGGGACCGTGTCCATTGAGAACTATGACCCATCCATACAGCTCCCTAATTCGACTCTGCCCCATCATACACATGCTGTTTTTCCAAGTGTCTAAGGGAGAGTGATCAGGAAGCACGAGGTATGAGTTGTGCTTCATTGTTTCAGAGGAAGCGGTATCTTCTTCCTCATCTGATAGCTATATTGAACAAGGTTATGCAATTTAGCCTAAGGATGTTTCTTTCTGCCTTAAAGCAGCTGTTAGAGGAACAGAAAGAAGCCAGAAATGACCTCATGCTCCCAGTAAAACCCCAGCCGGGTTCTGGGGGGGAGGTGGAGTCAAGGGCTGACTTATCATTAGTTGGACAAACTGTCTGATCAAACATGGTGAAGTCAGTGAAGAGAACTTCAGTAACTTCAGTAGCGCTACATCAGACCCTCTGCCATTCCTTTTTTCCACTCATCAACACTATGCAGTCACACTGAGCTGGATTCTATTAGCACATCTCGCCCAACACAGGAGGGGAAAGGAGCAATCTCTGCTGGCTCTCAAGAGTAACTGACTTAAGCAAATTCATCACCCTCTGGAGCAGGATTTTACTGTGCTCCCAAATAAAGAAGTATCACCACTCTGATCTGGAATTGTTCCCCGATACAAATTTCTTTACCTGTGGGACATGCACATCTCTTCCTAGAGAAGCGCAGCTCACTGTTTAGTATACACCACATAAGTCTGGGTCTTTGACTGGATGTAAACAAAGAAATATATACACAGTATAACTTTGAAATCTGCATGTCAAACCAGTTAATCAAATTCTCCTCTCATACAATTTTTAGATCAGTAGATAGTTCCACTGAAGTCAGGAGTGCTAAAAGGTGTTTGAGGAAAACCCAGCATTATATATTTGCATTAAATGTCAAAACATATCCTAAAATACTCCTCTTGAAATCTGTCACTGAAACACTTCCAATGTCAACTTCTCCAGAACACTGGAACAATTAACAAAAACTCTGCTACCAAGCAACAAAAAAAACCCAGAAATAAAAATTACAAACAAAAATAAGCTTTTTATCTTTGTTACATTCCTGTCAGCCACTTGAAATCTTGTTTATCTGTTCCATGAAATTAAAAACTTGGCATGTTTTCCTTGGATGCCATTTATCAACATTTTCTTTTATCTAGAACATTTATTGCATATCAGAAATTCACTTGGCTATGATATATTTGTTTAGTAGAAAACACTGCCTTCCAGTTATAGCTATGAAGCTCCACACAGTTCAGTAAATGAATTCTCCTGGTATTTCTTGCAGTAATGGTTCCTCAAATTTAAATCGTTTGGAAATGGCTTTCTGCTCAGTTACTTTTTCTTTTTCTGACTGCCTACATTGTCCCAGTGTATACGAAGCCACTACAATTAGTTCTTCTGTCACTATGGATTCTTCCTCTTCAGTCTTCTCAGCATCTACTGATTTTTCAGAGGCAGAATCTGCATCTTTCTGGGTGATATCACTGGTCTCCCCTCCCGTACTCTTATTCCAGGCCCTGCAAGCAGGATTATCACTTTGTTCTAACCATGGATGTTGAAGACATTCTTCAGCAGTTGCCCGGTCCCTGCAGAGGAAGGAAAGTATTAAAATAAGTGTCCAAATTAATTTGAAATCCAGTACCTTGCAGAAGAGATCCATCCAAGGATATGACTGTATTAAAGACAGAAGTTAAAAAAAGCACTGATACCTATCTTTTGCCAAAAAAGACCAACAGCAGCCCAAGGAGATGAACTGCTAACATTTAAAATAAAGGAGTTCATAGATCCTTAAATACCAGTTTACACTCCCATGTTTAAACTTTCAAAGTTTATATAGATTTTTTTTTTATATATATAGGAAAATTATCCAATCCTTACTTTCTTCAAGTATTCCCATAGACAAGCAGTAGGCAATTTCAATAGTTGACATGCCCCATGAAGAACTGGTGAAGTTCCACAGAAAACCCCTTTTCTATTTTGAAACCTGGAATTTCCAGTTTGTTGCCCATCGAGAAAAGCATACTAACGAACCAGAAGAGTAAGGTACTCTACCAACTCATCAAAAAAAAAAAAAGGCTCAAAGCATAGTTCATTTAAAAGATGTCAAAGTACCTGCAAGGAAAGTCAGTATACTGTACCACGTTACAATTCATATACAGTTTTCTGAAATCAATTTGAGTTTTAATTACTAACACTTGGACACATTCAGAATATGCAGATTTGGAGGGAAATGGAGGAATTCTCTTTTCATATACATGAAACATACTAGCACAATGAAATATGAATAATCAAAGTTACCTTATACTTTAAAAATGAAAATGCCAGCACTTGCTACATTTAAGATTAATCCAGTCTGACATACTAGCATATACAATTGTGTATTTTACTTACTCGGGTTTCTTAACAAGCAGAGTTTTGATGAAATCCACGGCAGACTCTGATATGAGGTCAAAGTCTTCTCCAGAGTAAGTTACATTCATTTGAGATATATTTAAGAATGTTTCTTGTTTATCATCTCCTAAGAAAGGCGATATCCCTGTTAGCATAACATATGCCAGTACTCCAATGCTCCTACATTAAAAGTAAAAAACAGAAGAGCAGTTTTTTAGGGTTTTGGTTTTTTAAAAAAAACTTTTCAGTAAAGTTATGATAACTATTAATTTGTTCAACTTACCACATGTCAGTTGCTGTACTGATTGGATCATAACTCAGAATTTCAGGAGCTATTCAGGGAAAAGAAAACAAGTTTTTTTTGTCATATGCAGACATTACATTGTAGTTATATAGTGCAATAACAGGCATGTGGTAAAATTTAAGATAAGCCATTTGAAGCACGACAGTCTTTTGAAATCAAGATATTTCTATTCAAGTTAAATGATTACTATCATTCATTGGTTTTAAGTAAAAAAAAACACATTGTTTTCCTTTTATTATCATATTCAGAAGCCAGGCCAGTCTCCTTCCCAGTTAAAGAAGCTGTATACAAATTTCTTAAGGAAAAATTGGAAATATCCAACATTCCATATTCCAGCACTGAAACCCATGCCCATAAAGATATACCGTACAACTTAAAGATATTTTCAAGTATGTTTTCAAGGCCTGGAATGATTTGGTTTTTTAAAAAAATAAAATGGCTACAAACCTCCACAGGCTAAAATACTATATTAAGAGACTGAGTATGTAATTTTGAACTCTTAATCCAAGTAACACTTATTATCACTGCTGGTAAGAATCATCTAAAGCATGTACTCATCTTCAACACAAGCACACAATTATCACTCAGACTAGCAAGGCTTGCCTGTTCTACCTTTTACAGCAGTAGCATGTCCAAGTAATAACCTGATCTTTCAACACAGTAACTACGCAGCCAGTCTGGCATTCCCCAAATTGAGGTAGTTTCTCTTTTCACTTCCCAAAAGCCTGGACTATACATCACTCCTATAGTAACAACTTACCTACATATTCTGGAGTTCCCATTATTTCTCTTAGTTCCTCACTGCTCTTCATTATTCTGGAAAGGCCAAAATCTACTATCTTAATGTCTCCCAGAGGAGACTTACTGGTTAGTAGAATATTTTGGGGCTGAAAAACAAAAGAAGGAGACTTTCAGGATCACCCAAATCTAATGTCTATAACACCATATTGCATAATTATTTTAGATCATGAGTAGCAATAATGAATTCCGTAACAAGTATGATACCCAGGATCACTTATTTATTTCCCCCAAGGTGAACTTGAAGAGACATGTAGGCTAAAAGGAGCGGCAGGATTTTCTGTTTATAACTGAGAATCAAACATCTACCTTTATTAGCTTAGAACACATACAAAACACATGCTAATAGCTATCATTTAACAATAGCATATAAATACCTCCACATTTGTACCTTTTAGTCCTTCATATCACCTTTTTAACTCCCCTTCCCTCCTTGCTTCCTTCCAATAGATGGTGTAAAATACCTCCTGTTGAAGGGTACCCAAAACCAGCCAATCATTTTAAAAAGCCTGAACACACAAAACTATTTTGACTACACCTGTTTAAAGAAAGTCTGTTGCAACAGACCTCAATCTTGTTCAAAGTACAAACAATTGTATTACAGAACACTAACTGAAGAACAGTTTAAAAAATACAGCAGCCTGAAAAACAGGTTTTTAAGAGCATCACCTTTGGATAAACTTGTTTGCTCTGACGTCACTAGATCTTGGCTGTCATCCTTCAAAGCAACTTTGTGGTCATTAAGAAGTTCCTTACCATCTATTTTAAATGCTAGCTCAGTTAAAAAAAATAAATCTGAAAACTAACTTTAGACAACAGGTCTTCAAGATTTTTTGCAGCTGAAGCATATCCTTGCAAAAAAAAAAAAAAAAGCATGACTCTCCCTGCCCCCAGGCCAACGATCACATTGGGTTCTATCATTAACTTCTCTGAATGGTAACACTGACAGTTGACACTGCATTCATGCCTTTGCTAAGCACAAGTTCCATGAAAGTGAAGAAGCCTTTATTTATTGGGAACCTGGATCATCTTGCATCAGGGGTGGCTGAAAAGGGAGGAGGGCAAAACATTAACACCAAAGCAACCACTGACTGATAATCCAACTGGATTAACACCAGCATTTATACTTTTTCCCTAATCACTGAGCCATTCTGTCCTCATCACCTAGTCAATCATGAAGGCAGCTTTCACATGAATAGCCTTGCTTTTGAACAGAAATAAAACTGTGCAAGAACATTTTAAAAACCTTGGGCCAGTTCTTTCTGCAAGACCTAAATATAGTCAAGTTCTTTCATTCCTGCAAACTTAAACCATGGTATTTCAAACTCCATGATGTTGTCGATCTATTTTCTGTTTGTAAATCTATTAAGAACAGCTTATTTTTTGCTTACAAACTGGTGGCTGTACAAAGGCTTTTGGAGCTGTGCATTACCATATGCTTTATAGTTCACATTTATTCTCTATTTGTATTAGAAAAGCAAACATCCAAAAAAGCTGACCATGCCTCCCTAATTAGTCTCTCAGATGTTCTTCCCAGTGGGAAATTTAGTTACTTTCTGAAGAGGCAAATAGAAAGCACGAGAAAACCATTTGTTCTCTATATTTAAAACAAGGAAAAGTTTTTCATGGAAATGTTTTGTGAAATGAAGAAGTTTCTATTGTCTTTTTTTAAAAACAATCTTATACTCAAAACACACCTATGCAGGAAAAAAATTGTCTACAGTATGAATTGAGTCATAACCCTAAATCAATTCATAATGAAATGTCAGTTGTTTTCTTCTTTAAGGAATCATTATGGGGTTCATGTGAAGTGACAGTCCAAACACCAGCATGAAACCTTAAAGAAGCCATAGCTTTGAACTTAACCATAGTTTTCAGCTTGACACAATTACTCTAAAACTTTAAGAAAAGGAAGATCATTTTCCCACATCTGTAATGCTGTTTCTCTTTTGTTTTTCCTCTGCTGTAAATACACCTAGGTTTGCCTAATGCTAATTAGCCCACAAAGGCAAGAAAGATGCAGGCCAGAGGCTCACCTGGTAGCCATTCTAAAAACAGTCTTTCACTCTTACCATCAAGCAGTAATGAAATGGCTGATGAAAACTGTCAAATGGCAACATTTAAAAACCTCTCCCTCTACTGCAGTAAGGCTTAAAGGTTCCAATTTACATCCTTTTATGTTGTGCACTGAACAAAAAAATAAAAAGAAGAAAATCCTTGGCTAAATGGACAATCTCAATGGATGTACTTTACTACAAGATTGGTATGTGCACAGAAACCACAACGTGGCCACACGAGTCCAGACCAATGCCATAGTTAGCACAGCCAGAAACGGGTACCTTGGGAAAGATTATAGAAACAAGACAAAAAGTTGTATTTTCCAGGCATACTGTCAACAGCTAGAAACTTGGGCTTTAGGAATTTGATATGTTGGTCATACCTGTATCATCATGTTAAGAGTAACAGCAGTGAAAAGCATCATTTGTAATTGCAAATATTAACTAGTCTTATGTATTTCACTTAAATTGGACTAAACTACTGTCACATGAAGAACCTAGCTTTCTTGACACTATGAACATCAGCGCAAAGGCCAAACTAAGACAATGTATACAAAGATCAGGTCTCATCTGGAAACTTATTCTGTGAGTCACACAAATTGTTTGTAATAAATGTACTTAGTAAAATAAGATACCCTTCAACCCTACCTTGCCAGCAGGTTTTGGAATCTTGTAAACTGACTATATAATGGCAAAATCCATACATTGCAAATTTGCCATTATCCCAGAAGTTTCTATGAGCCTCTGGCCCTAATATTGCTTGTATCTTTAGTTGGTTTCAAGAAGAGTATGACTAAGGACACATGATAGAGGTCATGTTTTTAAACTAACCAATGCCTCACCTTAACCTGCAACGTTAATAAAGTTAAGTATCTAATTTTGTAATACTGTAAAAAAATCAGATCCCTAGAAGAAAAGACAGAAATTATGCAAGGAATAATGCACAAAACCAGGAAAAACACTAGCTGGGATACCCCAGCTACATTGCATGTAAAGACACTAAATTAGGCTGATCAGACTGCCCTAAAAAAAAATTAAAGGACTCCCATATCTTTAAAGCAATTGAAATGTAAGAGCAGAGTTTGCTTGGGGGTTGGGGTTTTTTTGGTCAATGTGTACAAGTGGAAAAAATGCAACAGTCACTAAAAGAGTAGACATATTAGATTGGCATCACACTTAATTTCCCAAAATAAGCAATGCCAGGTCCCATAAATTAAGAAATAAGGCTATAATCAAAATAGGTTCTGTAGAACCTGGATACTCCATACCTGCCTATTAACAAACAGCTAATTGCTATAAAGGTTTGAACTCCAGATTAAACTGTTCTTTTGCCTTGAAAAATTGGTATTTCAATTGTTAACTCTTTTCTTAGTTTCCTGGGTGTATTGGGTTTGCATGGCAGAGGTTTGGTAGCAGGGGTGGGGGCTACAGGGATGGCTCCTGTGAGAAGCTGCTAGAAGCTTCCCCAGCTCCATGTCAGACCTGCCGCTAGCCATCAGCAACAGTGGTAGTGCCTCTGGGATAACATATTTAAGAAGGGGAAACCTGCAGTAGAGAGGGGAGTGGGATGTGAGAGAAACCCCTCTGCAGACACAAAGGTCAGTGAAGGAGGGGAGGAGGTGCACTGGAGGAGGGGATGCCCCTGCAGCCTGTGTTGAGACAAGAGGCAGCTAATCCTTCCTCAGCCCCCACGCCTTTTTAAATTCTCTTCCATTCCCAACTACTTTAAGCTTTTACCAAACACCAATTCAAGATCAAATCAAACAGCAAATGAAAATACAGAGAAAGGAGTCTTCCCTTACTCTGCAGCTTTTATGCACCATTAAGAGGAGATGAAAGACTCCTGACTACAGTCTATGCACACCCTACAAATTAAATAGCATCAACACAATACTGTCAAGTGATACTTAATTTGCACTCAGTAGCATTATATTTGCTCTTTCTCCAAGTCAAAACTGGATTACATGATTGTATTTTGCTATTAAAAACAAGCCATATTTCAACCATCTTTCAGGAGAACCATGCTTTTGGAAAGAAATGTGGCAACCAAGCCACATCAAAATATTCCTTTTTTTTTTCTGCAGTGTTTAGTCTCATAGGAAAAATCTTGCCTCTATTAAGGGGGGGGGGGGGGGGGGGGGGCAGACAGAAGCTAAAGCAAGCTAGCTGCCAGTGTCACAGATCTGGTTGATTAGATTTGTAATATAAAACTACAACAACAAGCAGACAATCACATACTGACAACCATTTTGACTTAAATTCTTTGAAGGTGCAACATATGGAAAATTGGATGGACCTTTCCAAAGGTATTTGTACCAGCTAGATGAAAGGGAAACCTTTAGAGACCCAAAGGTGAAACTAATAGCACAAGGAAAATATTTTAGCAAGAATTTGTAAACTCTTTGATATTGGCAAAAACCTTGCTTAATAGCAGTATACTTTGCACAAGTCTTCCAAATGTCACCCCACAAAAGCAAGTATTTAGTAAATTCCATGGTGCTGTAAGCCACTAGGTAAAGCAGCATGAGCCATACTATACAACAGAAGATGGTTTAAGGCCAGTGGGTTAACAAACATGCAGCCAAAACCAGCACCCAACTTCAATTTTTGAGTTCCTTGAAAAATGGGCCTTTTTTTAGTTTTGCAAGGCATGTGGGTCAATCAATCTTTGCAAGTCATGGTTTTTAATCCTACAGTTTCCATCATCTTTATTTGCCAATATTCTGAAGACTTCCCTAAGCCTTATTTTGCAAAAAACCAATAATCTTATATATCATGAAAGTAATCACACTGTAATTAGGACTCCTATTAAGATCCACTTTTCAAAAACACATCACACACTGCACTAACATATAAACATATTAAACACTAGACAATTTGCTCTGCTAATTATCTTTTATAAGCCAACAAAGCAACACTGGATCTTTCAGTAAGAACTAGATATGCTCAATTTTATAACATAAGTTTTCTGATCAGTTGGAAAGTTTTTAAGTAATCTTTTTCTGAACTTTGAAAAAGCTACATGTCTGCAAGCTGTAATCAACACCCCAGTCTACTTTTGCCTTTAAGTACTGTAGTCAAACAAAGCACAATGAACACATTTCTGATTACAGATACCCAGCAGATAGTGCTAAGGACCACCACAGCTTCAACTACAAACATGCATGAATATATACTGTCCACAAAGACATATTTTAATTTTACATACTTTGCTTCAAGGAAATTCAATGGCCAACCATAGCAGAGACACCGAGTATCTTGTATAAGCGTACTGGAAATTTAAGGAATTCTAACTGCTCATTTTTAGTCCTTCTGAACACTTATTCTCACATCACTTGCTAAAAATTTTCCATTAATTATTTTAGTATATTAATATTCTGTGTGTGTGACTAAATCAATGGGCTACAGAAAGTTTTAAAGTATTCCACAGATAATTTGAATAAATGGTTGGAAAACCAGGCAGGTGACATATTTGTATGCAAATATTACTCATCATCTGCCTCAGCTGATGAATGGTTCATGATGTGCTAGGTTAATATATTAAGTATGTACAGCCTGATACTGGAATCTACTGGTAGCTTTGTAATACTGCCAAAATGCAATTAATTATAAGTAAAGATCTCAGCAACAGAACAACCATGTAGCAGCTTATTACATACTTAGTAAATATGGGAATTGGACATTGAATTTGAAAATTTTAATGCAAGATACTTTTTATACTGCCTTAGTAATAAAGTAGTCTAAGCTCAAAATGAGATAAAATTGCATCTTCCGTATGAGTATATGGATAGAAGCTAAAGAAAATTAACTGCAGCTTGCTGCCAATGGGAGAGGATAGTTTTCTGGATCCCTGTTACAACTCCCTTCTTAACCATAAGCAATACCCTGGATTTCATGTGATGGCAACTGTACTTTTCTCTTGAATTGGGTCAAAACTATTTTTCAGTAAGAAAAAATATTTACTCCAGTAAATCATTATAATTTATATCCCAATAGGGTGTTGGCCAACTGTTTGGCAGTAAATGACAAACATTTAAATTAAGGTTTACAGTAATTTTAAAAAAAGTTTTATAAATGTATTTAACACATTAATATACTGTTTACCTGTCCTGTATGAACACTTCATTCTGAAACATTACACTTTATACTACCAGTGTCTCTGCCATCCTTCTGCTTCATTAAAACCCAAGTCAATACAAAAAACCCCCTATTTTTCAATGGCCATCTAATACCTAGACATTTTTATTGCACTTAAAAATGAGTCAGGTCTTACCCAAAGCACTCATTAGCAATTTAAGGTGCAATGCAAATCCACTTTTTAATTCATTACATTTCACTTAATCAAATGAAGTTTATATTTGATGTAATCATAGAAACTCCTGAAAAGGCTTGCACCCCAGTACCTATTGCATCCCAAAGGTTGTATTTTATCGTTTGAGGAATAACTAGATAAAAATTGTGTTAATTACAAATTAGCATTCGTATGACATATGACCAACAAGAAAGTCAGCAGATATGAAATTAATGAGAAAAATACAGCAACAAACTTACCTTTAAGTCAAGATGAACCACATTGTTTCTGTGCAAGAACGAAACTCCTTCTAAGATCTGCTTCATAAGTCGTTTAACATCTTTCTCTTTGAAGGCTTCCTCTCTTTCAGCCACACACTGGTCAAAGATTTCACCTCCAGCAGCACTATGGAACAATATGAATTTTATTATTTCAAAGACTAAATTATAGCACCCATTTTGTTCTACTTGCACTATTTTATTTAGCATAAGCAAGATCAGCAGGTGATAGCATCCAATAGTGATACTTTCAGTTATTAAACATTTGGCAAACTTTTACAGCCTAGGAAGGCTTCTCTGCAGTATGGCAGCTCTGGAAAGAGGCAAAGATCTTACGTCATTTAGGTTAGAGAATATGAATACTATGGAAATTTTGGGGACTATTTTGGAAATGCTACTGACTATGCTTTAAGATGAATGCCACATTTGTTTAAGGGCAGTGTTTACATAAAAGATGTGCCTTTTGCCATTCCTATGAAACCACATGGAAATTTGGCCAAGGTAAGCCTTTGTAAACACAAAGCAAAACAGCCCCACCCCCGGTCCTCCTCAAAACACTTTGCACATACTCAAAAGACTAAATGTAAAGTCTATAATTGAACTGTTTATGAAGTCTCTGGTATACAGGGATGCATTAAGTTTCTAAATGGCGGCTTTAAACTAAAAATACTTTTGAAAATTTTAGCTTTCAGCTTGCTTCCTTATCTTTTGTTTATGTATGTTTAAATGAATAACAAAGTAAAAAAAAAAAACCTAGAGATGAATGTTTTTAAAATACTCTGAAGCCACATGCAGTACCATTTCTGTATAGCAATGATTCTAGAGAACTAAAATTGTTTTACAACATAACCATGTAGCATCAAAAGTAAAATAAGTAGAGCAGAGGCTCCATCTTAAAACAAGAATGGGCATAAGAACATTAGAATGGGGCCATTTTGCATATAGATTGGTGAATTACTACTATGAAATCAACACATACACACTGTTCTGCATGAAATTCTATAATCATCCTTTTGTGAAAGATGGTGAAACCCCCAAGGACAGCATCTTCTCCAGTTACCCCAAACTCTGACATGCCAAACATGACTTTGCACAAGTGTTAATCTTTATTGATGCATAGCTATTTATGCTGCCTTTGCTTGCTCTTTTCTAATAAATTTAATTACCTAGGCAATCCAGAAGACAGAGAGGCATATTCAACATGAATATAACAGCAAATGAGAGTTCTACAAAAATGGTGCATTTGGATTATGTACTCCCAGAAAAAGAACACTTAAATATACTCAAATTTTCATTTTGCCTATACTAACTTTGCTGCTGCGGTCCTAGTACCTTAAAACACCTCATGGTTTATAAAAGTTTTTTGCCTTCCCAGATATTCTCATTACTGTAATTTAAAATTCTCCCTGCAGATTGTCTTACAAGAAAAAAGAATTTAAAAGAGGGTTACATCTTCACTTTTTCTAAAGAGTTTTATATTTCTGTTCTATATGCTGGCTAACTGGTATAGCAGTACAATTTGATTTATTAAACTAAGGTTTTCCTTTAAAAAAGAAAAGTCCATTAAATAATTATTTTTCTTCATCCTGTATCAAAGGTGGTAGAGCTCAAGAATAAAATGAGGTTTTCAAAGGAATATTAATACTTTAATTCCTCTAGAAAAATCACATATGCCTAACGCTGTCACATCTTTCTTCAGCACATTTTTATGTAATTCAAGGAGAAAGTTAGTTATATTTCAGCTTTGAATAGGATTCAGATATTAATGACATTTTTAAAATGGACACGGGCTAGTGTATTCTAATATTCTAAAACAAATTCCTGTAAAAAGCAACATCAATTGGATCTTCAAGATAGGGATAGAAAAAACATCTACTGTAATCAATAGATTAAACTTTCTACTTTAAGAATGCCATAACATATTACTTGGAAGAATGATTTAATTTCTTGTAGCAGTGAATTATAATGCACATACAGTGATAAGACCTACTACCAAAATTACTAACACAATGTGTTTTACAGCAACAACCCTGGGATTTTGCTGGTATAGCTCTGCCTCTTAAAATAAGCAAAACAATACTTCTGCCATTTAGTTCTGTAAAATAGATTTATACCCAAAAAATGCTGTTGTCAACCAGGGATCACACTTTAACAGACCCAGCTGAAAAATCAGCAAAGGGGGAGGGGGGCTCTTAAAAAAAAAAGCGCCCTGTTTGCTATGTGTCTACTTGGTAGACACCTGTTGCAATTAAGTTACACTAATAAAAAAATTAACATTGAAGGAGGCACCAAGCTAACATGTAAGCTACCTAGAATTTTAATACTACACTTAAATAACTTTGAATTAAATGTGTTATAAGTCAAGGCAATAAAAGTTGAAGCAGACAATGTCCCATCACTGAAATCAAGAGACAGCACTACCATATGAGAGTGGAAAACTCTCCATCCAAAAAACTTTTTTTTTTTATAAATAAGGTATTTAAGTACGTCCCAGTGCTTCTGAAGATGCCTAGGTTCATTAGCATTTTTAAGAGTGAGACGAGCAAATACAGCCCTTACACATGCACACCCACTTAAACATAGCCATTCCCAGCTACCATAGACAAATATACTCTACAAAAAAGTTTCACATGGAAAGGTGGTTTCACATACAATGCTTCAATTTTTGATCAACTTTGCTACTTAGGATGCAGATAGAACAACTTCCAGACAATTCATTCTATCAAAAAATTACCACATTGGAACAAGTAACTAGAAACTCTTTGCAAGAACAGGGGAAATTTGTTACTGCAAGACTGTTTTGTGTATTATTGCTGGGGAGTGAGCATAATTGATTCCCTTAAGCAAAACAGTCAGCTAGCTGTGAGCCAACCCAGTCACAAGTGGTTGAAGTACAATGTCAAAATGAACTCCAAAAAGATTCTCCTGCACACCTCTGCCAAGTTTTGCCAAGCTCCTTAACAATACTTTCAACTCAGTTATTTTGCATTCCCTAGCTAGAATTCAGGGGAAAAAAATTAATCAAAACACAGAAGGGATTAAAATACCTGTTAGGAAAGTACTATGGGCATGTCATTGCTACATATACATGCAGACCAGGAGTTCTCTGGTGTTTATAACATTTACCCATTTTTCCTCTAAGAACATATTTTCCATTAAGCTGGTTGCTTTTCCAATGGTCATTATGAAATAACAACTTTGCAAACCACTGGGCACCCCCACCCACCTCCACAGAAAATGTTCCTAGGGGATAAAAGCAAAGAATTGCCCTTAGGACAAGAAAGTCTTTAGGAAAACAAGCCATCTTAATCTGAAAAAAAATGGATAAGGAAGTATTTAAGAGCACAACGTTTTGAAAACGTGTTACTTTGAATGCATTATTTCTCTAGTGCACGCTCCCTTAGCTAGGTGTATGAAAAAACGTGAGACATAAGAATTCTTTCCAAACTTAAAAGCTACGGCAACCAGAATTCTTTAGCTATTTTAATTTGTTTGTGAAAGTACTGTTGTGCTATTAACTTCTCTATAGTTTCAAGTGGAATCCAACTGCTCTTCATCAATTAAAAGCATGCTAACATTTTATTACTGCTTATCAGCATAAATGAGCTAAAAGTCATTTGGAAGTCTGGAGCATTAATCTTTGTTACAATTATGTTGACTTTAAATTCAATGGAGACTGCTTATCTTCCTTGAAACATATCTTAACAATGCACTGGATGGAATTCAGCGTCCTACTTCTATCAAGTGCACTTACAATACATTTACACAGTCATTTAGCATATCATTAGAACAAATCTGTTTCACTGCATCTGAAAAAATTAAACATTCCCCCAGCTTTAATGGATCGGGCATTAAGATAGTCTCCTGAAAGACTCAGAAGTACAAATCCTCAGAGTACAGATATGTAGATAAAAAGTTCCTAGAATACACTTGATTTCAAGTGCTGAGTGAGACCATATACAGTCTGCAAGGGCCAAAAATCTTGAATCTTACACTCTGTCAAAAGCCTTTCTTGAAACAGTTATCTCTGGAAGATAAATGGAAACTCATCTGCTTTCTGTACACAGAACTTGTATTACAAGAAGATCACACCAAGGTGGTCGTAATGCTATCAGCAAAGGTTCACATTCACTACTGCTGACAGTCATACCCTCCTTTCCTTGGCTAGGCATACCATTAGATAGTAAGCAAGTGAATTTACTGAGAATTTTTCTAGTGTAAGGCTATCATAACATACCAATGTCCCCAAAGCCTAAGAAAACTGTAAATCCATACCTGATGAGAGGACATACGGGAAGAGAAGCATCCAAATGCATTAAGTTGTAGATACTGTTCTTTTAAGTTCTTGGTTCTCAGACAAACGCTTTTTTTTTTTGCCGTAAGCTTTCCGATCAGGCAGCCCAAGAACCGAATGAAACTCAAATAAAAGGTAACTAACACCATTTGAGAAGTCTTTCCCTAAAACTTTTTGAAGAGCTCCAGTCTTGATTTGAGACTGCCATCTAAAACAGCTTTGCCAATTATTCTAATAAACAAGAGCAGCACAGTTATTTCTGATTACAGTGGTTTTGCTTCAAGTTCTATCTGTTGAATCCCACACCAAATGAATGAATCATTTCCTGCCAGCAGACTCTTACTTTAACCAGTCACACCTCCAGTAAGTAGGTCAATCAGTAATGTCCAAGACAATACAAGTAGTAACATTATCCAGGTCCAAATAACTATAGGTGAAAAAAGCACTTAGTCCAGCATATCAAATAAACCCGGAATATGTCTTCAAGATGATAAAGACAACTTTTTTCTCTTTTAAAGTAAGCATAACAGAAGTTTACTATATCTACACAAGACCCTGGCAGGTAATTACTCAGTTCAGAAACTCTTCTCAAAAAATTACTGAATGGCTTAGATTTTGAAGTTACATATACAGGTTTCTGTAATGTTCAACCCACTAATGACCCACTATCAGCTATCCCCTCCATAGATGTATAAGCATATGAACACTTACAAAACCCTCCAGTTCTTAAGCATCAGATGCTCTGTTGCTCTTTCTTTCAAAGGAAACTGGAAAAAGCCAAGTACATTGCATACAACTATTGAGCCGCAAAGTTATCAGATTTGCTTTTTTTCCTCTTATATCTGATGTGTTAGGTTTCCCAGACTGTACCTCTACATTTTCAGTGAAAGTGCAGTTTTCTTTTTCATTCATTCCATTTTCACTGAAATACAGAAACATGACTGACCCACAGATTAATTCCAGGCTTTACACACTACCTCTTCAGAGTGACTTACCCCTTCAACTCCTGTTTAAATCCTCTGTTTGAGATCTTGTAACAAACAAAAGTCAGAGACTGTTGTCAGGGTGGATGCAGACAGCCGCCAATTTGCTGCCCTACAGCTGAAGCCAACACTGTAATGCATCATTGCCTCTCTCTGCTCAGAACTTAATATTAACAGTTAGTAGCCAATTTTAAGTTTTTCTGTCAAAAATATATACTGCTTGAAAGACAACCCTCCATGTAACATTAGTATTTCTCTTCATGAAGGCAAAGGACTAGGTACCCCCCCTCACCCCTTATGACAGATTCAACATCAAGACAAGAAATTTTAAAACCTTAGCAGATAAATTTAGTGGCCAACAATTAAGATTTGTTTTTCTTCTTCCCAAGATAAAGATCTGCCACACAGACCATCAGGCTTAATAGAAACTCAAATGCCCTAGAAAAGCTTGCAGTCTAGATATGTTCTTTAATCCTCTGCGTACAGAATGTCAGAAATCTACTAACATTCATACTTGTTTTGTTGCAACATGTCTCTGGAACATGCTGACATTAAATAAGCATCCAGACATATTTGCTGAAGTCAGGGAAAGACTGTTTTTGTAAATTACAACTTTAAGAGCTATTTATCTGAAACAAGGTATGACTGTTTGATGCATATAAAAACAATAATGTTGCTAATTACTGAACAACCTGGTGACTACTGAACAACCTAGTTTATACTTTGGATTAAAAATGTTTTGCAATTCTAAGAGAATTGAGTTCTAAAAGAAAACTAGCAATTTTGCATTAAAATGAACACAAAATCCATTGCTCATATCAAGCTTTGGATTCTACTGCTTGTGTTATATCCCTATGGGATCCAGAAATTTAAAGTGTATTCTAGTTACATCTGTGCTGCTAGTGTTTAAAGCATGTATTTATGAGTCTCCAATAACAACAGTTAAAACTCCAGAAGCTGTCACACCTTTGCATTATAACAGATACTTGACTATTTCATAAATCATGAATTCCATAAGGGCACAATGAAGTTGAAAAGAAAATGTATTCTAGAAGGAAGTTTGCCTTAGCAGACATGGTTGCATTCCTTTTCACTGAACTTTAAAGATACAGTGTCTTCTGAATTCTAAACAAGATCAGATTGGGACACAAGATTTCTCACCATTTCTTTTGTTATCAAGCAAGAAAAGAGCTGTACAAACTAGATTTATCTTCGCAGACAGGTTAAGTCACTTCTGAACTATCAAGCCTCACTGTTCCTCTCCTGATTATTTAAAATCCATAGAGACTGAACATAATCTTAACAGAGTTCAATAGCAACAAGCATTTGGCTACCTCTTGGAACCTAGATGTTAAATCTAAAGCCACTGGCATATTAGATGAACAGTCACAACAGCTGCAGAAACACCCATCTGGACAAACTCAAGGGGGGAAAAAAAAACACACAGACAAATGTAGATTTCACAAGTTAAACGTCATTTGAAAGAAATTATTCTAGGTCTGAATCCTCCTACTCTTTTTCTTCTCCCCCAAAATAATGATTTAGAGAGCTTTTCTTGCAGATCATAGGGGGTTTTGATACTTTCTTTTTAACAATGACATTGCTTTCAATACCTCTTTCATAACAGGTAAAAAAAACAGATTTCACCCCATCTTTGTCACTGTCAATGAAATAAACTTCAGTTTTTGAACAGATACTCATTGCTTCTTTCCTGTTCCTCTTTTGCAAGAAGGGAGTGTACACAGTTCACATTTCACTAAAGATTTTTTTAACTACATAAATTATAGTTCAGCTTTCAAAGACACTACATAATTGGAGAAATTTATTATAATCTGCAGTAGTTACAAGAGTGCACATAACTTCCTGTAATACTGATTTTCTTAGCAATTCTTTTTTGAACTCAAGTAAGTGTAACAGGCAAGCAATAAAATCTTTTCACATTATTCATACTGATACATGGTATTTTTACGTTATTAGTTTTAAGCAAATACTGCAGAAAGTTATTCAGGAATTATTACTAGTACTTACTATTCCAGGACTAAAATCATCTCTGTTGCAGTTTCATAAACTTCATGCAAGTTAATGACCCAAAGGTTGCATTGTGCCAGCTCAAGGACGGCAATTTCATGGATTATTTCCATCCGACAGTCTTGGCCCTTTCTTCTTTTTCTCATGAATTTTGCTGCAAACTCTCTTTCAGTGTCTTTCTGGATACACTTCTTCACCACTGCAAATTTTCCCCTGAAATTAAAGAAGAATTTAAAATTAAGTCCCTTAGTGACAACTTTAGTATTGCCCTTATAAATTAACATTTTGGGAAACTTGAACTAAATCTCTATTAATGGAAACATTTGAAATATGTTCTAAATTTAGAAAGATGCCTTGCTGAGTGATAATCCCTACACTTAAAAGTTAGGAACACTACAATCCAGAATGTAATTTAACCTCCATGAAAAATAAGGAATTAAAAAACCCTATCAATTCAAGGAACCTGGATTTCAAAAATACAGAATAAACAAGCTGTGCTTGTTTGCAAGATTAAGTTAGCCGCAAACCTTTCATTAAAAAGGCTGGCAAAAACAAAGTGTACAAACTGGCAATTTATGGTTTCTATGACTACGTCACAATAACCCAGTTATTGTTTTCTAAAGTATCCCATCATATTCAAGGCAACAGCAAACACCACTCTTACTAAATAACTGTTCAAAATCCTGCTCCATTTGCCATACAATATCCAGGTTCTGCTCTGCATTTTCAAAGATGACACTTTGTATCTTCACTATGATATGTGTCAACTGCTAACAGCCAGAATTTTTTTATTGTTTAACAGTTCTCAAAATCCCTTATTCTTAGTCCCACTGTATAAGTAAGGAACATGGATGACTTTAAAAAAAATTAAGCAGCTTGGCCAACATAAACCTTTCTAACAAAATTTTTGCAACAGTGATAACTTGAATACACACTGAGCAGAACTGAGCTTAGTGCTTAACCCACATTAACGAGCATCATTTCTGACAAAACACACGACCAATGAGTTACACCAAGCCAGCAGGCTAGCTAAAACCACACTGCAGCACTTACGTCAGAAGACTTCCCCCACAGCATTTTGGACTGAAGTGTCTTCTCTCAACTTCCTTGCAATAGAGTCTCACGCCACCTACTCCACTCCATTCCATTCATACAGTACTGATTTTTAGACTGAAAAGGTCTATTAATTAATATCTGTCATCTAATGCAATGATGAATTCTCATACTTGGAAGTATAGCAGTCTTTTTTAGTTCTTACCATATGGGTATAATGTTCATCAAAACTATCTTTTTTATTTATATGTAAAAATTTTCTTACAAAGCTGCAGGAATAGCTTGGAGATCTTTATTTTGGTTCTTAACTTATTGTAGGGTTGCTGAGACCAAACTAGTAGTCCTCATCTGGCTTGGAATACAATTACATGGGTTTTGCCTCTCCTATCTCCAAGCTGAAGTTCACAGAATTAACTAATTCAGCTCATGTGAAAGTTTTCACTCTCACAGCTCCCAACCTATTGGCAGACTGCTATCCATGAAATGTAGCTGCTAAAAGAAATTGTGGTCAGCTTGCTCTTAATAGGCATTTGTTTCAAAATTACCCAGTCTAAATGAAGTCAAATAAGCACCCACAAAGTAGGTATTTGCTAGGCAATCTTACTAAAATAATCGGACTTCTAACCACTGATACAGCCACAGTTATTCCTCTAAGAATAGTATTTTGCATAAGCACACATTATCTACAGCATGATATGTATTAAGGCTAGATCAGAGCACAGCCCAAATATCTGTGAAGGCAGACAAAGAGTAAGAATATGCTTTCAGTGTCTTGAATCCAATTTTGGGGGAGAAAGTTCTTAATTGCTAATATGTATGTTAAGATAAATTTTCCTTTGCAAATGCATGAAAATAGTATTACAGGATTTTGTAGCACTAGGAAGGTGTGGTCAAAAGATCACTATAAAATGCGTTAATCACTATAGAGTTACCACAGAACACCACAGGAGGAACAGACACCTAAACCCCAAATAAAGCCTAACAACCTGCTAGGTGTCTGGTACACATCTACCAAAAACCATGCTGGAAGAAATAACAAACGTGTACAGTAGAGACAGCTTATCAGGAAACATAGGAATGTGCTAACAATGCTACCAATCCCCAAAATATTGCCAGGACAGTGTTTCTTTTAGGTAGATTTCTAGGAAGTTTGTGACATTAGTGTTGCAGCTAAAAGTATAAACATCCCTCCAGTACTGCAATCCTAACCACACAGAGAGCAACCTTCCTTACGCAGCCAGTGAAAAGGATTTTAAGTTATTCCAAACGAAGACATGTATCTGTATGATTCATGTACAATATAAAGCTATGCATTTATTGAAAGTGTTAAAATTCTTGACATTTTTAGCACCAAAACCAAACACAGCACAGGAAAAAAAACCTAGCAACTGTGCTGGTAAGAAAAATCCTAACAGATAAAAATAAATTGAGAGACTAACAGATAAGCCCTTTAACAGCAAGTTATTTTAATACCTGGTAGATACTAAGCCTTTATACCAAAAACCTAGACTCCTGGGTTCAGCCTTCTCTGTTTTTCTTAAATAGTCTCTGAATGCACAGTTTCCTTCCAGCTGAATGTCACCTTAGCACAGAATCAAAAGCTTTTAATTCTAGCACCGGTGAAGGACCTAGAGAAAGTAATTTAGAAAAGTTTGAAATCTCTGTAATACAGCTTTCAAGAGCACAGTGTTGTTTTGCATTATGCACAAAATCTATCTGGAAGCAAGTTAATTAGGCTAATGAGTACCAACGTTGCCGATTCATCGCGCATTAGTCACTGTGGAAATAAAACAGTATTCATGGGGCAGCAAGAAACAGCAAGAGCCACCACCATGTGTGGCCACCCATGTCCTGTGTGGCTGAGCTGGCCAGAAGCCTGATAGGTGACGTAATTAAAAGGACAGGTTACACAGGAGTTCAGCCAGCTGACAAATACTAATTCTTAGTTGTTTAAGACCAAGAACCCTGCCCAGATTCTTTACAGTTATACCTATAATTAGAGCTATTATAACGACTGCCTGTAGAACTCATCTTTTCTGAATACAATCCCCCAAATATCCAACTTGACAAACCTGTTGTTTACAGCTAATAGAACTAATTACTGTGCAGCAATCTAGATTCATGCCTGAGACAGTTTCAGAGCAAAGATCCAAAGATGCCATCCACTGAATGGTTAAACCAAAAGATAAATTTGTAAAGAATTTCTTTTTGATAGAGACAGAATAGTAGATGATACAGATACAAACAAGCTTTCCCATAAAGTACACATTGCATACACTTCAACTTTGCTTTTCTTAAAATCCTGCTTTTCAGAACTCCTTATAAAAAAAACTATTAGTGAAAATAACATTAGATCAGAGCATTGCTAGTTTAGCTGTATGGAGAAGAGCTAGCAGCAAGAACGCTGCATTGAAGGAAGAACAATTTTGAGAGAAAATACTTAATGTGCATTTCCAAAGTTAAAAACTGACCACCAGTCATCCAAACACAAACAAAAATGCTTTGAAGGGAGACATGAAACTAGAAGCAGTTCTCAGTCCTCACAAAAGTCTCATTCAAGAATTATGATTTAAGATAAATCATATCTAATTACAAAGAAGCTCAATGTCATCTTTTCAGATTGCCAACAGAATTAGCATTGTTTCATCTAGCATACATTATGGCTTAAAGCAAAAGCCGCAAATCACAAATCAAATGTCAAATCAGATAAGCTGGAACATTTATGTCACACCAGTTAATTTTGGTTGTCATAGGCTCAGAAGAACAGAGAACTAACCTTACTTTAATAGTTATTTTTAAAGTGACCCATAAAACCTTGTCACTGTAACAAATGCAGGAATAACAGCAATTCCTGTGAAGATATTTACTTTTTATAAAGTTCAGATAACTTTTCTGAGATCCACAAAACTGTACGCAATTTATTACATAACCAATATCAAACATTTTTTCTAAAGTGTGGGGTTTTTTTACCCCTACAATTTCTGATTTCCAAACAGCAAGGTGTGGGGATTCCATTTCTGATTTACTCACATAAATTTATTCTCAAATGGTGGAACCAACTACCTGCAACTAACTCTTCATTTTCACCTCTTTTCCACTTTCACTTAGCTCCTCAACTGTTTCACCCTAGCCGTGCTACTGCAGAGAGCAGCTGAGGACAGAAGTGTAACAGCATATACATTCTTACTGGTGTGCAAAACTGTACAAGTGTCACGTACCACTAAGATAAACGTTACTGAAAGCTACCTGAGAAATAAGCAAGTTCATGCCAGAGTTTGCAGGGCGGGGGTGTAGAAATCAAGACATGGATTATCTGCACATGAAACTACTGCCAGGTCACTGGTCAGAAACAAAGAATATTTCCTTATTATTCTGTTCGGTCTCCTCAGATGATAAAATACTTGTTATTCTTAGCTGTGGGTGGAGAATGAGCTTGTCTGCTTTAACAAAAAACTGGGAATGAGGAGAATCAACTGAATTGCACTTGACATACATTTACATGTATGCGCTCCATGCATTTCGCTAGCAGAAGATTGCTTATTTCAGGGCAATCATTTAAGGTGACTGTTCCCTTGCAGTGAGAAGAAAGCAAGGCCAGTCATTTATGCCTTCCTCCAACCCAGCTCTAGCATCAGAAGTATTATTTTCTGTACACAAATAATGATTTCCAATATGTACATAGCTTGTTTTACATTAAAAAAAAATGCAATAGTCCATCAATGAGCTGAAGAATTAACTAATAGTCTAGTAATATTTTGTGTGCAATTAGGAGTTTTTTGTTGAGGAAAAAGGAGCAAAGCAACCAAATACAATTATACTAGTCTCTTTAAAGAAGCTCTAGGTAATACAAAATATATTGTTCCCCATTTTACAGTACAATTATGGCTTAAGCACAGATGGTAAGCAGAAGAAGAGTTAAGCAATTGGTGTCTTGTCCTCTTGCAAAGGTTACACTACTTTAACCTAACTCAAGCTAGCACTGTCTGAAAACACTTAAGTTTGAATGAGTTGAGGAGAAGTGGCACCCTTAAAACATCCATCAGAGGTAAGTTTGATTTTAAACATCATGCAGATGAAGATTTGTGTGAGAATGTTCTGATTTTGGGACAGTAAAATTAATAAGGCTGTGAAGACTAGCCCAAATTTTCATTTATTAGAACATTTCATTAAAAACCCCTGCCATTTCCATGCCATCCTAAGCAACTTAAAATAATTTCCTTTCCAGAGTAGTCATTATAACCAAGTTTTTTTTTTGTATTTTTCCTAAATTAACCTGTTTTTCCTTGCAGCTGTATTTCGATAGACTTGCAAATGCTTGTCAACTACTGAACGAGTCAGCAGGCTTTTGGAGCACATATGCTTTACATTCTCAAAGCAGCTTTTTCCCCCATAAGCAGAACTAGTGAAGCCCTCTGGTGACATTGTGATCAAGTTCCTCCCAGGCTCATCTATGACTTCCAGCAATACTTCCCCCAGGACTTTCGCCCCCTGACATGGCAGGAGGGGCCAACAGCCCCAGTACCTCCCTTCCCTGCATTGCTAGAACTGCAATGCCTTAACATTTTCCCACATTACCCCCTCTTCCCACCTCCTCCACACATAGGTGACAAGGGAACAGAGGTCCCAAATGCCATGCAAGTTCAACATACATGTGTTGACTAACTGGATGGGAGGCCAAAGAGCACACAAACCCGCTGAGTTCATGCAGCACCCCCACTCTCAGCAAAGGTGCTAAATCTACTTTCTTTTCTCTCCCCGCTGTCAGTTTTAAACACAATTCATATGAATGCTGTTATTCTCAAAACCTCTATCTAAAGTTCAGCTTTTAAATTGTTTCCCTAGTTCTGGGAAATGGGATGGATGAATACTGAGTGTATAAACTTTTTTCGTTAGCCAATTCACCTACCAGATTAGAATTAAAATAGACTATGTTGTGTGCACAAGGACTGCTTTTCATCCGAGACAAAAACCTGTCACACCTGGGTGGTAATTTGTCCAAGTCCTTTGTAGAGACTTACACACTTTATGAACAGATAAGAGTGAAACAATTTCTGCTAAGTATACATTATCAATGAAATGACAGACAGTTACAAGTGGCAGAGAGACTTTACCACCTATGCTTTGTCACAACGAGTTAGCAAAAAATTGTCTTTAATGGGAGTACTTGAGCCGAAGTATCCACTTTTTTTTTTTAATCAAAATGTAGTAAAAAAGTAAGCATTCAAAGTTGAATAAAAAACCAAGCACATACAGATGTATAGATTTCTATACTCTTAAGAGAAGATAGTGAAAACATTTGTGAAGTTGAAGAGAGAAAAAGGTAGTCTGAACCAAAATACATGCAACTGTTGCACAAAAACAAGACAAACACTTCAAGCAGTCACTTAACTAATTTTAACATAACTACAGGTGCAAAATCACAACCTTCATGTGAAGGTCATCTTTAAATGTAGCTGTGGTCAGAAATGACTCCACACTAAAAACCATGCTGAGATTTAGTTGTTTAAACTGCAGACTAAGCTTTGCTGTAGTACTTAATTCTTGTTCAAAGTGTAAAGCCAATCACTTCAGTTGTACTTTTGTGTGCCAGAAGGAAGCTTCATCTAGTCTATTTTCCAATTAGGCCAACAAATATCACCCAGCTCTAAGAAAAGCTCTCACTCCATGGCAGAACTGCAAAATATTTTCTGAAAAGTCATCTGATCTTCAAATAAAAAAACCCCGAGCAGCAGGGATACCAGGTCATCATCCTGTGCTACGCCACTCCTATGCCTTCCTGATTGTTGCTTAGAATTTAGGCTGTTTTGTGGCCTCCATTTAGTTAGCTTCAGTTTCCAGGCCCTGGACATTGCGGTCACATCATGGTAAAAAAAAGCCTTCTCACTTTATGGGATGTTTCTTCCACCTGCTTCCCATGAGAATGCTTTAGGCCACTATGTTTAAACAGGTATTATTCTATTAGTACATCAGAGGTACTAAGTGAGCATTAAGCTGACACCTAGGCAACCTAAAAATTTGTTGGAGGTACTTACAGCAGCTAGATTTGCTTTGAAACCTTTCTTTCCTCTTTACCTCCAAAGGGGTTGTTTTTGCCGCTGTGTGAAATGAGCTACAAAGCCAGCATAACTTGCAAAAGAACATAAATTGAGGAGTGTATCTTGCCATGTATCCTGTGGTATTTCATCTAGTCTTTTTTTTTCTGAATACTCTTTAGATTAAGCACATATAATTGCGAGTAAGACTACTGTCATTCTTTTTATAAGAAGTGACAGAATTTCAGACAAAAATATGGGTTTAGTGGTGCTGAAATTCCATATATATAGTTTCTGAGATGCAGAAACCTTCCAATGAGACCTTCTGCCTCAATCCTTACTTGCTCTCAGTCAGGTGTTGAAATTATACATTGATCAAACCTTACATGTGGAATCACTTTCAAAACCAAGTTTTTTTAACCAGCTTTTTAATTCTTTGAGAAGTTCCACCATTAGAATATTCTCAAGCACATGCTACCGCAAACTAGTCTCCTCTAGACTTGTTTTTCCCCATGTCACAGCTTACAAAGCTCAAGGGGAAAAAAAAAACCAAAACAAAACAACAAACGGGCAGGTTTCTGTCGCCGGTGGAAATCTAGAGAAATACTCCTTACTCCACACCGGCACCCAGGGACGGGCGCAGGATCTCCCCAGGCAGCTTCCCAAGGCTGAGGACGACTCGATCGCTGGAAGGAGGGACAGCCAGCCGCGGCCAGCGGCAGCTGGGGTACAGCTGCGCTGACAGCTGCCTCCCAGCACCCCTTCCAGCCCAGCGCGACGGGCACGTCCCCGGAGCTGACCCACAGCGGGGCGAGGCCAGCGAAGGGGTGCCGCTAAAGGCGGCTCTAGCACAGGGCAGCCATCCCCCCCCGCGCTCCCCCTCCCGCTACCAGCCCGTTCAGCTCACCGGGAGCGGCAGAGGAAGGGGCGGCAGGTGAAAACGCCCGCTGACTGACTGACTGGCTGGCTGACTACCTGCCTGCCGGCCACTCGCTGCGGCGGGCAGCGAGAGGGGAGTCGCGGAGCGGAAGGAAGGCGCCCGCTTGGCCCCCAGCCCCGCCGCGGGCGGCCGAGCGGCAGGCTCCGCCGCGGGCACATGCCCTGCGCCCGGCGCTTGGGGCGAGCCGAGCCGAGCCGCGCCGCGGGGACGGGACAGGACAGGGGACACGGGACACCTCCTGTCACCTCCGCGGGAGCAACCCCAGCCCGGGGACGGGGCGGCAGCGCCGGCCGCCCCCCCCCCCGCGCCGCGCTCACCTGCCGAGCTCCCTGCCGGGGCTGAGGCTGTACCGCTGCTGGAAGGGCTCGGTGCGGATGGGCGTGCGGATCTCCGTCAGGAAGCCGCCTCGCCGCCGGCCTCGGCCGGGAGCGGGCTGGGGTTGCGGTGGCGGCGGGTCATCGCGGGAGCGGCTGGGTGGCGGCTTCTCCTCGGGGCTCATGGCTTCTCCCTCAGCCGGGGGACGCCGGCCCCGGCCCCGGCCCCGGCCCCTGCCCCTCTCGGTCCGCCTCTCCGCCGGGCTCCCCTCGGGCTCCGGAGTGAGCCGCCAGCCGCCGCGGCTCGAGGAGGGCGGCGGGCAGCACGCGCCGCGCCGAGGGGACGGAGGGGCGGGGCGCAGCCGCGGGGCCCCGCCCTTTAACGCCTCACCTTGGTGGAAGGGAGGGCGGGGAGGGGAGCGAGGGTGCGCGGGGCGGGGCGCCGCGCGGCGCCGGGAGGGACGGTTGGGCAGCGCCACCTGCCGGCGGCCGTTGGGCGCGAGGGAGGGAGGGAGGGAAGTGGGCGACCGACGGCGGGCGGCGGGCCCTCCCGCGAAGTGACGGGATTTAAATACTAATGAAGCTGCGATGAGCGCCTGAGTGACGCAGTGTTGGCTGGCGAGGCACCGCCGTTCAGACTTTCCTTGGTACCTGCGCGACCCAGGGCCTCGGTCTGCGGGCGCTCAGGTGTGGCCCGAGGGAGCGGTAGGTCAGAAGGGGGAAGCCTGAGGTGAAACCGCAAGAGCAGGTCGTGAAGGGCATGCCCTCGTGGGGACGCTGGGATGCAAGGCTGAAGGAACAAAAGGGGCAGCGGCAGCTCCGAAGGGGACAAACACGCCTAATGAAACCTTGGCCTCTGTGGTACCTAAGGCACAAGCTCCAATTAAGACTTTCCCGCAGCTGGGGCGTGCTTAGCTTCTCTCCTCCATGCATGCCTGAGCTCCACATGTCTATACCAGGTGTATAGGAACTGCCTGCCAGTCATCCATTTGTCCAGGCTGGTGGAAATGGTTTCACGTGAGTGTAACTGGAAGAGGCTTGAGAAATGGCTGTACTCGGCTCGCTTCACAAGCCCTTTGCCATCTGGCTGGCTTAATGTACTGGTTTAAGGAACCCATTCTGCGTGGCAGTCTCTTATCGAGGCAGTGCTGCAGCATTTGTCTCCATTAAGGGCACAGAATCTCTTCGGCATTGCCTGCCAATATCCAGAGCACAGACGAGAAGAGACTAAAAGGGAAACAGGCCAACATACAGGAAAGGATTCAGTCCAAACCTGGGTCATTGATCAGGGATGGGAGTACAATTGCTGACAAAGCATTTTTCTAGAATTCCCTTATTCCCTTAATGCCAAATCCTATTTCCGGAAATAAATAGTTTAGGAATAAATTCCAGAACCAGTATGTAGTTTTGAGTGTATTGCTTCTTCCTATCTGGAAGAACTTTTATTCCATATAGTATATAAGTTTATCTATTTTTCTTTCATAGGGTAGAAACTACCAAAGACATGAGAAGAGTCTTTAATATAACAGGAAGATGGATTTGTTGCATTCTTAAAAAGAATTATCCACAGAACAGGAGGACAATGACAAAAAGAAAAATTGTGCTTTACTGTCTTGAAAGCTGACTGAAATAAAATCTTTTCCCACTTTACTATGCACTAGCCAGACTATGCTTTGCCTAGTCATACCAGAACATTATGAAGCTGATATCTGCTGTATTAATTTGTTTTCCCTGTAGAAAGGATAAACATAAGCTTTATGACTCACTGTAATTTCACCTGTGCGTTCAAACAGCACTGATCTTAGTCTTAAATACTGCAGCATAAGCTTATATGTGCTACCCACACAGGGAGAAACGTGCAGATATGAACAATGCTCCATTTATTTAGAGATAAGCTAACAGACCTATCTAGGCTGGTTACTCTCATATGTTACCTACTGATAAAATATATACGCTTTTTTTCTGTTGTTTCGATATTTGGCTTCAATCACTGAAATATTATTAGTTGTTGTATGCTCAATTGCACTTAAATGGCATAACAAACATTGATTTCTGCTTGTATAGATAACATTGACTGTTTTACATTTCAACATATTTTTTCTTTTTCTGCCAGTAGTATCCAAGGAATTCATTCTCATGAGCTGTGTTCGGGCTTCAAGCTAAGAGGCAGGAGGTGAGGTGGAAGACACTACCACAGGTGTTCTGTTTAAAAGAATGTCCTTTTCAATTTATGTCTGCATGCACTGGAGTGAAAGAGTGATTTCTATTCTGCCCTGAAGTTGTGGATCAAACGTTTTGCACAGGGACATAAGCTTTGCTCAGTTATATCTGTCTGACTCTAGCTTGATCTTCACAGGACGTTCCTCTTCCCAATATGGATGTATTCAGGCAACTTGTATATGATGGAAGAGTTACCCGAAACCATCATCAGTCATCATCATCATCACGGTCCATTTATAACAGAAATATGAAATCTAACCATCCGTAGCTCAGCACACATAACTTAAGGTTGTTTTTCAGGTGCTAAATTCATCCTTTGAACTTCCCATGATCTTCCATGGCTGGAATTTCTGCAGGCTGCTTAAGTTCTATATGAAGTTAGTTATTTTGCATTGATGAGCTACTTATTTCTTGATGTGATTGTTTTATAGACGAGGAAGCAGGAAGAGTACACATTCCTCACTTGAGGTGTTTCCTCAACCTGTATTCTTCAAATGCTTCTTGTCATCACGTAAAGGCACTTACACAAGAGCTCTGAGTAGCCAGCACCAAGAAAAGAGAGTCCCCTGCTACGCTTTTGTACAAACTGAGGTTTCTTACCAGCTGCAACAAAGGAAGTGTTACTAATCGTCACTTTTCTAATTCAAGGAATGAAAGCACAGCTCCACTAAGTGGCAGCACTAGGCATCATTACTGCCAGCTTCGCCGAGTTACTTTTATATTTGTGAGAGATTTAATATAAACTGCTGCTCATGTCACAATAATATGTATGCCTCTTTTTTGCTCATAGGGTTTGATTTCACCATTTCCAGGACAGATGAATAAACTCGTGCTCAGAGAATCTAAGAATAAACTTTCCAAATACTTTCACATGTTCATATTTTGCAGAAATTTCCATTTGTGTATGAATTTTACATATATTATAAAAACATTAATTTACCAGTTGGAAAACACATCATATGGGTCCCCACGCATTATATCGGGTGCTCCTCAGATCAGTTTCACAGCCTCTCTGCAGTGCCAAGGTGGTCCCAAAGACTGATTTCATCTTTCACAAATTAGACTATATTTTACAAAATCCAGGGTGCATCGCTACTTATTTTATGTCTGCGTCCAGAGCATAAAGATAACCTGTTTCAGTTTGTACATTAGGAGGACTAAAATATGTAGCTGAAGCACAACTATGAAGTTCAAAAGCCATGCTGTGTGCTTTACATACCATAGTAGTAGGGGTTAAATTCTAAGGTCCCCGTTCTGTTAATCAATGCATGAATCACTAAAGCTGTTAACTTACATGCCTAAAGCAGGGAAGTTTATATTCAATTGCCAAAGATGCCAAAGCTGTCAGTAAACATATCCTCGCACATTGTAAGTATAATCTTATATAAGTAATCTGTATTACTAATTTCAGTCATTCTTAAAAAGTCACTGATCAGATTTAATTCTAAGACATACCTATGAGGTTCTGAAGTCAAATCACAGCTTGTAACAAAGTTCCTAAGCAGATTCCAGTGCTGCCCCAGCTGCATTCCTGAAAAGCTGTTATCTAAACATGATGACTCCATGTGGCATGCTGGTTAGGTACCTATACTGCTTCGTCTACAGACTGAAGCATATCAAGTGCTGAAAACAGAAAAATAGGAGCATGTGCAATTTATTTTTGTATGCTGTTTTGATTCTGGAAAACCAGCATTAGGAAATCACACTCGACAATAGTTCTTCAACTGCTGTCTGTGGTCCATTTTGAAACTGACTGAACAGATTTACAGTGTCACACTGCAGAGTATTTACACCATTTTTTTCTTACAACTGATTAATTTTGTAACTGGGAAAGAAAATAACCCATACCAGTCTTTTATTTTCATACTGAAAAATTTAAAAGGTGAAGGTATGTCCCTAACGTGTATAGATGGAAAGGCAAGTGACCTTAGTATTGGTCATAATGATACGATAACTGTTGTTTATCATTGACACAGAAAACTTTCCCATGCAGCTCCACTGTCTTCTTATACCATACGAGTTAATTATATGAAATCCTACATGCCAGCAAATCAGGAAAAAAACATCATCAGTCGCAGTCTTTCTGTTCTCCAGTGACTTCTGTTCTATTCAGCCTCAAAGAGTTGTAACATAGTGTTGTGGGGATGAGCTTCATTTACACTAGAGTTAAAACAATACAAATGTGCTTTACGCCAAAGCCTAACATAAATAAGAAACAGGGCTTGTGTTTCAGACAGAATAATGTATCATTTTTTTTCTTCAAAACTTAATTCCAAGATGGTAGGAACTCAACAAACAAAGCCACGCACACTTAATTTTAATATATCCATGAAAGGTATTTTCAGGCAAAACTGATTTTGAAGGTTACCAGAATTAAATTAAAAAATAATAAAAGTGTGGCTTTGCAGCTCAAGGAGGCTTTATGATTAGAGGAGACACAGTGAACCCTTTGTGGCTTTGTTCTCCACTGTCCTCCAGAAATGATGGCTATTGTCCAGTCTAGCCTCTTATACAAGAATGAACATCAGGCCACAAGTGGATTTATTGTCTATTGTAGCAAGAAACTATGACTTTGCTACCACAGGGTGGGAAGGGATTATTATTGATTTGTAATATCCTATAGGATTATGGAGTATTGTTAGCATGCCAGAAAAGACATCTGATGTACGTATAGAGGCTTCAGGCAGACTGCCGCTATATTTTAACAGAAATTCAGTAACGTGTATCATAGAATGGGTTCTGGTAAAAGATGTAGTTCCAGCCACATATACAGATCACCACTGCAGAAACTGACACCTCTGATGTACCCTACTGATCAGCAGCTCATCTCACCGCTTTTTAGTAAATACTGATTTTTCCTTCCTTTATATGTGAAAAGTTCAGAGAAATGTAGCTTAGTATCAGAAACTCCCTCTGCCCCCACTTCCAGCTCACACACATGCACAATCAGGCAAACAAGTTTTGAATAAAGGCTGTGCTGTGAGACCTGGATTTCTTGAGCATGCGCATGGGCGGGTGCTAGCTACTCTTGCCACCACCGACGTCCCTGCTGCAGGAGAGCCGGCACTGGCCTCGGCCTTGTGGACCTGCGCTCCTCCACACATGATGAAACACAGTGCTGACTGCAGAAGGTCTCTTAAGAGCTGTCACATTCACATAGTTTCACATTTGCTACTGATTTGTCTTCTGCAAGATAGGCTTACCATTTCTGTCGGAGCGTCTTCTACAGGCTTATATTTTTCCTTATAAAAACTGCTCCTCATATTCAAGCTTTCCCATCCTTCATATTGTACTATGATCCCTCATGAGCACCATTTATGTAAGAAAACAGGTATGGTCAGCAAGGTGTCTGCTGACTGTGTATCTGAGGTGTGTGAATCTATCCTGGAATGTGCTAATGAAACATGCCTGAGATATTACAGTGACGAGCAGTAGAGAAATGGGTGTGACATACTACGAATGCCAGAGCATCTTGCTATTTATTTGCTGTCAACACTTAATGCAGACCCAGCATATGCTATTAAGAAATTATCTTTGCACTTGCCTTTCATACCCATAATGCAGTAATTATACCTAGAAGCGAGGTATGCTTAAGTACTATATACATCTCTGCCCCTCTCTTTGTCCAGATATTTTCTACAGCGAGGAATAAGCTCACATGCTTTCAAGGCAGGGCTGGTCTTAGGGTAGTCTAGGAGAGCATGGGGGCTTTGGTTGTGCACGCTTATGTGGAGAACCTCAAGTTTTAGACATGTACCCTGCGAAATTGAACAAAAGCAGTGGAAGGGCCTGAATGCAATGGTCAGAAAGGGTGAGATCCTGGGAGAGCAATTCCTTAAGTCAGTGGACTTTCACTAGTGCCAGTTTCCATCCACTCTAGTAAAATACATCCTCTGCGAAAGAAGTTATTTGTAATAGACAGTCCACACAATGCCATAACAAAGTGATTTTATTGACATTCCTCTATAGTGATGTGGTTGAATAGAAAGCACAGCCTGAGTATCATGTGACATTTTTCTGTCAATATAAGCAAAATCAGTCCAATAATGAGGACCTTTCCTGCCATTGACTTTATGTAGTCTTTAACAAAAACCATAACAGACATTTCTGTTAGATAAATTGGAAGCTGCAGGGAATTTGGCTAATGGTACAATATTTACTATACCTAGTATCTACTATCTACAGGCATCTGTTTTTCTACGAGAACAAAGGAACTACATGACTCACTAGAGAGAAAGTAACAATCCAACCTTTTGGACCTTGTGATAACTGGAAAACCTATCCCAGATTTAGTATATTGCAGTCATTTTTTTCTTTTAATAATGAACACTGAGGTACAGCAAGAATAATAATAAAAAAGCACCGCATTTGTAATAGAAAGATCTGTAGGTCTGCATTTGACTGAAAGTGTTCAATCTTGACTGGGAAGCCCTATTAATATTACTACGGAGGCAGGGCAAATTATTATTATTATTCCAACAGAAATTAAACAAATCTCCAGTCAAATTTGTCCTTCTGGAATTCCATAGACTGTCACAGGATTAATAGCAAAGGATGAGTTTAACTCGTCCTCTGTGCATGTATATTTTGGCTTATTTCTTATTTAATTTTCATGTCCAAATTCAGTATCCTACTGTTTTCAACTAGAGGTATGTCAACTATTTGTTACAGTGAAACTAGAACAACAAAACACAAATCCAACAAACACCCCCCCTCCCCACAGGCTGTCTCTCAGACTAGACTACAAACTCAAAACCTTAGCTACAGTTCATTCAAAAGTTCACGGGCACTTGAGCAAACTGGGTGAAAAAAGTCTTGTATGTCAGATCTGTACAAAACTCATGATTTCTCCATTAGAGGTTAGATGTAGTTTGGACCACTCGCTTCTTGCCTTGTGATAGCCACAGATCTCCCTAGAACTTAAAAGTCAAGTTCTGAATATGCACAGCCACATGATTGAAACTGAATGCTCATGTAACGTACTGCAGACTGAAGTGACAGCATTTGTAAGGTTTAGACCTGATGCAATTAACAGTAAGGTACAGTTGTTTGTACTGGATCAAATCCTGCATAGCTTAGGTGGTTGAACAGTAGGTGGGACTGCCTCGAGGTGGAAGACATACTGATGATTTAAAACACCTATTTTCATTCTCATATCTTCAGCTTCATGCTAGTACGGCAACAGGATTTCATAAACAGAAATATCCCTCTCCCTCCCTCTACCATTAATACCATCACAACCCCTTTGAGAAAGATATGGTCTCTCTGAAATCAAACGTACACATTACCAATATTCGTTGCTCCTGTTGAAAACTGCAATTCACAAAAGCTGTCAGATTGCCTATTCCATTTTTCACTTGCATTTTAAAATGTATGGGTGTTGATGTCATATTGTAATCTAGCCACCACCATGTTTAAAGGGAACTGAGGTGAAAGACCTGAACACACTATTTCACTGTAAATCTACCCTATGGAATATCTTCTAGTCTTTACTATGGGAAAACAATGAAACCAGAAATTCTATAATTAAGAGTCAGTGTTTTACAAAAGAAAACACAGCTCTTGGGAGAGCACAGATGATTATATGAGTGAGTAACAGCATTTGAATCGAAAGGTGAACAAGGAAGGGTATATGCCTTGCACATACGTAACAACAGCAAAGACAATTAATTGCATAATGGGCAGGTTAAATAACAGGGCAAGGGAGATGGGTTCCTCCCTCTCTCCTGTTAGCGCCATTCACTGCCTCACTTACTATAACCTTATGGTGCCACTTAGATGCATGGCTTCCCCTTCACTCCAGACTGGGACCGGATTCAGCCCATGGTATGATACAATGAGTAGAGAAATGCACTGTGAAGCGTCAATCTGGATATCCTAGACATGATGTCAGTGTTTGGGAACCTACTGGGGTAGGGCATTTGGGAAGAGAGAGGGATAGGACTGGAATGGTAGAATGCAAGAAAAGTAGAGTATGGCATTTTCTTTCTCTTTGTTTTATGAAAACAGTCAACTGTCTTCCTCTATTCCCGGCTTTAGATCCAAAAAAACTTGCAAGGAAATCTGCATGACCTTGTTACTTTGATGTCATCACAGTCACCTAAGAAAGCAACCTTTAAAAATACTAGGCTGTGCGCTTGAAAGACAGCTTGGACCAAGGATTTTGATGGGAAGTAGCTGGCCATGCTGTATGTTTCCCAGAGCAGGAAAACACAAGGTGCTTGAGATGGCATCTGCCAAACATGGAGATGCGTGACACCTAATCTAGCTTAGTGTGTGGCAAGTGCCAGAACATGTCGTGAAGAAGAATTTCAGGAGAAAGCCTTCTTTGTTTCAATCAGTGGGGTTTGATGCTGTCTCTGAAATACAAACATCTTTTATTATGCTACAAAAAATAGTTTCACTTCTTCTTAATAAAATATAGTTTTTAAATACTTAAAAAAATTTAACTATACAGTATTGTAAAGATTGGATTATTTTATTTTTTTTTTTTACTATGTTAATGAGACAGCTCTTGATGCACTATTTTCCTTGGCCAAATATGGACCAACTAGTTGAATACTTCTCTTTCTTTTCTTCTATTGTTGGAAGACATCCAACATTTGACATAGTGCAGGTAACTTTATAACATCACAGGAATAGAACAAGAACCATACAGGAATCACTGGATTCTGGGGCCCAGTGGTGAAGAGGCAGAAATTACATACATTGGAAGATTTTGTTGTTCAGTCTCTCCTGGTGTGACTTGCTCTGATGTAATTCATGTGCACGTGACAGACGCTCTCAGAAAAAAGTTAAGATTTCCATCTGTACTGTGCAGTGGGGCTGGTCATGTGGAATCAATGACTGAGAGCACATTTGTGGAAATAAGCGTCATTTTCGGTGTCTGGTACAATGAAGCTGGCCTATAGCTGCAGCCTCCATACGCAACCATAATATGAGTACTCAATAAGAATAATAATGTACTATATAATAGATTCTCAGTAAAAGCCATACAGTAAATTAGTATAAAAGGGCTGAAATGTCAAAGAAATTGAATGAATGGGGCAATTTAAATATCCCAAATATTTTATATATCATTAACAAAAGCTACTGTTTCTGCTTAGAAACATATTTTTGGGTCCATCACCTTTCAAATACCTATTGACCTAAGAATTAAAGCAGGAGAATGATCTAAAACTCTCAGAATGCAGTTTTTCAAGTGCGATAAGTTTCTCTATAGCCACCATAAAAATATGTGGGAAAGCAGGGTCCAATTCTTTTCTCTGGAGAGAAAACTTACGGGAATTAGATGTGTCAGACACTGAACTGGTCTCCTGATTTTACAGTTTTCTGAAGCATAGCTAACACAAAGCTACCAGTAACAAGCCCCCAAGGGGGTGTGGTGTTTCATGTGAGCTGCTAGACACTATGATGTTACCTTCTCACTTACCTTCACTCACCCTTCACAAGTCTCTCACTTCATATTTCACACATCCTTTAACATATTTAGTGTCAGAAGATACCTTGTATTTCCTTTTCCCAGTTAAGACAAACACTTTCAATCTGAGATTAGTCTTAGAAAACAAGGGCAGCAAAGATTAATAAACAGAACACAATCAGAGCAGTGAGGTTGATCGTAACAGCCTCAGCAAAAACCATCCGGAGACAAGCCTACCGCCATTTTCCTTTTGTTCCCTGGCTTCAGAGTTGGAATACAAAGTACACCAAACCAAAGAGGGATTATGTCTGCATTAACAAGAGCTAGATCTTCAGTTGAGTGGTACCCAACATGACTGGAGGGCCTTTGGGCCTACTCCAAGTGGAAGTGCAACAAAGTCTTAGCCCAAAGAGAGTTACAGTCCCCTTCATCCCTGACAAGCACCCTCATTCACTGCAGCTTCTCATTTAATAGACCCTAGACTAAAACCTTCTGCCTACAACCGCTCTTCAGGTTATGGAGATTTCCACTGAACAAGAAAAGAAAAATGACAGAACCAAACACCGCCCCCAGCAACCATAGATTAGCCCAGCCTGTCAGAAAATAAATTGGCTTCTGACACAGGGGATGGGATTGTCTATACTTCTCATTTGGAAAGGAGCATTTTAAACATCAGAAAACAAAGACCTGGTAAACAGAACCCAAGGGTATTCATAAGAGCAGAACATTCTTCTTATTTCCTCTTTTTCTTGTCATATGCAATACTAAGGTAAGGGAGCCTTGTCCTTTATGCTACATAATAAAACATCCTTCTTGACTGTGCACAACCTTGTGCTTCTTATGTGGTAAACATTACAATGGAGATGCCCCTTCCAATATCTCTGAAGTGCAAGTTCTCTCCAGTACTGGCAAGTAACAATCATAACAATCGCTGTTATGCTTTGCATTGTGTGACAGGTTGTTTTTTTTAGTTTTTGAAGGTCTTATCTGCACCATGTATCTGGGCCAGTTCCAGCTGATGCAACTGATGTGGATCATGAGTTCATATATAAAAATTTCAGTTTTGCTCATAGGTGTCTCTCAGATGGACAATACATAGAGGGAAAACAAGGACAGATGAAGATGTATTTGACCAGCTCCTAGTACTGGATTCAATGGTTAAGAAGTAAGATGGGCTGTGAACTGATTTAGAATGTGGGTATATAAAAGCTTGGAATGCCTGATGAGGTTTTTTTATTTTTTAATCAACGTAGGTGGAAGTAAACATTTATTAACATTTGGTCAAGTGTAGTGTAAGTTGCATTTGTATTTTCATTGTTATTAATGGAGGTATGTAGAGATATACAGAAACCTTGAGACAGTTGTTTTTCTATTGCATACAGACTAGCAGTCCATTGGAAACAGAGGATGAAAGCATGAAGGTTAGATCTTAGAGGGCGGCAGTTCTTCATGCACAGCTTTTGTTAACCTTGATTTTTTTTTTGTTTGTTTTGTTTTCAAAAATAAAAACATGGGAAACCAAGATCAAATGATGGTGGACAGGAAAGGTGACATCATCAGCCAGAAAAACACCAGAAGTGCCTGAACCCCCTCATTCAAGTCCAAAGGTGCTAGTTTCTTCAACAGCTGTCAGCAGCTTTTCATACAGCATAGAATATGAGGGGTAAGGTGGAAGATCCAAACGGTTGAAACATGTGTGTGCCCTGCAAAGGGAAAAATAGGCTACATGTTAAGTTTAATCTAAATAACTTGAGAAAATAAGAATTGAGAAAACAAGTTGCTACTGAGACTCAAGACATTCAAGTTCACTCAAGAGAGAGAAAAAGAAATTCTATTAAACTCTTAAACCCTGCCAAAATCTGAGGTACTGTAACATACGTGCACATACACATGAATCTTTCAAATAGAAGACACAAGCTAAGTATCAACATAACATCATTCTCTGCTATCCCTGCATTAGATGTTGCAGGGATCTTGCAGGGATCTTCATGGACATGAATGCTGGAGGTCACTGCAGAGCTGGGATCTAGGCCCTGATAGAGACAAAACTCCACTACTCTAATTTTGGTTGCTTTGGGTTTTAAAAAAAAAAATGCAACTCAGCTGTACATCTAACATGAGCAGCTAGTAAGTTTTGCACCAGTGGACAAGCACAATGTGATGAACTATACTGACAGAATGGGCTCAGCATGTGTTTACAGTGAGGCAGGGCTGACTGGTAAAAGACCATTCAGGGATCTGCTAACTGAAGAAGGAAGGTTGCCGATAATGTTCCTGTAAGTCAGCTGTTGGCCATCTGCTGCAAGTCTGGCCTTTAAATGTTATTTATTTGTAGTAGCCAAGGCAAAAGCAAAATATTTTGTGCAGAGCAAACTGCCAACTTGATGACCCCCTTTTCCCCCAGTTCTATCATTATATTTACCCCCAGTTGGCAGCACCTTCAAAAGAAGCTGTGGAAGGGGTTCCACGCATGCCTCCACCTTGTTGCAGCTTTTCTGGTAGCAGCAATCTGAGCCAGATGCAGACTGCACTTCACTGTGTGAGGTGCTATACAAATGTGGAGCAAAGAAACAGCCCCTGCCCCAACAATTCATCCATTTCAACTGACTGAAAAACTGTAGAGCTCATTCAACAAACAGGGGGGGCACATTTTCATTAAAATGGTTTCATTTTTTTCAGTCAGCTTGGAGTTTTACATTGTGCTAGAAATACTTCTGTTTCCTTTTGCTCCCTCTGATAAATGTGAATTGACAAAACCCTACAGAAGGAAATGTAGCTTGAGGCTAACAATGTCTAAGCTTCTGGCCCCTAGTATTTTTAGAAGCCGTGAAGTTGCTTTAGCTTTTCTATCTCATACTTTAATTCAATGTTATTTCTTCAAAACTGAAGCAGAACTGCTATCTTAGAGAAACTATGTGAAACCGTGCTAGTCATCTCTTAGGCCACCCACAAAGTGAGGAAAACATGATACTGGTAGATGGGCTGGCCTGAGACTTGCAGATTCAGAGGGAGAATTTTATCAAGCACCAGTGGTGAATCATTAAAAGCAATCAAGCAGCTGAAATAGCCAGAGGCACGTAATCTTCACTGCATCACAGAATTTCAATTAGGAGAGCTTTTACTGTCCTTTTTCCCCTTCTGAATGAAGATTTGTTAGCTGGTCACTCTCAGAGAGAGTGTACAATAAACACAGAATTTGCGGAAATGAGCTGGGAACATATGAGTTATTGAAAAAGAACATTAATAAAGCTATTATTTAATACATCTCTTGAAATTAAACATGGCAGCTCATGTGTATTATCCATGAGTAGCCCTGCACTGTTTATTGTTTATCTCAGCAATCTTTGGCAACGTAAAGTTGTTTCTACAGCCATTGCCAATACGTATCAACCACTGGGAGTTAATTAACTGAAGGATTCTTGTAGTCCATTCAGAACATGTTTATCATAGGCAAGACAGCACCATTCAGAGACAGCCGGTCTTGAGGAGCTCAGCTGCCTGGCTCCAGAACTGGAAGCAGCATAGTCATGGTGGCTCAGGTGTGGATTCTGCTAATGTAACTTTGCTGAATCTAAAGTAGTATCTCTATATGGTACTTAACCGTGGCACATTTAACTGTATGAGACCATAGCATCTCAGACGTTGCTGTCATGCATCCTATTGTGCAGTGCAGACATATCCACAGCCACTGACTGGTGTTTACTTTCTTGCAGACATGCATCTTGACTGATCATCATTCATCTCATTTCATACTGGTTATGAAACAACCTTGCAATGCTGTTGACTTTTAGTCATCCTTGATCTAGTCAAACTCAGAAAAAAGATAAATTCCTTTTCCTATTTTGAGGTTTATAGAAGTGGGCTCTTCTATAGAAGGTCTCAAGGAACTTATTGTGGGGAGAAACTATTACAAAGAAAGGAAGAAAAAGTCAACATGTCTAGAAACACGGAAGCATTTTGCCAAGCAACACTCTTGTGTTCTCCAGTTCAGCAACTTTATAGAAAAAAATCCTTTCACTTCAAAAACTGCCATCAAATCAAAAATGAAAACTAATTTTCAGGAGTACTATGCATTACGTTTACACTTCTACCTACTTAAGGTGCAAAACACAATATATTGCTAAGGGCAAAACCTGAGTTTAAATTCTGGTCTGTGAAACTGCTGTGGATCTACTGCAACTCCAATGATGCCAGTGAAGCCCACTCAATCCTACAACAAGATAACTACATGCAAAATTGTCCAGTATACATTCAGCAATGGGCCTAAGTGGTTCTTTGCTGCAAAGGTCAGACATGGTGTCTACTTGTGTAACTAAACAACATATTCTGCCTCACCTGAAATAAGAGAGAGGGTTGACTGGGACTCCTTCTCATTCAGTGTTCCCTCTCTCCTCAGTATTGGTGTGCATAGCGCCTTTGCCTCTTGCAACTGAAAGCTGAAACCTTTATTTTCCAAACTGGACTAAAGACGAATTGCTCAGCCTCTACTCTGTCCTGTCATACACTGTGCGATACTGCAGCACACAGGACAATTAAGAGGCAAGGATATTTTCCATAACATCTACTGTTGCCTAACTCTGTGCCTTGTCCTCCAAAGGGGTAAATTCCTCCTGACTGGTGTTGACCTACTACTACTGATCCCAGTGAGAGTGACTACAGTAAGCATAATCCAGGGGACACTTGCTGCACATATTGGGGTGAAAATATTACATCAGCAGTGCAAGAGACAGTCACAGCAATGAGAAAAGTCTTTCTTCCCTTGACTAAGCCTCCTACCACATAAGCCTGCTGACATTTGAGAGGGTGTTCAGGGAGTGAGAGGTCTGGAATAAGAATTAGATTGGTAAGAGCTTTTATGGAAAGGATTCTGGCTTCTCTAGAAGAAAACACAAGATAAAGTCATGTAAACCAACCCTGACCCTCATGTGCCCTCATCATCCAGTAAGCAAAGCAGTAAATGGACCACTTAAAATTTCATTCTCCCTGGCAGACTTTATTGCTCAAAGTAGTTTTGGTGGGTCTGAACCTTTAATCTTGCTCACTGTTCAAAGTGCTGTGCTATTGCTTTTCTTTTAAGAATTCTCTCTGAAAATGATAAGATTTTAAGATTTTTGCATTCTTCTTTTCTTTGTCACTTCCTTTAATCCCCATAACAATGAGAACCCCCTCCTATCTTATTTATAGCTTGAACCTATCAACTAAACCATCAACTAAAATGAGACTTGCATTCTAACATAACCATGCCTGTCAGGCAGAAACTGGGCATTTCTCCTTTTCACCTTGCTTTCTTTAGATGAACCCACAAACCCCTCTTTGATCAGCCTCAGGACCCACAGGTATCAACTTTTGTTCCTTTTGTCTGTAAGAAGGAACACTTATATGCTGTCTGGGAACCACTGCTTAATAGATGAATGTAGATTTGTAGTTGGTATTTCTGTTGTATGTGAGAAAAGAGGAAAGAGAAGAGGGATGGGAGATAAGGAATGATAAAAGACAGCAAAGCCCACACACTCAGTCCACTGGGAAAGAAGGAAATGATGAGAACAAAGTTCTTTGTAGTCATACAGAATCTTTTTTTAATTGCTATATGGGATTCTGGGGTGATTAAATACTTGATCATCTAATAGAGAGGGACAGAATTCTCTTATAAATCATCAGATATCTACTGGTAATCTTTATCATACATAACCCGCAGACAGTATGGTGGTAATCACTAATATTACTCTGCTGAATGAAAATCTCTTTTGATGAAAGGGTAGTTGCATCTCAGCACTGTTGAGGAAAGTGACCTCATTGCTTCAAATCTGATGATTTGAATCACTGGGATACATGCTGAGGTCCTTACTTGATACTCAAACAGAAATAACCTTGGAGCTGACAGGAGTTTTGGCCAGGTGAGGAGCGCAACCAGAAGATGGGGCAGTGGCATTTGTAGTCACTGAACACTTTCGCTGGCTGAGGATTTAAGAAGAGGGAACTTTTGCCTCCTATATCTATAGTAGAAAAACACTGCTAGTTTTTTGCACAGGTTTGTTTTGGGCCAGGAGTTCTGCTCCCACAATACCAGATGAAGCTACGTTATTCCAGCTAGAAAGCCACTGTCTGTTCATTAATGTTTGGTGGGGAACAAAGAATAAGTTCTTGCGGAACTACTGCTAAAACTGGTTCCATGTTAAATATCTGCATGACCCAGGAAAGGTGAAGAGAGGCTTTCTGCTTCAGAAGAAGCTATACCTGGAAGAAATCTCCATCCATCCCTACTCAGGCAACCAGCTGCAATAAGTAAAATATGAAACTCCTTTATTTTGGGAGAAAGCTTTGCATATTAGATAGGGAGAGTAAAACTCAACCTTGATGAACAAGTGGTTAAACCTGTTATTGCATATGGCAAGCTAAATCAATTTGGAAGAAACCATGCTGCAGATTTATACTAACAGATCTGTAAATTCTGGCAGTCTCTTTGGAACCTGCTTTAGGGTCATTGTCTAGAGATCTGGGATTAGAGCAGCATCTCTGAGCTGTATAGTACTTTGACTTTCTAACGTGTGTGGTATCAAAGTAAATATAGGTAGGAATAATGTGTCTGGTACACATGCATACTGCAGAAATAAACCACTGGTGTAACCTAACTCTCATGTATCTTAGATGAATGTATTACACCACCATTACCCTGTTCATGTAGGGTAACTGGTACTGATGAACAAGCCCACTAATTTAGAATGAAGTTACCAGATTCTCAACCTTCCTGAAAAAGTCTTGCTTATCCTCAGTGCTTTCAAGCAGCACTCTAGGCATTATGTATTAGTGATTGTTCTCTGAGAAGCGTTGCATTTTAGAAATTTACACCATGTCTCTTTTCTGGGAGTGCCATGTTGCTGTCACAAGTGCAAAAGCATGGCTGGTTTAGGTATTATCACATCTTTGCTCACTATAAGCAAACAGCAGTTGCATGCTTCATTGCCAAAGTGCAAGAACAAGTTGTATGCAAGAGTCGCCTACTTCAGCCATCTGGAGCAGGAGTGAGAGAACACAGAAAGAGTCCTGGACTCTCCTGATAGAGCTAAAAGTTATCTTGATACTTTGTCAAGCAGATGAAAACCCAAAGGCCGACTAACCTATCCCCAGTGACCCACCACCTACCTGGATGTCAGGAAAGCCAAATGCATCAGCTTTATGCAGGCCTCCATAACACCTCTCACAGTACCATATTTATTGGGTCAGGGCCTAACAACTAAGGCCAGTAATTAGGAGGTGCAATCCATACCTAGGTACATAAACTAAATCTGATGATTGCTAAGACACGAGAAAGCTGTTTTTTTTCCTAGAACTTTGAAAACATGGAGCAAGGGTAACTCTCACTGTGAAGTTGTAGGAATTGTTAGAGGGAGAAGGGAATTTGTTGCGGTTTATTTTAAACAGCTGAAGTTAGTTACACTCGTATTATATCACAAGGGCCAAAGGCCTACAGGATATGACATATGAGTTTTTTTTAGCCTCTAAGTCTAACTAAATATGTAAGTAAATCTAAATAAACACGAGCAATCCATAATCAGGCATTTAAAAAAAGTTTAAAATAACATTTATTTAGTTGCTTAACTAAGGATTTAGGGAGCCTCCAGGTTTAGCCTGTGTGTTTCATGTATTTCTTAACACTGTGTATACTTGGCAGCACCCCATAATTTTATAAAAATGCAGGTAATAATTCATGGTGATCAAGCTGTGTTTATTCCCATGAGCAAGTGTTGTTTCTCTTTCCCCTGGCTAAAATGAATGCAGAGCTCTAAGACTTCTAAAAGGTGCTAACAACTTTCACCTGGAAAAGAGGCCTCATTCAGGGAGAGCAACAAGTTCGGTGATCAGCAGACAAACATAAAGTTGTTAATGTGAATATCTCGGGGCTAACTGAATCTAGGTCATAAGTAATGCCTAGGTTCACAAAGAAAGTTAAGCAGAGCAGAAAGAGGCCAATTACCTTTTCAGAACTTGATGGGTCAGCCCAGGGCATTTTCTGTGCACGCGCCAAGGTCCACCCTCCCATCTCGTCCCTTTCCATCCCAGAAGGAGTACAAAGACAGCTCTGCAGAAATGCTGCACAAGTCTGTCACTTCCAGTTGCTGCCTATGTACAGGCAGGAATGCCCCTGGTAAGCTCTGAAACCCTTACATAGAACCAGACTATATATATGTTGCAAAGGGAGGATCTGGCCTACGCATAGCAAACTGTAGCTCTCAGGCTTTCTTTCCACATTGCTGGCTGAAGCTCAGAGGGCATGAGTCATCTCACTGACCTTACATGTTTTCATCTGTTTTTAAATCTCAGTGCCTACATCTAGCTTTCATGTAGGCTCTAGTTCTCCATATAGTCTCTGTAGACACTTTATGGTCAATGGACATAAAGCAGAACGTACCAGGTGTGATTCAGCTGAGCTATTTTAGAAATTTGTCTTCAGGTGAGATGAATAGTGCCTTAAAACACTTACTTCCCTTTTCCTGACTTTAGAGGGAGTCCACATAAGATGTCAGCTCTGAATGTCTGCCAATACAGTGCCCTGGTCCAGCTCCTGCATCTCCCTCCCCACTGCATAAACATGGGCTTGAGCAGGCTTGGACTAAGAGGGGGACCATATTTGGACTTTCCCTCTCCAGAGGACTCTGGAGGTCTGCTCAAGTCCATGTCTTACAGTATGCTTCTGAGTAAACAACATGGATGGCAAGTAACTAGAAAACTGGATCAGACCCATTAATTCATGGTCTGAATATATGTGCAAGGCCTGCGAGAAAAGATTTTTGCTCTGTGCCATGAAAGTGGCCTCCTTTAGACTGCAGCTGAAAGCAAATTATAAGAGCAGGAAGAAAACATCCTTTGGAGGGCAAACGTTATGTAAAAGGGTCGTGTAACAAAAGTATCTCAGAGGTGCTGAGATGTGGCCCCATGAAAAATGGTCTCTAATCTCAATGGGCCAGAGCCTCAGGCAACTGTAAGGACATTCAAGAAAAGGTGACTCACTTCAGTGAGGAAGGATGAGTGCTGGTCACGGATGAAGTGCTGGAGCAGATCTCAAAGCTGTATGTATCACTGGCTGTGCCATGGCTCTCTTGGGTGGCCTTAGGCAAGTCAGACCACCCCTCTGTGCCCTTTGTTCTGAAAAGGAAGATGAACCCTCCTTTGGGAAGCACTGTGAAGTCTGTTGACTCTGTATGACATTATGGCTCATTTGCTCCTAGCTGGCTGACTGAACTAGATATGACAAATTGGGTATTATCACCACATGGTCTGAAGTCCCTTTGCTAAGCTTCTTCATGATGAAAAAGTGGAACCATCAGAGCAAATGAAAGGATTACACTCAGGTCTCTGGCCAAAACGCAGAGGCAGATTCTGGCTTTCATGGCTCTCTAAACTCACAAGTATTTTTACTAGTATTTTGGAAGTAAAGGGAACAGAATCAGCTGACAGGCTCCTGCTGGTCTGGATCTGTTCCAGAATCAAAGCAAGGGAACTAGGTTTGGACCTATGGAAATCTTTATCTAACCACTTCCCAGGATTCAAAGCAGTTTAAATTGAGCCTGCAAATCAAAAACAGCAAAAGAAAACACTTTTCTCTGAATGTAATTACAGAACAAACTGATAATTGTTTCTTTGCTGGTTTAAGATGTCCTTACTGTATTCATTACCTTTCACTGGCAGAGAGATGCAACAAAGTACGAGGCTCACCTTTCTCACAGCAGTTCTGTTTTTGTATCCTAGTTGGGACATACCTTGGGAGGGAGGTTATTTTCCCCCATTTCTCTATACAGAAGCGCCGTAGCCCATTGCTCCCTCGGAGAGCTGCAAAGCCCTCATATGGCACACTTGATGTTCCAGTGACGAATTGCAACAACCGGAGTCTCTGCTCATTGTTAAATCTCTCTACTGCTGCCCAGAACCACCGTATTACTATGTGTCCATCATGGTAACCTAAACCAAGAAGCAAGAGACAGAAATTAAAATCACACCCTCTAAGTGAGAAGTGTAACATCGAAGTGTGTTCCCACTAGCATGGGACAGCAGACCTCCTACTGAAAAGATCCTGACCTAACAATATATCTTGTTCTTGATGAGCAGTAGGTCCCAGCCCCCATCTTGTTCTGGCTGTGGATACTATAATATTACTAACTCATTTGAAACCCTGAAACTCAAATATATATTTGAGGTACATTGGCCTCTCACAAATCCCTTGGCAAGAACTGGGGTTACCTGCATGAGATATAAAAGACCAATTGCAATATGCCACACAGTCCTAATGACTTAACAATTTCTCGTTCCCAAATAAATTCTCTTTTGGATTTCAATAGTGTTCAATGTATGGAGAGGAGTTTGCTGCCACAAGTTCTTCCCTGGCAAACTTCCCACCTGAGGAGCTCTGTGCCTTGGTTTGTGCTAATGAAAGCCAGCATAAACCCAGGCTGAATCTGTTTCAATAGCTAAACAGAAAAAAGTAGGAGGAGAGTAACTTCAGGGACCAGCTGCGCTTGTGGTAAGCTGTGTATTTCAAGGTAACACAAAGGCTGGGCAGTGAGCAGCAAAGACTTAAATCTTGCATTTCAGGGGAGGATATGTGAACCTCAGGGACTTTCCTTTTGTAGTGCAGAACTGGTGGATTTCACATTTATCCATCATCCAAGACAGCCTAGATAAATCATGCTCAGCATTTAAAGCAAAACCAGGCCAAGCAAGATCTGTATGTTGTTGAAGTGTAATGGGGAACCGTGAAATTCAGCTCTTGAATTCAGCTCCCTGCTGAAGCCAAGAGGACTTGTGATACTACTTGCAGTGAGGCTGGTAGTTCATTCACAGTTATCTGAGTAAGTAACTTTTAGATCTAATACTGCAAATCCTTTTCAGTCCTTAATAATCAGAACTCCTGTTAAGTCAGTAGGAACTGAGTGGGTAAAATCTAGATAGAATTAGCAGAAGCAATTTCAGCATTATTACATCTGTTGACCCAAACCTGAGATCTTACTTATTTCATGAGTTATTCTTCACAAAAACTTCCGGAACAAAATAGGGCATTTCCCTCAGGAAAGACAGGAGGAAAAGATGGACCAAGTCTTTCATGTTTTAGACCAAAACCAGTCAAGATACTACTAAGCATCAGCAGGCAGTTTACCTCCACGATATTCTGTGTTGTTACGCCAGTCATTGAGATCTATTTCTGCCGTGCCGGCTATAACCAGCTCCAGTTCTCTGGCATCAAAAACAGAGACAAGCCTGGAGTCTACAACCTGGAACAAAAACCACTTGTAAGCACAGTTTCAGACTGGAAATAAAGCAGATGCAATGTCTCGTAAACCTATGGCTCTGGTGACCAGCTCTTTATTCTGATGAAGTCTGTATGCTGACAGCTAATTTCCACTCCTCCACTGATCAATCTGTGCTCTTCTTCAGGGAGTCTGCTGATGTTTTGAGTTGCAAACAACGATGACACATGGGATTTGACCAGAATGAAACAATACAAGTAACAGGACATAATCTGTGCAGAACATTCTTCATTGTTACATTCATTCTGACAAGTGATTTTGACAGTCAAACAAAGACTGGATTGGTAATATGGACAATTTATTTTATATTTTTTTTGCATTGGAATTTGATTACAATTGTATAGGCATGCCCTCGGGTCTTCATCCACTGACGATGCAGCTGAGGTTCACTTTCTTCATTATGTGAAACCAAAAGCTTTAACAGCCTGCAGTATTCCCAGGGAGAAAAAGCTAGCAAACCATATGCACACTTTAGTAAACTGTATGGAGTCACTTAGCCAACCCCTTTCTACAGTAAAGGGCTGACCAAGTCTATTCAGCTACAAAGCCACCCTCACTGGCTTCCACCGCCAGTAAATGTCAGTGCACGACTGCTTGGAGCCATCAGTTTTCAGTATTATTCTGTGTGTCTCTTATCTGCTGTTTCATTTTCCAGGGTTGCCATTCTTTCAGTTTATTTCCCTCTGTAAGATAGCCCTCAGCTTTTACTTATATTATGCAGCTGCCAGGGCAAGATACATGTTTGAATATGATTAGTAAGGGGCAAGAATAGGTGACTACATGTGTGGGTCAGCAAAGCCACAGGATTTCATCCAGTCTTTGGCAGTCCTTGTAGCAGCTCTGCCAGAAGGATGTTCTCAGATCCAGGTCTTCAGCAAAGATAAATTAGCAAAATCCAGGGACAACAATGGAGCAGCATCCATAAATACCAGCAAGATAATAGCTCACTGTATCCTAGGACCAACTTTATTGGAATAAGTCCTTAAAGATTCAGTCACACCAGCTCCTCACTGAAGTGGACAATTCTTCACCATCTTCTTTTGTATCTGTCCTAGTTTCAGCTGGAATAGAGTTAACTGTCTTCCTAGTAGCTGGTACGGTGCTATGTTTTGAGTTCAGTATGTGAAGAATGTTGATAACACCGATGTTTTCAGTTGCTGCTAGTAGTGTTTAGACTAATGTCAAGGATTTTTCAGCTTCTCATGCCCAGCCAGCGAGAAAGCTGGAGGGGCACAAGAAGTTGGCACAGGACACAGCCAGGGCACCTGACCCAAACTGGCCAACAGGGTATTCCATACCATGTGACGTCCCATCCAGTATAGGAACTGGGAAGTGGGGGCGGGGAATCGCCGCTCGGGGACTAGCTGGGTGCCGGTCGGTGGGTGGTGAGCAATTACACTGTGTATCATTTGTACATTCCAATCCTTTCATTATTGCTGTTGTCATTTTATTAGTGTTATCATTATCATTATTAGTTTCTTCTTTTCTGTTCTATTAAACTGTTCTTATCTCAACCCGTGGATTTGCTTCTTTTCCCGATTTTCTCCCCCATCCCACTGGGTGGGGGGGGAGTGAGTGAGCGGCTGCGTGGTGCTTAGTTGCTGGGTGGGGTTAAACCACGACAGTATCACAGCAGGGGAAAACAAAATTTGCAAATGCCTACTTCTTTTACTATGTGAATGGAAAGCAGTATCTTTCTTAACTCTTGATCACTATGCTTTATCGTACTCAGAATACACCTTTCTTTCCTTTCTCCCTTAATGCTAAACATGCTATATCCAAGGTCCCTATCTCTACAGATCCAGGCACTCCAATTCCTTGCCATCTATGTCTGTGTAGCTATTTCCTAGGGTACCAATGAAGCATAGTTTAACCATGGGGTCATCTCATTCAGATGAGGAATGGAAGACTGTGGGAGCATCGTTTTGTTACTTACTTCGTAGAAGCCACGGACCAGGGCTTCTGTTTGCTGAACCACTCCTCTTTCCACTCGCCACTTAACCATTCTCTCGATGTACTCTTTTTTGTTCTTTTCTGTCACTGCTGTATTTGCCCCTCCAGATTTCAACTCTCTCTCTGTCACCTACAGAACAAAGATAAATAGTGGTGCAGCAATGTATGGATCACATTGTGTTTCAAATTTAAGTTGTACTTTGAAAATGTAAGTGAAAAATGTAACAGTCATATTTCTAGTTCTGGCCTCCTCACCTCTTGTCCATTTGCTGTAGAACACATAGAAACAAAAAGGATAATGAGGGACACCCCCTCAGCCCTAGCCCTAGCCTTATCCCCAGCTGAAACTGGACTGACCTTTAGGTTACTCCAAACTGTACCAGCAAAGACTGATTTGGAAAGCACCATCCATAAGCCATGTACAATGTACCACTGCGCCCCATCTTTTCATCCTTCGCTCCTTCCCCCCGCCCAGGAGCTGCAGAGAGGGTGACAACCATACCAGCTTGCTACTTGCTGTAGATTATCCAAGCAACAGTATGGGAAACAATAGGATGGAGAGGCAGTCACAGTACTGGAATACGCAGACTGTTTCACCAACTGGAAGGGATATCTACTTGTTTCTTAGGCAACAAGTGTTACCATTCCCCAAGTGCTAATAAAAGTGTTTACTCAGAAATGCCAATAGTCAAATAAATTATCACAAAATGAATACTCCTGATACACTACCTAAACAAGACCTGTACAGCACCCAGTACAGATGACAAATATAGTCACTGTGGGATTCAGTTTTGTATCACCCATCCAAACCTGAGAATTGTTTGTACTGTAAATGCCTTTTTTTTTTTTAAACCAAGAGCTACTGCATTTCATTGCATTTTAATCGTTAATTTAGTTGGCTTGGGTTACTAAGGCTTAAGATTGAGAAGCGATTTAAGGAATCAATCTAGATTCTACCCGGCAAGCACATACTCCTTCTCACATGTGATGGAAAATAATATTTATCTTGCAATTATTTTCACATTCAATCTAGTGGATTTAAAAGGAAGAATGTTTTGCTCTCCTCTTCAGTTTTCTGCTGCTGTTAACAATGACGTCTAGCACAGATAGTAAATGAGCTGCAGGAATACATATTCATTATTTGTATTATTTACATATTATTTATATTATTATCTATTAGCCCAACAGACAGCACATAGCATATATAGTATTTAGGTCACTTTGCTTGAGGGACTTGTTGTAACATGAATTATGGAAACACTGAATGAGTCATCTAATCCGCAGCTTTGTTGAGAAACAGCAACAACAAGTAAGGTCGGATGTAATGAGTTAGGAATTCTTAGCTGGTTCAGGTTAAATTCCCAAATATAAATCATTGCACCAACATTATGCAAGCAACGCTGCATCATCCAGAGGGTAAGACTCTGACCCAGCTGCCATGCTGTATCCTTCAAGACTGTACAGCATTAAGATGTATCTGTCAAAACCAAAGACTAAACATTGTCTAGCTTTAAGCACAACCATAAGTCCAGATGTTCTAAAACTCCTGCAAGACTTCCCACAAACACGTAGACAGGCTGGTGATTTCTTCAATTTCTCATTATCCATATAATTGCAAATACAATTAGTTATCTAGAATTGGAGATGGGCAATCAGTAACAATGTGTCCCTATTTTTTCTTTCTTGTTCATAGAGGCATTAGCCACAGCTGTGAGCTTCAGTTCAGAATTAGGTTTCAGAGTAGCAAGGAGACATTTCAACCAGTCTAGCCCATTCCTTCTACCTGACTGGAGCAATTGCCAGGACTCAGAGGCAGGCTGTATTCACATATAGAGCTTGGAGACAGGCCTGGAAGAACACTTTCTACTGGGTAAAAGCATGAGAAAATACTTCGGGTCACAAGCAACTGACACTTCTCTCTGTCTTATAAGTGAAATTCTCAAACTGGCATCGAGTTCCCACCAGTAAAAATGTGTAATGCTTGTTTTGACATCGTATCTTTGTTATTACAGTAGCGCTCCGGGCTCCAGTATGCAAGAAGGCTAGAACTCCTCAGTAGTAAATTCTAATAAAAAAGGTACCAAGAAAGAGGATTTGGCCCAAAAGGCTTAAATGCTAAAAACATGTCAGAGATGAGACAAGAAAGAAAAAATGAAAGTAGTAGTGACTGCTTCATAATAAAGTCATTGTGGAAGCAGGACAAAAGGGTTGTAACCCATCTACCACACAGCTTCTCAAAGAACCACTATTTCTTGTTTCCTTTACCCAACTCTTGAAATCCAGCTTCCCAAATATTAGCAGAGCTCCCACTGTGATCTACACTTGCACATGTATCCAGCAAAGCAATGCTCAGATGGCATTTAAGTGGTCAGATACTCTTGGCATGCAAGAATTTCCAACTGGGATCCATCTGTGAGCATAAAACGTGACTACGATTTCTGTTATTTTGCTGTCAGCACTTAGCAAATTTCAGAAAGGGGAAAATCTCACTTTCACTTAGGACTCTTGGATTCTGACAGTCATAATTCATAGCGACAATAATTTTTTTCCCCATCACTAGCAAGGTTAGTGTCTAGTACATATGAAATAAAGTACTAGACATGCGAACTGGCATCAAAATCTGGCTTTTAGTGTTCTTTTGCTTTCAGATCACAGTATCTACAACAGATTGTGATTTTTCTCAGTTCTCTTTGGAGCCATCTCTTATCTTCCACAACAGACTCCCATGTAATTGTCTAGCTCTTTTCTTTGGGGAGAGCATAACAAGTAATTAGTGTGCCAAATGTTACCTTCAGATGCATCAGGGCAATTCAGGCTGAGATTCTTATTCAACTTTGTAGTCTTCCAGTGTAAATACAAACTTGTCTCATCTGTCTTTGTGAATATGTCTGTACATTTCTGTCTGTCTTTGTGTATTAGTCTTATATAGCCATACCTTCCAGGGAAATCACTGTACTGTCAATTGAATGTCATGCAAGCTCTCAGCTCAAAGCCCATGAAAACTCCCTGCATTTAAGTCTGTGGAAAAACAGCGTTATCGTTCCTACAGAGGCTTCTTATGTCAATTCTTCTGCCCCATCCTTTTCATTTCATCCACCCTTGACTCTGCTCATCCTTCATGACCTTGTACTATAAGCAGACTAAATTCAGTTTTGAAAATATCCCCTGCTGTCTTGCTTGCTTTCTGTTACTTTCAAGCTTATAGCTGAGCAGCCCTTTTACTCTCAGGGCCAGAATTCCTCCCCTCAGAAACTAGCCTTGACTTTCCCCTAGCTTGCAGAGCTAGCCTAGCTCTGTGCAAACTCCTCCTGTCAACTTTCTTTTCAAGGGCTGAGAGCCACTCTCTGTATATTCCACTGGATCTCTCTGCTCCCTTTGACACTGTGTGGCTGCCCCTTACACAAGTTAACTTCCACCCCTTGAGCTTCTGCAGTACTTGGTGAGTTTGGTTCTTCAGCCTCTCTAGTTTTCAGTATCTCCTTAGAGGTCCTTAATCTTGGTCTGAATATTGCTTTGGGTCCCTTCAAGGCTTTCTGAAGACAGTTATAATCTAGCAAGGGTTACAACAGCAAAGAGCACCAGGGCTTCAATGCAAGCCAAAGAATCCCACAGGAGACACTTGTTCTGGTTGCCAGTCTGCACTTAAGCCAGGATTGCACCCTATTTCAGGCTATAGTTATCAGCTAGGTTAAAGTGAATTGTCTGACTAAGGTGGAGTTGAGTGGTAGAAAGCATAATAAATGGATGTACTACCAAGTTGTTAAGTAGGTGCAAGGTAAGTAAGAGACACAGAACCTAACAGGGAGGTATCAGACAAAATAATGGTGAGAATTGCCAGGTCTTACACCACCTGCCAAACGTTTTTCTTCCCTCCTAGCCCCTCATCCTTTCAGTCACATCAGCTTTAAGTTACATTGCTTGCATTCACCAAATGCCACATCTGTGTGAACTACACCCTGGAGAGAAGAGCTGCACTCCACTTCAGAGAATTCCTCATGCTCATCAGTGTGTGGCTCAATAGGCCTGTAGGGGGGCTGGTATTTTATATTATACACCCTAAGAATAAACATCTGCATTGAAACAGGTGGCTTGAAAGAAACAGAAGGTAGGAGAAGAAAATGTTATTGAAAGGCTAAAGGATCTGTTCTGACAGAAAGATGTTCATCATGCTCAACTTTGTCAGCTTCAAATTTGCTTTTCAGATGTTTTGCATAGCTGTGCTCACCTGTCCAAACACCTCCTCATTCACTGTGAAGGTGAGATCCAGGATATCTGTGATGTTATTATCCTTCATCCACTGCAAGCTCTGATGGAACTCTTCATCCAGGTACTCTAAGTCACTTAAATCACATGGCCTGATTGCGAGGCAAGAAAAAAGAAAAAGGTCCATGACTATTGGCAGGATGTCTTACTACTAAGAATGTGAACAAATTTATGCTGAAGATCCAACATAAAGCTGGTGTTCCTTTGGTTTTGTTAACATCAAAGCCTGTTACACAGACCCTTTTAAAGCAGTTCCACAACTGTCTGCTTTGCATGGCTGGGCTTAAGGCCAAATCTGTTGGCTGCCTGCACTATTTGCTGTCAGAAGGCACCCCTGGGGCTTGATTTACATCAATCTTCAGGATGCCCTGCACTTCAGAGCACATGCTTACCTTCAGTCTGGATGGGCCCCACCACGCTGTGCCTGGCTGCTTCCATGTATCTACCATCCTCGAGGTGAGCACACAAGACTGACGTAAGGCAGACCAGGCAGCCTAAAGTTCTAATAAGGAGCCGGCCTTGTTTGTTGAAAGGGCAGGTGGATATTATGAGCAGTCTGGTTTCAAACCCCCTAAAGGGGCAATAAGGATGCAGGGAGCACTCTTGGTTTCAGGCTACTTCCAGACTAGCTCAGATACAATACAGATATGAGTGTTTGGACCCCAGCACCCATACTCACTGTTAAAAAAAAAATTTAATTAAATACATGTTAAAGAACTCTAAGGACTGTTAAGATAAATACCTTCGCTGATTTGGAATCATCTTAATTGATAAACTATTTCAGCTAAGCTTTATTCTGTTCTTTGTCATTTAATTGCAGTCTTGACTTACTACTTACGGCTTTTCTTATTGCTGCAAATTTTATGTACCTTGTCTTACTGCAATCTATTAATTAAAGAGGGACAGATTGTCAATTAAAGTTAACCTTATAAACTTGACATTGAAACTAATATATTACTGGTAGCTTCTGCTTGCTAATATAAAAGACAGTAGAAGAAACATTCACTGTTTATACCTACATTAGCATTCCTAATTAACCCAAGTTGTGTTTTAGAATGAAAACCTACTCCACCAGTGAGGCATGAGAAATTAAGTATTTTTCTTAATATGACTTCCCTCTTTTTTTTGTTATTTTGTTTCATTCCATCAAAGATGCTTTTCAGCTTTCTACATAGTTGAAGTTTGATAACTTTTAATCAGTAGTAAACTCTGGAATTATGGGTCAGTACTTTTAAATATGTGTTCCTAAATATCATACTTATTATGCATTTTTATGAAAATAGTCAGTATTGATGGAACGCAAGTTCTTGAAGAAAGTAAAGAAAAATTAAAACACATTTGTTTTCTATCACAGACCAAGCAACTAACAGCGGGAAGAACGTGAAGGTCAGAGTGCTCGAAGCAGCTCCAAAAGGGTCTGCGTCTCTGTAGGACTCATTGCGGGATCACTGTTTCTGCATGGTTTCAGCATGGTTGCATGCTTATACTTACAGCCTTAGTAGTGCTTTGTAGAAGGGCCTTGTGAAGAAAGCATCAAGAAGGTACTGATGAATGAGAGCAAGGCCCAGAATACGACCGCTGAACCTGAACCTGGGATATAAAAATGCAGTGTAAATGAAGTGTAACTCAAGATGTTCAGCACAGAAGCTTACACAGGTAGCAACTGTTTTTTTGTTTGACTTAGTTTCTTACATTTATTAATTTATTTCTTTTTTTCTGAGCAGATACCTAACACCACCCCTCCCACCTGTGATCAATAATGGATCTCTCTTGATCTGTCTCCTACAGTACCCATACGTGCAGCTGGCATGTTATATACTCTCCTGTGCCAAACCAATAAACACTGAAGACTCACCTTCTGTGATCTTTAACTGAACATTCTGATACAGAGTGACTCCATCAGACACAATATTTAGCCAGTGAAATACTGTAATACTCCACCTCAGCAGAAAACATACTATCAAAGCAGCTGCAAAGGATATTTGGTAACTCAGTATATCCAGTTTCTGACTGGTTACAACCCTTTCCAAGGTGGGTCTTTAAAGTACTTCTAAAAGTAGCAAGTTGACTTTATAGGCGGAAACTGAAGTTCAATTAAGTTAACTGTTGTGACCAAGGACACATATTAAAATAAGTATCTAAAGCTCAGGCAAGTTGTCCCCAGACCACTTTCTTAGTGGTGATGCTCAGCTGTCTTGAGTATTACATATTCTTGCATTTGTTTCTGTTTTCTAAGAACAATCTCTAGTCCTGCTCCAAGTACACTCAGATAGTGCCCTGCCCATTACGATCTGTGACTTGTGATGATAAGCTGTTAAATTTATCTTTCTATGATTTCTTCTATGACTTATTACCCTTCCATCAAATCTGGTTTTAAATCAGTAATCTCAGACAGAAAAAACAGAAACGCTGTGGGTCCAGGTGAGTTTGTTTTTTGTAAAAACAACCCCCATCACCCATCCAAAACTTGCTTATTTGTAAAAAAGGAAAAGAAAAAAATCCAACATCCCAAATGTGAGCACTCCAAGCCTGAGCTGACTGACATCATAGTAAAGTTTTATTGCACAAAAAATGAGAAACAGATCAAAAAGCCAAGAAACCATTCCTTCCACTACAGGAACCAGTGCAAAGACCCCTCCTGCACATGAATGAAACGTGAGTCTCACTATAATAAAAGCAGCGCAGAATATGTGTTCAGTCAACTTTATGCTCATGGGACAGAACAACAAGTGCTTAGTATGTCAAATGGGGCACAAAATAGCATGCTGTGGGCCCAATTAGCATTTACATCACCACAGGAGCTGCCTCCGGGTCCCTTGCATCCAAGAAAGGTGCTTATGATATGCAGCTGACTGGTAACAGAAAAGTGATTATATTACCCCCTTACAGCTGTTTCCACAGCAGCAACAAAAGGCAGCTGTTGGGTCTAGTTAGGACCTGCTTCACTTCGCTTGTGCTCCGGTGCAATGTTTCCAGCAAAAAGCAATGAAAAGAGGGGGAGCTGACACAATGAAAGCACAGTGGAAGCCAGACAGTTCAAATCCCAGAAATGCTGAGCCTGTAATCCATCAGTTTTATAGCACCTTCAGGATCTATAATCAAGTCCGTTTGTCCTAAATAATGCATGTCGGCTTTTTTGGTTTTGTTCTTCACCACCGTCATCCATCCCGATACATTTTGAAAGCGAACACTGACTGAAAATACTACGAGCACTGGGTGTTCCTCGCAATGTTCACCCCATGACTACTTGACTGTGCAGGGCTGGCCAGGCAGGAGCCATTTGGAATAAAGTAAAGCTGAAAGTAAATTGCCAAGAAAAGTCTCACGGATTTGAGAATGCTGTTTCTGCTGAGAAATCGCTTGAATGTGTGAACAGCGTCAGTTTTCTTCTTGCTGCTTGTATCACGTCTGTACTTCTGTACGGCTTTGAGGGCATTCATGCAAAGCTGACATGAAAGCATAGTGCACCTCGATCAAGGTGTTTACAATCACGAGCTCATGTTATGGTAGCCATTAAAGTTTAATTTGAATCAGTGCCTTATGACAGAACTGTATCAAGCCATCCAAAGGCCATAGGCAGCATTTCTGTGTAAAAGGACTAAGTCTGGTGCATCAGCCCAAGCAAACGTGGGCAGAACAACTCTAGGTTGTGTGGTCCATCAGTCTGGCCTTGCACTTGCAGCCCTCTGGGACACACCAGGGCTCACTCAAGCCAGTGGCCTGACTGTGGTTCCACAGTCCCAGTCCTTGCAATGGTACTGTTTAGGAAAACAAGTCCAGTACTAACTGGCCTGGATAAAGGAGATGAAGTAATTAACAAGATGTTGCCACTCCTGGTGCCTGTCAATACAATGGATAAAAAAGCTATGTTGCAGACTGTATTTCTTGGCAGCTCTGTATCACCTCAGCAGACACAGTGCTTTGTGGCCAAAGCATGTGAGTTTTCCAGCCCACAAGCCCTTCCTCCCCTGCACACAGCTTTGCTATCTCTGCAGAGGCTGACTATGCCTGACCCTGATCTGAAGAGTGGTGTAAGAGAAGGTCCTCTGGCCCCTTGTCCATTCTGCGACAGGGCCTGGGACCTGTGGTCCAGCAGTGCACTGACAAACACTGACCACAGTAAGTCAACAGACACCTATCAAAAGGGAGGCGTTTGCTACTGTCCTCAGAGAACAACTACACAGTCTATCTGCGTGCGTGTCCATACAGTCCATCAAGCTGGCACCATGATCAGCCCAGCACGATAGTCCCACTTAAAATATATCAAAACTTACAAAAAAGGAACAAGAAACAAATTGCCCTCCTTACAAAAGCCAGTTAAAACAAAACCAGACTTTTGTGTTTATTTCTTCCTGAAAGATTTAGAGCATGGGTGAGAGTCAGAAGTGGGTGAGACAGTCCCTTCAGAAAAACAGGTTTTCTTGACAGAATAAGCAGCACAAAGGTAAATCCTGGCTGGAGGGCACATACCTTCCTTAAACCTGACTTACATTTACCTTTCCAAGGAAGTGTAAAATGCTTGTTTGATTTTATTCTAGCAGGAAAGATAGCTTAGGAGAGGTGGGGAATGCAAGGTCTTGCTCTGGCCCTTTCTTTCAACACCCTTCCCTTTTGGAGACAATGATTGAGACTGAGTAACGTGCTCTGGCAGACAGGGGAAAGGCAGGAGGGAGTTAATGAACAGGAAATGGTGGAACGAAAGACAGAATTAATGAGCAGGAGAGCTGCTCTGGTTTGACTGCCTATTGACACTGTTCGTCCACTCAAAAAGGACATTGTGCACACCTGCTTTCTGGCTTTTAACAACACTACACTTTGACCCATTTGCAGAAGTTTCCACACTACCCAGCTAACTCCCTTTCCTTCTGGAGGCTGCAGGTGCCCCTGAAACAGTCTGTTTTCACAACAGCCTGTTGCAAAATAACAGGCTCGTTCTCCTCAGTGGGACACTGCATGCTTACTGCATGTCTGTGTACACAGGGAGAGACAAATCCATATTCTGTAGCAGCGACTAAGCAATAAATTTTCCTCCAATTGCAGGTGAGTCACAGGAAATGTAATCTACTCTGGTCCTTATCACAGAGCAGCAAAGTAAGGCAGGACCCATAATGACCGCTTGTTACAGGACTCTCAACTGGTTGAGTGAACGCAGCTCTACTTTGAATGACAGTCCTTCCTTGGATTCAGATGGAGAATGATGTACCTTGACAAAATTGTAATCCAAGTGTACAGGGGAAGAATGGTTTTTATCATTCTATAGGTGATGCTTTAGTAACCATGCCTTGTGGGCTAAATTGGCTATGGTATGAGAAACTTTAAATCCTAAATAGAGGAAGCACCTGGTGGGATTAAAAAGACTGAAAATCTTGCAAACCTTATCTCACTCAAACACATCTAGCTGGGTTTAGGGGTGCCCTTCTTGATGCAGTAGCTTGTGAAAAAATATTCAAAGAAGGGCTCAAGAGAGATTAATATAATTCACATCAAATTTGAAAATATCATTTTCTTTTCATGAGACTACTGAAAACTTGCTTTCATCTGTAAGACAAATTTACACATTCTGTTGCACCAGTTTTAAAGCTTTTGACTGTTTAATCATGCAGACGAACTTTTGGCTACCTGAAAGACAAGCTGAACAAATGAGGCTGCACTGCGGTACAGGATTTCTGCCCTTGGCAGCTCTTCTAAGGGAGAATGATATTTGGCAGGTGGATGCAGCTGGAGAGTCTATTAGTCCTTCCACAGTGGGAGAGATTGGACCTCATCTCAACCATAGAGATACCAGAGAATCTATAAAGGGGAAAGTATTTAGAAGGGCCCAGTCATGGGAAACATTTCACTCTGAACATGCATCTCACTAGACAACAGAGAATTCAGTCATGAAACCCAAATTTGTAGGAAACCAGGCATCACGGGTTCAACAGGTTGTGGTACAGCTTGTTTAAAAGGACAGTTAAAACCTCCATTGTTATGAAGACACTCCTGAGTATCCTGAAGGCCAGAAACTACTGATTAAAGGAACTAAAAGTCATTCTTATAGCCTAAAATATTGTGATTTGCAATCTCATGACTGGGGGGGGGGGGGGAGTGGACAGGACAACATGCAGGGGAAAACGTACTGATTCATGATTTCTAAATTTTGGTGGAATCACCAGCACTAGCACTTTTTAAATGAAGAACAATTTTTTTTTTTTTTTAATGTAAGCAAGTTCTAAGAATGTGTATTTTGCAAAAAAGCTGACCAGATGGTTACAGCAACTCTGCCTGGCCTCATACACTATGAATTTTAAGCAAAACTGGCAGTGTGTCAGGCATATGCACCAGAGGTGTGTGCCTATATGCTCGTACCACATATCCTTGTGTTGGCTCAGCGCAGGACATAACCAACGTGTCCTGTAATGAGCTACATCTACAGTGCAATAACCTAGCAGTAGATCAGATCATCTTCACATAACCTTGGCAGTAGACCAAATCAACACCTCTATCAGCCGTTATTAACAAATGCCTTTCTTTAGTTTGGTGTGCATATTTAACCCCTACTCACATAAATGACAGAACATTTGAATGGACTAATGTGATGATGTGAAGCAATCTATTGTCAGAAAGGTTAGCCATGCAGGCTGGGATAGCTAACGCTGTTCTGTTTATCCGACTTGCATCTGCAAACTTTGCAGACCGCCTCTTTGCCACCATGTCATTTGGTGTTGTGGCAAACTTGCTATGCACATCTGCAGGCTCAGAGGTTGATGTTGTGGCATTCCAGCACCATGCCTCTTCAGTTCAGGAATCTGATGAGCTCATGTGTCATTAATATGAAGGGAATGGCTCTTACAAAGGCCAGGAGACAGAAGTCTACAAAGTCTCAGTGCATTAAAGAGAAAAGGTAAAATAATTGCTAAATTAGTCCTGTAGGAGAATTCCAATATAAGGAGCAATAAGGTTATTTTTGGCTCTTTTTCTTTTCTTATATCCATCTCTACTATGAAGAATTCTCAGAGAAACAAAGATACAATGTTGGGTTGCCTATGTGCTGCATCTTCCAATGTTGCGCTCAGCACTTATCCCACCTATTCTGATATCTAACCACACTGGCATCCCACCTGAGAACTTACTCTGGATCCCCACACACTTCTTCTGAAGGAATGGTAATAACCCACCTGACCAAGTTTTGTTGTTTTCTTTTTAATCTCCTTTGAGTTCTGTTCTAAATACTGAAATGCATCTTCTCTCATATATGGTCAAAATTAATTCCAGGTTTTCAGACAGTTACTGAATTTTTAAGTGGAATCTCCATACTTCCTCACTTTGAAACCATAGAAAATTCTGTCAGTTAAGCTTCATTTTCAGTCCATTTTCCAAACTAAAACTGAAAGGAAACATTAAGGAGTGCTGACATGGAGCAACTGTTTGTGCAGATTTCCAGGCTGGAAACTGCTGGATGTTAAATAGTTATAGTCTACCGGGATTTATCCCTGCAGCCCCTGCAAATGTTATTGGGACTTAATAGAGGATACAGTCTACTCGGAGCCAAGGCATTTTGTTCAGGCATCAAAAGATGAAGGAGGATAGTCCATGAGTCCCTCTTTGATAATACTCTGACTGCTTACTATTCCTATAAAACATATGAGATTTAATTATATTTTAAAGGAAATTTGTAACACTCATTTAAGAAAGCACTAGCCTTTCTTAAGTAGCCCTGACTGTAAAGTGTATGGAAAGTGGAACAATCCAGCAAGCCTGCTTGCAGATTGTCATAAAATACAAAAAGGGTGTTCAGAGATGTGTGAAATATATGTGGATCACCCAAGAACTGAAATTAAACAAGAAAAAAAAAAAGGATAAAAACTGATTTTTAGAGAGAAAAGCAACCTGGTACAACTAAACTTCCATTAGGCTTCAAATCCCAAACTGGTAATTCTCCTCAGGTGAAGATCTACAGGAGTGAGCCTTCTCTTGCCAGCCCTCCTTTAGATGTTTTTACTTTTGCTGGGCACCTGTGTTTCAGATGATGAATATGTTTATGTGAGTCAACCTCTCAGTTTATTGCTAAATTGTGCATAAATTTTCTGCTGCAAAAGGCCAGTACTATACTGACACTCCAATAAGTGCTTGCCCTACTCTTATTTTCTGGATTCATCTGCAAATGGAACACAACATTTCTGTTTCTCAGTACTAAAGAGTCACCACATGAAAAAGAGCTAGTGCTTATACACGTCCTTCTAAATCTCTGGAGCTCATGTACCCTGAATTAGGAACTAAACCTCAAACCATTCCTGAAGCTTAATTTACCAGTAGCTGAAAAACAATGAGATAATGCAAACCTTATTACTTCTTTATTTAATCTAATCAAATCCTTCAAGTCTTTCCTTTGTCTCTAGCCTAGCTATGTTGCATGTTCACTCACAATGTCTTTTCAGCTTCCTTATATCCTGGCTATAGCCACCACAGAAGAACTGTCAGGAAAGGTTAAAAGACTAATTGTGTCACAGAGAAAAAAGCATGATTTTATCAGGAAAGCTGCAGGCTGTTCTGCTTTACCCAGAAAAATGAGGGGCAAAGATCTTTTAGATAAGGGAAATTCACAGCATCCCCTCAGGTTTCTCTTCAACACAATCTATCAAACAGCTACTTTCAGGAGGACTCCTTAGTTTAAGCACACCATGGCTCCAGGTAAATGCTCACACAGAGAAGCAGTTACAGCTGCATTTGCACAGCACTGCATCCAAGTTAATAAGCCCCACGCCAAGGTAGCTACATTGGCTCCTTGCACATCAGCTGAACTGTGTCAGAAGTTATTACTGCAGATACAGAACTGAGCAAATCCGGCTCTGGGAATTCCACTGTGTGGAGTCATCGCAGGCACATCAGCCTCGGTGTCATGGGATGTCTGAGCACCAGAGACTCCAAGCATAGGAAATGGAGAATTGATTTCCAGTTCTGTCTTTAAACTAGTAAGGAGATTAATAAAGTAGACAGTCTCTCTATAACAAGAAATCTGTGCTATGTGTCATTTTACCAACAACAAAGAAGTTGCATGAATGTAGTATTTTGGAAGAGGAGAGGAGGAGGAGCGTGGCCGACTGGTGGAGTGGCCATCTCTGCTTGCAAAGCTATCAACTTCACGGACCATAATGTACCATCATCTTCCTCTGGGAGAAGCCCTGGCAAAATACGGCAGCACAAACATGACTAAGCTTCATCAGAAACCAGGCTGCTTGCAGGATTTAGCTTCTCTTGCTGGTACAATGGATAAAACACACTGGCCTGTAAGACTGTTGGCAAAGTCTCCTCCAATTATGCCCAGTAACTACAGAGGGAAATGCAGGCTGAGGTATGAACTACTGGCTAGAAGACTACAAACTTCTACATTTTGTGATTCCCAGATCCTAGACTGTATTTTTGACTGGCAGAGCTCAAAGCAGCTTACAGAGAAGATCAGTGCCAATATTTCATTTGACAAATAAGAAAACTTAAGTACGAACATAAAATAACTTATTTAATGTCATCCAGAAAACAAGTGGTAGAGACAGCAATAGAATCACAGTCCTCTGAGTCTCAGCACCGTTTTAGCTGTTTAGTTTATTTACATTTTTTACTTTGCTACCTTCTATAAATGATACATAATTTTGTGAATCAGCTCTAGTTTATGATCAGCTCCTTATGGATTAACTGTCTGATGCATATGGGTTGTTTTTTTAAGCCAGCAAAAGAGCATTTTTATCAAGAGATTTTGATTTTCTCAGTCAAACCTTTTGGAAAAGCTGGTGGTGGTGAGGCACTCTAAACCTATGAATTGGTGAAGTTTTATACATTGCATGATTTATGTTTGCTTTCCATAGCTTTGCCATGTGTTGAAACAAACTAGTCAAGCTACAGGGGAAAATCCATAGATTTAGTCATCTGCCAGACACTAAGGCCATAAAAGCACAAGCCAAATGACTGCACATTTTCCTTCAATGGCTAACTACGAACACTGAAGCCACAATAACTGACTTATTCTCAGTCAAAGGAGGCACATGCTTTCTGCTCTGTCTGGGGTATTTAAGCACAAGAGAGACTGCTCATCATAAACTCACTGGTAAGCACCCAGGAATGTTTACACCATGTGATGAAGCCTGATGCAGATATCTTTGAGCTAACTGCAAACAGGTCGTTTGCAGTGCAGAGCCATGTGGACTTACCACCCACTCCCCAGTCCAAAAGCTGTACACTTGGGTTTGCACTGTGCTGCAATTCAGCTACTGATCCCTGCCTCACAGGATGAGGTTCCTCAATTGAGTAAACTCAGAAATCTGTGTGCTAGAAATCAGATATGCTATTAATTGTTTGACAGTCTATTTTAGGTCTTGTTTTGCAAATCATTGAACACCTCCATTTTTTACTAATACCACTGCAAACTGACAGCTCTGATCCTCTCCTGGGAGCATGAAGAATGCAGTAGACCTGGACCTTTGTGTTGCTGTTCTGAAGTCCAAGAAAATTTTTTACTTTTCCTTTATGAATCTTTCCAATACAATTAAATAATTCCAGTTTCTAGTCTGTCTTTTCCAGAATGCAAGTCATAAGTCACAATGTAAAAAGCTTCCTTCAATCAGACATGAGATACTGAATTTACAGTTCTGTATTCTTGTTATTCAATACATTTTTTTTCATAGAGGGTGGACAGGTCAGGATTTTTCTCATCCTCCATGATTTTATTGAGATTTTGAAAAATATTCCTGTCCCAAGTTGGGGCAAACTGACAAACTTGACAGTGCCCTTCTCCATTTAAATACATTCAGATCTGATCAATTTAAATCTTTAACCTTCCCTTTTCCTGCATTTTAATGTAAGACTAAGGTAACATACTGAAATGAAGAATAATTTTCAATGGACAAATGGAACATCTAACTTTCTAAATATTCCAGGGAAAGACCTACACTAAGAGAAATGCCTTTTCTACTCAAAAATACCCAAAATGAATTTGGGTGATTTACTGAAAACAATTCTGCTCTGCAAGCAATCTTTCTTTTGATGTATGAATTGTGTTTACTAATAAAAAAGGCTAGCTCGGGAATTTCTGCCCTCTGCTTTGACTTTTCTTTACCTTACCAAAGCCTGAATAAATGTAGTGAGAAATAAGGAGGGGCAAAGATGACTGAGCAATACTTCATAGTGACAGCTCAGTCTTGCCATTCCAGTGTGGCTGGAACGAGATATGAGGACATTCATCACTCCCTGAGAGTTTTTCACCACTACAAATAAACACACGATCACTGCCCATCCTGATGCTTCCCTACAGGCCCACATGCTCAGAGACAGTGTGGATTTTACCCTTTTCTCCTCTACCACATGCAAGGTGGAGACACTATAGAGATTTTCACGCGAAGCCTCCCACCTCTGGGCAAATGTAATCCATAGTGTTGCAAAAGACTAAATGGCCTTAAGCAAGGGAAAAAACCATAAAGATGACTTCTGTAAAAACACAACAAAACAGAACACCCCTCTTTCCCTCAAACCAAACTCTCATTATGGAAGCAGTGCTAGGCACTATGAGATTCAGAGAAGGGAAAAGGAGGAAGGACTGAGAGAGACATCTCTTCTTTCAACCTGTGTGATGTCACCATTCAGGTCCTCAAAAGAACTTGAAAAAAATCCTCCAGTAAGAGACAGAAAGTCAAGAATTAGGTAAATATAAAGCAGAGCCTTTTTTAAAAAAATGGTTGCTGTCGAAGCTCAGTTAGGGAGAATCGTTTTTTTTTCTCCTTCAGTTTGGTTTGCCTTTAATCTTCCAATTCCTCCTGACCCTTAATAAATAATTAACCAGCTGTTGAGGCAGGCTCTATGTGATATAGCCATACATCAAACTTAATAGGAAAATCAAAGTTTACTTAAGTACAGAAGGCATTGAAAGAGATCACAGTACAGCAGCAAGAAGGCATTTCAGTAACATACCCTTTTCACATAGTGAAAAGGTCTTATAAAATTATTTCAGCTGCATATTTATTTTAATATCATTCTTGTCCAGAAGATTTACAACAGTGCTTGAAAATTTCTCATTCAGGCATAATTTATTTAAAATAAGATATTGCTAGTAATTAAAATTTATAGTGTAATGTAACATTAAATGCTTTGGTTTTCTATGGTGCCTTTCATCTGAGAATTTCAAAGCAGTTCAGAGCATTAGTGTACATCAAATGGATTTCAAGTTGATTACATACTAGGGAAGCTCTTCAGATGGAAACTGAGGCAAAGAGGTAATCATCTAATTTCGAAAACAACTGAATGTTGCTGGATGCCCCACTCTGGGATGCGGTATCTGATCTGATTTCTAAGAGGATGATTTTTCAGCATTTAGCATAAACAGGCTCCTTCATGATGGCTGCAAAATTGGTCTTCTAAATTCATTCTTCCCCCAAAACATAGACCCACACAACTGGCCCATTTGAGCCCAAAACCAAACTCAGTGTTTCTGACTCCCTTAATAAAACAGGTATTGGCCGTATGTAGGTTGCCTGCCACAACAGTTGAAAAATTAAATAAATGAGTAATTTAGGACACATATTTCCCCAGCACTACTTTCAGTCAGTGAAGAGGAGTAATGGCTGTTTGCAGACCTCCTGCTTAGATGCTGTGACTACATTTCTCCACTGTTTCTATAAAGAGCTGTGGAATGTGCCTAAATCCATTCTATGAGCTGGTCAGCCTCTGAATACAACCCATTAGGTCATGAGGCAATTTGTCACCTTCTTTAAAAACACTTTAACTGAAATAAGTCATTCTCCATGTAGCAGGATTAATGGAACTTTTTTTCCTATAGATCTGTCTCGGATGGCCCTACATTACCATGCTGCAGTAGCTCCAGTTCCTCCTACACATCTCTGCTAGCACTTCCCATGCTTTGAAGTATCTCCATTTTCTCCCTTCTGCCTCCCCTGAGCTTTCACAGGTCTCCCTCACATCCTCAAGCTATTGAGCAAGATGATACAGCTGGTTCGCAGCCTGCACCTGTGATGGACCTGTCAGCTCGCTCGTGCTAACTGGCCAGTTGAGAGGCCAAACAACAGATAACTGCTGAACTCATCAGCCCACCCTCACCGAGGCACTCTTCTGCGTACCTATGCTTCATCCAGCCACAAGTTTTGAAAAGCTTTTAGGAAATTAGTATCTTTGAAGTGTTTACCTTCCTGTCAAATAGGCCTCAAACTGATCAGGAAACTGTCTGAGGGATAGGCAGGGCAATTGCACAAGGCACAACTCCTAAGGAAACTGGGTTAAGAAAACCCACCAAGCTCTCTGAGGAGAAAGGACAGCTGAGGTCGCAACATTCTTGGTTCTTCTTGGGTTTATTAAAACAAAAAAATGGGAAAAACAACACCCTGCATTCTTTGGCATGCTTGAGATAGATAGTGATGGCTATGTGGTTTCTCATTTACATGAAGTAAATAAAAGGGAACGTCAGAGTTTGGCTGGGGGTATACCCACACAGCACTGCGCAGGCAAAGGGAGCTTGCTCTACCCATGTGCCAAGCTTGCCAGAGCACGTAAAAGCAATCGAAGCAGCGCCAAGCCTGAAGTAATCAGCCCTGATGGGAGGCAGCATGTATTTTGTCAGCTCAGTATTGCAGTAACCACGTCAGTTGGCTCGGAGCACAGGGAAGCAACTTTGTGTCTGCATGGAGATTGGGCACAACAGGCTTGCATCTGCCTGCAGAATATGATGTAGAAATACATGCAACTTTTCTGTCTGACGCTGTTCAGCAGCACAGACTAGAATACGGGGGGTATTGGAGGGCAGAAAGAAAGGTTAACTATGGGAACTGAATGAAGAAATTCCTGCCCTGATGAAGGTCTAAATGAGCATTAAGTTAATGGAGTTCATTAGGACATTGCAGCCAGGAATCAATCTGCAGCTTCTGGGGACCTGGGCCACTGGGTCTGACTATATCATCATCTTTGTGGTCTTCAGTAGGGTTCTGCACAAAAACATTTTACTCACAAGTCTGCAACTTTCTAATAAAGTTCTGCTAAATAAACGTATTACATTTCATTTAAAGAAAAACAAACAAACAAAACACAACAGGACTTTTCTGAGACAGATACAGAATGCTAAGTATGATTAGCAAGCTGTAAACACCTCTAAGGTAACTGTGACACTGGGGTACTGCTCTCTGGCTGCATAAATGTCACAGCAAGGTCCACAAATGCCTAATTGTTAAAAAAAACATGCTGTCATTAATTCACTATGAAAACAGAGAAAAAGATGTTTCAAGTTAGCATCCTTGAGATCTCTAAATGAATATCTGTGAATGATTTTTATCTGTCTAGGCCATCTGGTCTTCTATGCAGAGACTGAGCTTCTTTTCATATTTCTGGCTGTGGTTCTACATTTACAAACACGTGATGAACTAAAAGTTCTAGATGATGTGAAATTGATTGCTGGGGCGAGCCAGATAAAAGACCAGGCAAGTGATCTGGGGACAAAAAGTCGGTGCAGATGATCGTGCCGTGAGTACAGTGCTGTCTCTTGAAGAAGGGTGCATTACATTATCTTAATGGATTATTCCTGGGGGCAGGACTGATGTGAAGGAAAACTGGACCAGTCAGAAGACATGAAAAAGACAACTGGATTTCCACCTGACAGCAGATTGTGAACAGTGTTTTGTGAACTGAAAAGACAACAGTACTGTCAGATTAGTGACTTCAACAGTCACTGTCAGATTAAGTACTCACAGCAGGGAGCGACAGTTCATGAGAAAACACTGAGAATTGCTTTATTCTAAGAAGTAGAACTTTTTACGTGATATGACGACAGCCAAATCATAACATCTGAAATTGGTAGCCACATGAACAATGAAACAGCACAGAGATTATACTCTTCAGGTTTGGTGAAAATGATACAGAAATCATCACAGAAACAAACATTCAGTTTACCATTTTGCTTAGCTAGAGCTGAGTAGCGAAATACTATCGAAGATGATAGACAAAATAAAGACCTGAGGAAAACCAGTGTATCACAGCATGATTAGACAGATCATTTTGTTACAGAAGTGAATGAGATGCAGTGAAAAGACACCAACAACTTTCTAGACCTCTTGAAAATGTACCATGAAGAAGACAGGGAGAGTAACTGGTGACCCGCACGAAGATTTGAGACTATGCAAACTCTGGAACTAGGTATTTTGTTCCCAGAATTTAGAAACACATTTCCTCCATCTATTATGCATCAGGATTTTTTTTTGTCTCAGGGTTGATTTACCCACCCAACCTTTTATTATTTATTTATTTTTGGTGAAAAGGAGAACTACAATATTCAATCAAACCTTAGTCATTCAAATCAGAGACAGAAACCTTTTTCACCCCAGTGAAAAAGTATCTTTGTATGCCCTCTAATATTGGGCATCCTGGACCTCAGTGCTTCAATGCTGCATGGAACTGAAAGTCAGTCTAAAATCTTTCAAAGGACTGCTGGTAGGGAGGAAAGTGAGAAGATAATGCGGCAATGAATATTACACTGCTAACTTTGCATGAGGTTGTGACAGAAATATTTAATATTCCACACTACTTTGTCTCCCAGTATATTGAGTAAAACCTGAGAAAGATTTTTTCAGTGAGTCACCCTATTTCAGTTGCCCAAACACCTGACCAAGAGCAAAGACAAGAATATTATTTCTGGGCTAAACCATATTCTTTTCACTGAAATAATATATAGCAGCTGCCACCACATTTTGCCCATTTATTTAGAGAATACTACCTTAAGTGGGGGTGTAAACAGTATTTTAGAAGATGTTTTCAAATATCCAGGCAAAGAGCTAGACATGTTACCTAGATCAGATAGAATGGCTCATTACTGGCATGGATTAAAAGCAGGTCTTCTGGCTGAGCTTCAGGTACATCCTGTAGCATGCAGATAAAAACATGCATCGTCAAACTTCTTAGTTCTGGAGAGATATAACTGTGTCCTTTCAGATACAGGGGGATTTAAAATAGTTTTTTTACCTTTGAAAACGTGTGATAAATTATATTTTGTGTGTTCAGCATGCACATATGTTAACTGAAGGAAAAAGTCTTATTCAATGGAAGCTTGCAGGAAAGGTGTTAAATCTCAGTTTCTCCATAAATGAGAAATATTTTCCAGTCATTATGTCTCTTTCTTAACTTGGCATACATACAACTACTCTGCACTTTGATGTGCTCATTTTGGACTCAGAATGCTGTTTGTACAAAGAGCAAGGCATGAAATAAGCCATTAACAGGGGCAGAACTGTAACTTTTAGGCCAGGGGAAAAAGAGCAGAGTATTTCTCAATTCTGCCAACACGAACAAAACTTCACATCTTTGCATTTTGTTGTATTTACCTCAAACTCGCCACTGTTCGCTTAAGGAAGAGAAAATATAAAATAATTTTGAGGCTATTTTTTTGGTAGCCCTGTTTCTTAATATAGCTGTGTCTGGATAGATCTTTTATAATTGCTATCCAGAAAAAAATGTGAAGGGTAGATTCCACACAAATGATAAGCTCCACAGCACCAAAAGGCATACAGTTCAACAAATCAGCAAATCTAAACCAATTGTGGTTGTGTGGTTTTCATGACTGGTATCAAACTTCAAGCTTTGAAAAGACTATGAATATCAATTATCTGTGACCCTGAGACTCTCAAAACTGATTCATCCATCTATGTTAACTGATGTCTCATAACAGATTTGGGAACACGAAAATAATCTTTATTTCTTGCATGTTAAGAGGGAGGAGGCTCTGTTGGAATCATATCGATAAGTAAATCTGAGAAACAGAGGTTTTAGCACTGACTTTGATGAGAACAAAGTTGGAGAAAGACTGAGAACTTCAGAAAACTCCATTCCTCATGAACAAATGACAAGCAAGTTAGTACAGTGACCTCAGAGAAGTTAGCCTATAAAGCCTTTATGGGAAAATTGTACTCTGAGTTTTAAAAAGCATGGTCCAAATCCTATCTTAGCTGGCTGCACAGACTTCTGAATACAGTACTCTAGGGTTACACATGAATAGCTGAGATCAGTCAACACAGACAGCACAAAAACATTCAGAATGTCTAGATATCTACAAGCCAATCATGAAACCTATCAGGCTAACTACAAACTGCTGGTCTCAGCCAGTTATTTCCATAACAGGTTCAAGAAGTATTTCCAAGCACTTACTGGATTGCTTATCTTTCCCTTGGGTTCTGTAATCTTGCCCTGTTTACACTACTTTATGTACAAACCTCTTTGTTCATAGCATTTATTTCTTTCTGCAGGCCAAGGGACTTAATTTCTCTTTCCTAAAAAAAAGAAAACCAAAAATGCCCAAAGCCCAAATAACATTCTGTACACAAGAAGCCTGTATAGATATGTGTAGTTGGAGAAATATTATCCTAAGAGTCTAACTTCTACTGATTTCTGAGTTAAATGCTAACTGCTATAGAAAATCATATTAGGTCTCTTTCTGCTGTTCTGTATGCCCAGGATACTTCTAAAATTCTGTGTCTTCCATGCTGAAATCTCTCAATTAACAGAAAAACAAAATGAGGGGATCAAACAAAATGTATACTTTTTGCAGCAGAATTTATTACATAAGAAAACCGCAGCTGAACTGTTCACAATGACAGTATTTATAACAGATACGAGTCAGGGCCTATTTCAAATACTGCTGAGATAACATGGCAACACCATTTCTGGAGAAAGAGGCCTGCGTCCAGTTTGCTCACAGTGTGGGCAGAATGATGTTGGGTTTGCACCTGCCTAAGCAGTCCTATGCCCTGAAATCAAAATGCATCTTCACAAATACAGCCTCCTTAATCAAAAGTTTACCCATGCTGCCTGTAAAGCCGAACAAAGGACAGACTGTATTTCTTCTTGAAAACTAGGAAGCCACTGCATAATGTCTAACGAACAGGATTGCAGTGGGAGATGCACAAGCTCTAAGAACTAAGCCACTCTCTTCCTGCTAATGTCAGTAGAGAAATACTTTAATGCAAAGATCACTCTTAGCATAATGCTCCACTGCTGGAAGTGATAATACAAAAAAACCCAATTCAGAGACTATGCTAGTCCCAGCAACATCCCTTTTTTTCCACTGCAACCTTAATAGAGATGATGATACAACCATATGGTTGTTCTTGACCTCCTGTCCACTGTAAGCCAAAGCAAAGGAGGATCTGTTTACAAGAATAGAGGGGCATGTACTATTTGCAATTTAAAAGGGTCCTAAACTGCCTTCCATTTTAAAAAAGGATCTCCGAGAGGAGCCAGCGAGATTGGTTAGACAAAGAAAAACATCATAGGAACAAACCCATGTGGCATTATTTCCTTGACACAATGAAATCCCACAAGGGATCAAATGACACCCAGGGCTCGCAGCTCATGCTTCATTGAACCACATCTGAAACTATCAAAGGGAAAACAACTCCCAAAGACAGACAGATCTGGAGGCAGATAGAAAAATGAGGAGATCACAATATGCATTCAGAATTTTTGATAAAGAAACAAGATCAGGAGTTTGTCTGTTTGCACACATACTTGGTAAGGTAAAGTACCTGCTCGCTCTGCTGGCCTTGACACACACAAGCAGGGACACTCTGTCAGGGGCGAAAAGGGAAACTGCTTTCACTGGGTCTTTTTTAAGGCCTGTAGTGGGTACAGAGCAGCAGTGTGGCTCTTGGAGAACACTGTATAGCTTCCAAGCACAATGCTGCTTGATGTACAGAAAGACCACACCTGCTATTCTTAGAAAGGGAGCAAGAAGAGGAGGCCTGGATTAAGCAGAGCTCTTCTCCCTCTCCTTTTCACACTCACACAGAAGTACACAAACATCAAGTCTCAAGTAATGCGAGCAGGACATTTTAGTAGTAGTACCTCATCACAACTCCTTTTTCAGAGCCTGCTGTCGCATTTACACTTACTCCCTCTCTTCCTTCTCCCAACCTACTTCCCACTTCTTCCTAGCAGAAGCAATGGTATTTGTATGTAGTCTAGTCTAAACTGGCAGCTTTTGTGTTTTGCATTTCCATTTCTGTAGTGCTCTAAAAGGATGGTTCAATTCTGCATAAAATGTTCTTACCATTCCAGGTGATTTTCAACAAAGGCAGACATGGGGCTGATCTGTACAGTGTAAGTGTCATTGGCTGAATACTCAAACAGCCCGTAATAGGGATTGAATAGCTCCTGAGACAGAAGGAAGAAGAATTCTCGGGAGGGGCCACTGTAGTCCAGCCTGGAAAGGAAAAAGTAAAAAAGATAAAATGAGGCTCATTCCCCTTTGAGTGAATTTCCTGGGTTTTGCCTACATTGGCTGCTGTCTAACACCTACCCCTGTGCAGTCAAGTGTTTCTAACATGGTGTATCACTCCTCTCAAAACTTGATTCTGAGCCCTGAACAAGTCATGACACTGAAACTTCACCAGCATCTAGGTTGATCTGGGAGGAATCATAACTCAGACACATCGCTTAAGTAGTTTCTTTTCCTTTGTTCCAAAGGCTTAGTAAATCGGAGGTACAAAGCTCAGCCTTGCCTTAGCTGGCTGGCTAGCAGGAGGGCTAGCTTTTTAGCGAGTGGGCTTGAACTGCCTATGAACACCGGGGTTCACAGCCCAGACAGCCCAGACTGAAGTAGAAATCGCTCTTACTCTCCTACACTGAGATGTAACCAAAGATACAATCTAGCCCCAGGGATGCTTTCTTAGCTACAGGTATAACCTAAAGGTCAATACTGAACACGACCAAGTCCCAACAGAACTGCCCCTCTTAAGATAGAATGGTGATTCCTCAGTTGTTCTGTCCAAGCTCTTCTACTTTTCAGATACTTTCAAATACATGTGGTACACCTTAAGCTGTGCTTTGCTGTTGCATGATTTTGCTCTGTAGAGAGTCACCTTTTTAACTTTTTTTAAAAACTCAACTGCTAAATCAAGCTGTGTATAATTATCTCAACTTGAAAAAAAACCCTAAAAACAAAACCAAAAAGCTTCATGAATGCATTAAACCCAACTGTGATAGATTTATTAAAAACAGATCATCCTCTAATAATGGTAGGTAGGTTTTTCAATCTAAAATAAATCTACATGTAGCAATATGAACAAATGATTGGTAGCCATATATCATGTGTGCTGAAAGGTTTTCTGAGGTGGGCACTATTCCTGCTACTTAACAAATGTAAAGTAAATGGAAAACTCTGCAGCTGAATCAGGATGCTCTGTATTATGTTTGAAGTTATGGAAGCATAACCACAAGGGGTTGAATGATTGATTTGTGCAACTAGAAAGATGATAAAGGGCAGGCTGGCCCATCCTCCTCTGTTTTACATCTGGAGATTCAGTACTCTTCTCTTTCGAGCAGCTTTAGCTCTCGGATTATGCGGTGAGACTAAAGCCACAACAGCAAAAGGGGATGGTAATAAGCCCACATGAACCACTAGTGCTAACCACGTAACAGATCTGGTTCAATGGACATTAAAATACTGGGCTAAGCCTGATGATGGCTGGAGTAAAGAACTACAAACAACACCTGCCTATATTCAAAAACCTCCAAGGAGAGACTAGGTATTGCATTTCTGGGCAACACATTAACTCATCATAAAGCCTTCATAGTTCATTTTCAATGTCATTTTAGCTTTGAAACATGTGGGAAGCTGTGCCCATACAGCATCACATGGCCATACAGCATCAACTCTTCTTTTCAGTAGGGAACTGGTATCTTGGAGTCCCTCCAGCAGAACCTATATTAGCATTAAACAGCAGAAGCCCTGGGGGAATGTATCTTCAGATGTAAACGAATCAGTGAAGAATGAATGAATTTGCAAATCAAATTGGTTTGTAATTTCTCCTGAGGATACCGTGCCACACAGAGTAAAAGTTATTAGAGATGGGGAGAAAACAACATGACTTTGGCCAATGTTAGCATACTAAAACACTATTCCAAAAATGCAAACTGAGGTATGCTGCATGTTTATGCTTTACTTGCAAGCCAGAGGCAAAACCAGCTGTGAAAGACAACCTCTGCTAAATAATACTGAATCCATGGAGTATAAAAAGTAAGAGTTAAGAAAACCCCTGATACTCAGGTCACTGATTGACTCTCTTTGAGATTGGTGACTTCTGTTTTCCACTGGACCTAACACGTCCCCAGAAAAACTCAACTTGGCAGAAGCTCTTCACTTGACATGCCACCTCAGAGACGATAGTGTCAGCAGTTGTTGGACACACAGACATGCTGAGAGCTGATCCAGAGCCTTACTGTTCTGGTACCTTTGGAACTGAAACCCTATCCATGTGCTGGTTTTGGGTTTTTTTTTTGGTTTTTGTTTTTTTTTTTTAAAGAAACTTTATATGCAAAGCTATTGAAATACGATTTCAAGCCTTCGTTTTATGGAACACTGGAAATATGCACAATGGCCTTTTCATTATAAAAGCATGTGGATTACACCTCAATTACAATGTAGCTCTTGAGGTGAGCCAGGGTGGCTTTGAAAGGTTCTGTTTAGATTTGGAAACAAAAGGTCAGGGGCTGGCTTTAATCATACAAGAATGGCTCATGGATTTGTAAGGCTGGCAGAAAGTCTCTTGAGAAAAGGCCTTCCTGAGAGACTTCTATAACTTTCAGCTTCCAGCTGGGTGAATTAAACTGTAAGGACTGAATAGCAGTAATGTTTCTCACTTCAGCCAGAGACAAGAAGTCCACATATGGATAACAAATGATCATTAGATGGCATGTAAAGCAAAAATTTTTGAAGCAAAACCAGATCCATTTTGAAGAGTTAGAGTAACAAAAAGGATAAAGGTCTGGTCTCCAATTATAGCCCTATGACTGATTCAGTGTGTAAACATGGGCCTGTAGTTCAGTTTTGCCTTCCAGCCAGTCAAAGTACTTAGGGCAACAAGATGACATTAGATTTAACCACTTAAATTATCACTTTGAGACATCTAGATGGAAGGTGCTACAGGAAAATGAAGCATTATGGTTATTGTTATTTTTAACAAATGCTTGAGCTGATTAAAATGAATCACTTACTCAGAGGTAAAACAAAACCAAAGAAACATTACATAACAAGAGAGGCTCAGCCTTAGTCAACTCTGTTTTGCAACATAACAGCCACTTCACAACTGATAGCATTTAGTGGTTCCCTACCCTTCCTCGCCAACAAACGTGACGTAGAGTTTGTTCCGCTGGAGCTCCTTCCGTGAATATGCCATTACCTGGTTGAAGGTGCCTTCCAGCAAGTGGTCACGTCGTATAATTAACCTGCAAAGGGAGGCAGAAATAGAGATCTAATGATTGAGTCTTGTGTGAGCCTGTGAGGATGAAAGTAAACAAGAGCTGATAAAAAGAGACATTAATTCTCAGAGAAGTTAATAAAGTTGCATCCCATCTCTGTAAGAATATTTTGATGACAACGTTTGCCTGGAATAAATTGGTTGGCTTCATACTTTTTTTTTCCACAACAGATGTGATTTGGTAGGAAGCCAACCTGATGTATAAATTCAACCAGATGCCCAGGAAATATCTCAGAAACATATAGTCCTTCGGCCAAGTTGGATAACTAGATTGAGCACAAGCAGGGACAGACTTAAAAGCCAACTAACAAGATTTCTGGAAAGCAAACTCCACAACCAAGTGGCAGAGATCCCCAAAATACATGAAGAGAGGCAGAAATCTCTCTCAAATCCAGGAGGGCTACCCACACAAAGAGCTACTGAAAGTTAAACCTGCATGTACAGGCTAACTTCTGTAGGGTCATACTGTGGTCCTGAGTTATACTGATATGTAGATCCAACGGATTTGGAGTTACTCCATCATTACAATGACATAGCTGTTAATAATCTCGGGTGGACAATTGCCTGAATGGATGATTTTCCTACTAGCAAATTATAGGCAGGAATAACAACATCCCTGTTAAATAGGGAATGGGAGTATAAGAATATAAATCTATAAGAACTAAAACTTCCACACAAAAGCCTCTTGAAGATCACTCTTTTGCAGGATATACCAAGATCTTATCTCGCCCTGACGGTTCATGTACAAAATGCAATCTCTGGTATGTTTCCCACTCCCTATCAGTGTCTTCATTCATGGATAATGATAAAAAACAAGCTACACCATGTTAGACTACTTGAGTGACTTGTCATAATACTCACTTAATTTTACCTGGACCTTGCCCATACCCTTTGGCTTCAAGTTTTCGATAGAAATTGCGCAGCTTGGCTTCAAAGTCCCTCCTGTATGGAGAAGGTGCTCTTGCACTTGCTCGCTGCAGTCCTGGCGGGAAAACGAACAGCATCCTAAAGTGTAAGGGGCTTTAAATTTTTCCAAATCACGCAGCTGATGTTTCCAGACAGAACTGGCTAACAAATGCATTAGGAACTTTTTATAGGTATACAGTGCACTCAGTATTACTATTGTTCTACCTGGCATTAATGGAGTTGTAGGTTCCTATAATTCAGTGATTGCAATGACTTCCAGGGGCTGTATCTTCTTCACTAAAAGAATTGTTAAGCTTGCCTTATGTGTGCCTTTGTGTTGCCTCAGCCTTTAACTGTGATTGACCTGAATGGAAATTCAAGGATCAGAAAGGCATGAGAAAGACTGACATGCATAACTCCCACTCACAGTCATTGGTATTTAGGTTTTCTTTCCCTTCTGCACTTTTAAGAGATGTCTCTCCTCTGCATTGTATAGGAGATCTCCTTACTTGGCAGGATTAAACCTTTGGAGCTCAAAGCAGCGCTTCTCACTGGAGCCTAGCACCCTAGCCAAGCTGGGAATCAGGTTTCCCTGTGTTAATCTGACTGTATATTAAACACTTCCAGCTACCAACACAAAACCCCTTTGTGGCATCAAGAAGGATTTCTGTCAGCAAGAAATACTACATTTTCCTATTATGATTCACACATACAGCAGATTTTTAGCAATTTGGGACCTGCTTTGTTTTGAAGTCTGCATTCTCAAAGTAGTTGATTAGTCCTTTTGTATAAAAAACTGCCATGCCATAAAGAGTCAAAGAATGGATCCATGAAATCCCATTTCCCTATCTCATTACAGAAGACAATAAAAACAAGCCCTTTTATGAGAAACCTGGCAGAAAATCCTCCACAGAAAGGAAAAAAAAAAAAAAAAAAAATCACATTTAGTGGGAGCACAAAGTATCATGGTTGCCAGGAGGGAAGGACATTACCAATTGCCTCTGCTGGTAAAACAGAAAGGCATATTTACATGCAGTGCAAAGAGAATCCCTTGTGATGCTTCTTTTCTTCTGTTAGACCTTTTTTCCCCCCAGGACAGAAGAGAATGGGTGTTCTCATGGGCTATGTAACCAGTGGCAGTAATAAGCAAGCAGACAGTATGTTGCTGGAAATGAGCATTTGCCCTTGTGTTTTCACAAGAACAGAAAGACCAGTGCAGTTCTTTTAACATTCTCTTAAGTCATGTTCTCGCCAAATACTTGTTTATGACCTGTCCTGACGTAGAAGAGCGGAACTGTATTAACAATTGTGTTAAAACTCATTAATGAAAATAAGACATTCTGACAAAACACTGTCCTCCTATAGACAAGGGTTCAGCATTTAACTTCTTCACATCAAAAAACCTTCAATTTTCCACAGCCACCTCTGAGATTCGAATGTCTCTTGTCCATTAATTTTGTTTGAAACCAGAGCATTTAAATGAATGTTTAAAAAGCTCAGCCAATAATGGATTTCTTCAGATCACATTTCTGTCAATTCTCTCAAAATGGCCACTGGACACAGCCATGCAGTGAGACTGCGGCAGGAGTTGTATATCTTGGCAAAAGGGAGACATTAGCTCCTCAAATTTCTATAGCATAAACAATAACTACAGAGACATACCACAGCTGGAAATAAACTTCTCAGACAGCATGTCTTTCTGGAAAATATGTTTCCCGTCAAACCTAAGTTAATGGGCTCAACATGGGAGGTCAGACTAGATGATCAAGATGGTCCCCTCAGGTCTTAAAATAGATGAGTCTCAGGAAGAAGAGAAGTCTTTGGAACACCGAGTGAAGAAGACTGAACTTTACAGGAGTACTGGAAGTATTGCAATACACCTTTGATTTGGAAGCTGCTCTTTGCTCCTATTGCATAGTATGAATGTGCTTCCACGTCAGTGAGTTATGTTTGGAGTGCACCATTCTCTTATCCTAATCCTTTCCAACTATATAAAAAGCAGAAAAATACCTTCTTCTATATGGGCAATTTCCGATCTCTGTTTCAGCTACTGTTAACATTTCAACAGATAAATAACAGCAATGGCAATTGATCCAGCAAAAAAGCAGCTGGGGTCAGATTTGGATCGGGCACTGGAATTAGCAGGCTGACAGCTGATGCTGGCTCTGAATCTGCCCCTTTGTATTTATTAGGAGAAATACCACAAATGCAAGATTTTGTATTATTTTCCCTATCCCCTTACCTGGAGAATTTTGGGGTGATGAACAGGGTGAGCAGCGAGGAGAGAAACTGTAACCAGGATGGAAGGCAGCCTGCAGTGGTATGTAGGACATAATATCCTCTTCAAAAAGGCTGCATAGAAAAAGTGATAGAGAGAGTTTTGGTTCACATTCGTCACACAAAGGAATGTAAATATGCAGTATGGTGCATGTCTGCTGTGGTCATAAGTTTGGGTACATCTCTGAACTCATGAATTCATAAAATCCACAGGTTTCCCAAATCAGGCACGGTCACCAGTAACAAAGAAGAACAAAAGGAATTTCATTAGACATTTCATGCTAACACAGCGACTTGATCTACTGATAGAGAGCAAAGATCTGAGGCTATGTAGTAAACAGGGACAACTTCAACACATTAGCAGTGAGAAGCAAAGCTACACACATCTGTCTCCCAGGTTGTTTTTCTTAGGTCATACATTTTCATATAGCTCAACAATTTGACCATTCGGATTAAGTTGATGGGAATAAATTGTAAACTTCTTGCATTAGGCAGTGCTATATAGCATACCAAAACCACCTGGGTAAAGCAACATTTTCCATGTAAGACCAAGGCAATAAAATAAGCCCTTATTTGTGCTAAACAAAAGTAGCTAGGACCTAAAGACCAAGCTCCCTAGTCCCAATAAAAATTGAAGCCTTATCTACATTACCCAAACAATGCTCATTGCACTGTACATTGAGGTTTCATTAGCGTGATGTGGCTCTGTGTGTATGGGCAGCACTGCTGCGGTAAAACTAGCAATTTCACGAGCAGTTACATTATTTACTTGTACTGAGAAAGACAAGTTTTTTCCTTTTCAAAAAAAAAAAAAAAAGTAACAAGAATTTTGCCATTTAAAGGAAACATTTTGACCTGATTCTTTGTTATCTGCTACTTGATGGTAACAGCTGTATTAATTGAGCTGGCTGGGGATAGAGTTTACTGCAATGATGGAGGCTGCCTTCCAGGAAGTAAGAGTTGACAGATATACCCTGGCTGAATTATTTTGGGTGACTATCAGTAACAATGAATCCTATTCTAATTACAAATGACCTGGAAGATTTAGCAAAATCTTTTCAATTATGCTGCAAAAGAGCCAGCCAGCTTCTCTGGTACCATAAGTAATGACATCATGCTTTTGATCAAATCGATTACCTCAGCAGAATTACTAAATCTGCATCACAGGACAACTTTTCAAGCCCATGTGTACCCTCTGTCCGAATGTAATGGATCTTCTCCCTGAAACGTAAATGATATTATTGAGAAGAGAGGAAAGAAAAAAAAAGAAGAAAATATGCCATTATCAAGGCATGAACTATACATAGAGTTGTTATTCTTTGGTATTTTGCCAGTTACTGTTTCTCTCCTTACAAAAATGGCAAACATCTTAACTGTCTGATTAATTTTCTAATCTCACTAACAAACTTGCTAAAAAGAACCTATTTATATCACTCAGTTTCCTGATTCAAAAGCAAGAGATTTTATACCATACTTTAGAAAACAGAATGATTCTTAGTCCTCCAAGCTCATGTGTAGTGCTATAGCTAAGGTCACTGACAGGCAGATTTTTTGTTTAAGGCTACAACTAATATACTACCTTTCATTAACAGAATTTCACATAATACCACTTCCTTTACCTCTGTCAGTTCTATCTGGCAAATAACACTAACATATATTTGATATTAATTGATCACACAGAGCTTATACAGTACATGTGTAAAATCACATATTTTGTTGTTTAAATGAATGCTAATAAGGACTAGGAAACATAGGATAGGATCCTATCAGCAGATTAGGGCCATGGAAGATACAGATCTACACCTGAATCTGTCAGTGTGTTTCTAAAGCATTGCAGTGTCTAAGAATATTTATTCTAGTATCAAGTCAAAGGATTCTACCTCAAGTCAAGGATGTGCTTTAGTACCTTACTGGGTGGGGCTGCAATGTATTGCAGAATCAAGCCCTGCAAAAAACGTCATTTGTCTCCTAGGAGTTTGCTTAATACCTGCTGTATGAGCATTAGACGGTAGCTTGGGATCACTCCTGACCTAAGGTATAATCAAAGCAATGACCTGCAGGCGAAGGGCTCAATATCCTGTTACAAATCTCATTACACACTGGCTAAGCTGTCTAGTCCCTATCACTAGTCAATTTTGTTCTCTGCTCGAAAGGAGATAAAAGCATCATCTGTTCTCTGAGAAATGAGAATTCAAATTACAGCTGAGAAAAAAAAATAGTCTGGAATAATTTGATGGTGAAGATAAAAAATTCTCAGTTACAGAAACGTACGTCTTGAATACTGGAAGCATGTTTCATTTTGTCTCCCTCATTTTATTTGAATGTATTAATTCCACCAGGAAGGAAGTCTAATACTTATACCCAAAGAACTCTTTGTCTGGCTCTCCACAGGTAAACGATGAGTCAGGCTATCAGCAGAAACTGCACTGCAAAAACTTGAAAGTCCTTCCCTTGCTCTTCCTTCCCTCCTTCACCCATCAAGCAGCTGCGCTTTTTACTGCACAGTACAAACCAAATTCTTGGTCAAACTCTTAGGTGGTGCACACTGGCATTGCTGAAACTGACTAACACCAGCTTAGGTTCTTGGCCAAAACAATTAATATAACCTTTGGAATTAGAATGAGTTTAAATTGTACCAGCTTTTGGTTCTGGTTTTTTTTTTTTTTTTTTAAACCTAATAGGAAAGAAATGGGCATAAGAAAAAGAAAGATACAATTTAATTATTTTGGAAAGGACTACCATTAAGTCGTAAGTGAGAAAGATTAAAGACAGCAGTACAATCTACTTCATAATGTTCCTATTTCTTTATAAAATCTAGGGTGACTATGTCCATGGCATGGGTGTAAATCCAATCATGAGGTAAAATCCTCGTTCTGCTGAAGTTACTGGGGTTTTGCTGCTGACTTCCATCCAAACACAATTTTAACCCTATCTTCCGAAAAGCAAAGTGATAATTGTAGGTGAAGACAGTGTTTCTGCTACTGAGTAATACTTAGAATGGAAATTAGATATGTCACTATTTGCCCATAGTTATTTTGGTTCTTCTTACTTCCTGGGTGTCTGTGGAAAATAACTATAGTAACTACATAGATTCTGGTGGTCCACACATACTCTTCAATGGTGACAGTTCCATATGGGGCCCAAGTTCATCTTTTGTACTACAGTTACTAGAATTTGTTTTTCCCCACTACAAGAAGTCCTTCCTGGAACTGGGTTTCAGCTGTCTGGAAAAAAGCAGTACCTGAGTGCATGGTTTCTGGCCAAGCTGGGCTGACGCTCCTGCAGCATCTCAAAAATGTTGGGTTGGCGTAGAAATGCAACAATCTTGTCATTGTAAGCTGGAAAAGGAAAAAAAAAAACAAAACAGAAGCTTTATTTACCATTGAAGGGGCCTGGTCACGTCACCGTGACTGTGCAGGGGCACACTGATTGCACTGCTAGTGAGCCACAGCGCAACATGAGGCAGTGCATGTGGTTGATGAGAAGTTCTGAAAAGCATCTTTGTGAGCACTGCTTTGAAAAGAAAAGAGAAACTTGGCTTACCCAGAGGTAATGTCTCGTGATGGTGCTGGTTTCGAATAGCTGTTACGAGACTATTGCCTGGTCTGGCCAACAGAGTAACTCCTCTGTTTCGAGAGACTTCAGAGGCCTACAATATCAGAGGAAAGGCAAAGAATGATCAAAACTGACCATCAGTAGCACATCAGTCAGTAGAACAGTTTCTCATCATTACTTCTGTGATCTTCAGAATGGTCCGTGATGCTGACTGACTGAAGGACAGAAAGCCTGCATGAAAATTATAGCTTTATAATTCAGCCAACTTAAAAAAGGCAGGTAATTCTGTGCTTCAAAATGGAGGGACACCATTATCCACAGCTATCACACCTCTGTGATGCCGCAGTGAAGGCACCAGAATCCAGAAGTAAACGCAAATTAATAAAGGTATTGCAGTAATGGGAGTTCTCTGGTTCAATGAAAATAAAATCTCTAATATCATACAGTCTCTTGTTCTAGCATAACTGCATTTACTTCAAGGTTTTTACAGCAATGTTAATTTGGAAAAAGAAAAAAACCCACAACACTGCAACTTGTTCACTTAGCATTGTTGAAGGGAAATTTAATACTGGAAATAACATGAGGAAGGTATATCTATGTAGCTTACAGGACAGAAAAGGGCTATATCATCACAAAAGGGGGTTGCCTAACTTGCATAACCAGAAATAGAAGTTGAATTGTATACATTGAAAAAAGAACATAATCCAAAGAGCTGATAAAAAGAGTTGCAAGAAGGAAATTTATCACTACTACTTAACTGAGGGGCTTAAAGAATGCCACTGTCCTAAACACAGTGTCTAGTGAAGGGAATCTTGTCAGGAAGGCAGATAACATTAGAAGGTGGGAAAACACTTAGGTATGAGGATATTAAAAGCCATACAATGAGGTCTGGCAATCTGTCTTCAGTAAGTCATTACTTGCTGGGTAACTCTTCGGGGACTTGTGCAAGCTGAGGGGAACCCACCTCTGTCTCATATGTGTTCCTCCAGAATATGGCCACGGTGAAGCCAACAGAGGAGCACGGCTACAAAATCAGTGTGAGGACGCCCTGTATCAGGACAAGATGCGTTAGGAATTCCAATTGCCATTCTACTGGGCTAATAGCTGCTCCTTTCTCACTGCACAAATTGTAGTACTTGGCAACCACTTCAGGAAGAAATTGCCCCTACTCCAATATTTTAAATGCTTAGCTCTGCATCCAAGCAAATGGTGCCAACTCATTTTCAGTGGTACGGCCAAATGCCAGGTCTTCCAACTGCATATAAATGAAAATTGAGAAGCTAAACGTGACTGGCAAGTTGCCTTTGGAGCACATAAAGCATAAAATGTTTATATGTAACAAGATACCAGTCAACGGACTTGATACGTGTCAATACACAGGTTAAACAACGAAAATTCTTAATGATTCTAATTAAACATACTATAATTGAAAACACAAAACATCTGTGAAAGTACATGGTGAATGTTTTGCTCCATCATTCAATTATGATTTCACTTGCACCCATTTTATATTGGTATGCATCTGCTGACTACAAGAGAGTCATCCCAGTGTCAGGGAGAACAGTCAAGCCCGCAGTATTTAATGGACTGATGTGCTAACCTTGGTCCAACCCTTCTCACCTTTAAAAACAGGAAGAACTTTCAAGCTGGTCATACGCAATTCACTTCGTCCCCCTGTGCTGTGCTAAATCTTCTGCCTTTGTCTCTTTCTCATACCCCCATGGGCCAACCAACATTGCAAGTTTAGCTCAGGCTTAGGCAGCTTTCACCCTGTGACCCAGGCATCCACCCTGACAGGCACCAAGTGGCCTTTATGGCATTCACTCTATGCTTCGGAAGAAGGAGGAAGCTTAGGTGCAAGAGGTGCCCTATAATCCATTGCCACACTGGGCATGAAGCCCTTCTGGGAAGAGCTCTTTCTCGGGCTGTCTCTGGGCAGCATAGTCAAGATCACACACTGGCCTGAGATCGGCTGTATTAGCGAGGATGTGTGGGATGGTGCTAAGGCATTGTGTTGTGCTCAGCTTCTCCATTTCCAGGGAGCTCTGGAAATCAGGTGAGGATGCCTCTTCCTCAGCTCCTTGTAGAACAGACTTGCATGGGAGTGTGGATGGTGGGTGAGCCTGTTTTTAAGGGTGGTCCCTGACTCATCCTTGACAAAGACAAATCCTACACTCTTGTTGCTACACATAGATTTACTGACCAGAAGATAGGAACGGGAAAGGGAGGAGTAACAGGAGCTAAACACCCATCTCCCACAAAAATTAGCACCAGCTGGTATATGCTTGTCACTTGGGAACTGCATGGTACTTCTGCCCAGCCTGGGGCTGCATCCTTCCCTTGCTCATGTCACCCCAATTTTTTAATGTTTTTTTTTCTTTTGGCTAGCTTTCCAGTGCTGCTGAGTTGTGTGCCTGAACATATTTCTCCTGAAGCAAGAACTCTGAAAGGAAATGTGTCTACAGCCCGTGAAGAGAAACCTTCACTCCTCCCTTCCTTTCTTCCCAATTCTGGTTTAACAGCTAAAGTCATCTAGGTTGTAAGAGTCCAGTTCTGTATGCACCTTAACATAATAAATTGCACACTCTGTGGTGCTGTACTTCTCTTCATCACTATCATTAGGCATCACTAATGCTGTGTTTGGATCATGGTCTTTACACCTTCACACCTCTGAACAATTTTTCGCTGGCAACACAACGGGAGAATTCCCAGCCATCTAATTAACTTCCATTTTGCTAACACTCCTCTTTCCAATCTTTTAGCTAATATAGTACAATTGATTGCTCCAATTCAGTGTTTAATCACAATCGCCTTGTCTACTTTGACTTTCTAATTGAATCATTTAATTTAGATTAGTACATTATTCTCTAGTTAAAAAAAAAAAAAAAAAAAAGCAAGAGTGACCCCTCCAATGATTTAGTGACCTGGTTCATCTAGTGCAGGGTAATCTGACAGATTTAGGGCAGGGTTTAACAGCTTTGCAATTGATACTGGGATGTTGCAACCAGAGTGGAGAGTCCAAACTATCACAGGAGCCTTTCAGTGATATAATACACTTTCCTGGGTTTTATATCACTGCTGGATTTGAGCGGCTCCTGTCTGTTTGAATCCTCCTACTTGCTTGTTGCGGTTTGAGTCAGTAAGGAGATTTATATACTGCTATATTCCAGTACCTCCTCCACTTTTCTTGCTAACCAGAAACTCTTGCCTCTCCATTATGGATGCCTGCTTCTTTCTTCTTTTTGTCTTTAAAATCTCTACCCTGTAATCATACATGTTGATTTCCATTGCAGATGGAAAGTCCCTTAGCGGGGATGTAAAGTGCTTCTGACTTGTTCTGTTTATAGCAGTGGTAGAAGGAAATGAAGCACTTGGTGCTCTATGTTCTTTTAGTAACTGATGGCCAGTACAGCTACCTGAACTTTTCTTTCAAAAATCAGGTAACCAACAGTAGCATCGACCACCTTTTTTCAGTAAAAGATTGATACCCTTGAAGAAATGCTTACTAAAGAATCTGTAGCATTTTTGTCAAATTTGTATATAATACCATTTAATACCAAGAATCTACTCAGGTGGACATCAACATTTTTTACAGAGGTCCTTCATTTAGGAGAATACTTCTAACATGAAGAAAAGCATAAATATTACAGATTATTTTATGAAGTGAATGCTTTCTTTCTTGGAAGAGGGAAATGGAGTACTATTATAGGCACAGATAATTTTTTTAAAAACATAGCCCTACATATAGAGATTAAGGGAAAAAGGGGAGTTTTAACCTCTGCTTGGCCTGTTAATAGTTGGGGTGGGCCTTGAAGTACTTGGAAGCAATGGCCAGCCTTCCATAGAAGCTGTGAAATTGCTATTTCTATTCTCTACTGAGAATGAATTTTAAATGTCATAAAGCAAAGAAAACTACCATATTTGAGAAAGCATATTTTTATGTTCCAATTTCACGAGGGAGTTTTAAAAGTACATTTGAAATACTAAAAATCAATTCTTTATTAGTATTGCAAGGTATTCTGTTCAACACCACAGATTATTAGGCAGGAATCAAGGCCACATTTTGATGAGCTAAAGGGATTTAGAAGAGTCATGGAAGGGAGGGCAGGAGATCACTATTTTTACTTCAACACCACAGCCTATTCACTGCACTGCCTCTGGCCAGGGAGCTTGGAAACTTGTTGGTAACTAAGACAAAACTGGCTTTTGCACTATGTTTTGTCCTGCAAGTATGAAGAAATGGAGACCAAATGCTCACGTAATCATTAGTCCCTATGGTTAACTATTCTCACTGAGTTTCAACCCTGCCTTATTTTGATTGAATTGGTTTGGCTTTTACTACCAAAACTTAGCTCTTGTAATGCCTGTGCTTTCCTAGATTAAACAGATCTTATTAATTTTCTAAGAATTCCAGACACTACATTTGCTTTTTTGTCCGCTGTTGAGTACTGAGATCACAATCTTTTAGAACCATAATAATTTCTTCATGGTGACTCACCTAAGAGCCATTGGTGAGTGTGTGAAGCTGGGGTATTTCTTTCTTCCCCACTCTGGGCTCATCTGCCTATGATTTTTGCCTACTCTTTCCTCAACTGATCACTCAGTATCACAGAAGTCCCTGGGAGGTCCACATGACACACTGGCAACTCGTTTTGGCACTTGGGCAGGATGTTGGGTGTGCGCGCCGAGGCAGGGGGTAGAGTTTTTCCTCTCGTTACCCTGGCTCTTTTCTATACCCTCTCTGGCACTCAAGAGCAATCATGACTGAGTCTGCACTGTTCTGCTCTCCCTCGGGCTCCTTTGACATCTGTACATGATGTTCAAAACTGGTGGTTGTCTTTCTTGGTCCTTCATACTGTCCTGGTGACAGATCCAGAGGCCATACCACCTGCTCAGCAAAGAAACCAGCTGGACTGCGGACAGCTGACACATGGCTGGGACAAAGCCCCAGGTGTGTCCCTACAGACATGATTTATAGGACAAAAGCACATTCAAATATACTTGGAAGAAATGGCATGGAACATGTGGCTCTTAATAAATGGGCTGACTTGCAAAGGGTTGAATCTTTTCCTTGTAAATGGTGGGCTTTTTAGGCACCGATCCAAAGTCCTTGGAAACCAATGGGAGTCCTTCCAGTGGAGCAGCAGATACTTCCAGAGGTAAAGCTACTGACTATGACAAGGGTGCAGAAGCACTGTGGGACCCGGGCCACCAAGACTGTGAGAGGAAGGTGCCAGCACTGGCTCCTGAGACAGAAGGCCCCGTTTCATTGCCTGATCACGCCAAATCACTGGCCTCAATGAACAGTTTACAATTTCTGCAGAGAATCATTACTCAAAAGTATTCAACGCTTCTCACTCCCTTCCCCGGACTTGATATTTTAGGTTTATTGCAAATTGTTCTTTGCCAGCCTTGCCAGCACTTGCAAAACCAAGTGTATTTTTTGGGCTAGGTCATCCGAGTTGCTCAGTGGTGTTTCTGTCCCTGATGTGGTGAATTTGTGAGCAAGCCCCAGGCAAGCATGGGCCCAAATATGAATCATCATGCAGATGACTTTCACATTCATGTCAATAATTCAGTCACAATAGCAACACTAAACTGAAGGCTGTTGGCAGAGGGAAGTTGCTAAATTGGTGGGAAGATATAATAGAAACAGATCCATTGATACACTTCCATTTTCAGAAAATATGTTGCCATATTCACCCAAGATGGGGAAAACCTACCCAAGCTACTCATGCCTGGTCTGCCTTTGGTCCTGAAGTACTGACCTCACACCCTAGTCAGCTCCTGGTCCCAACCCCATTTGGCAGTGGGAGGTGTTCGGACTGGTCCTGATGCAATAAATTTTAATGTTAATTTCACAAACATTTCTCCGGATGGTTTTCTGGAAGAGGAAGATCCTTTGGCCATAATTAATCTTTACTCCTATTCAGCTTCAATCTTTACAAATCTTCAACTGTATAGATTTGCTATATGAAGAATATGATTGCTGGTACTTCTTCCTCCTTAAATCCACAATACAAACACAGGATTTATACTTCTATCAATCCTGCCCATGGCCCTCAGTGATAAAAATCATCCCCATGAAACATAGGAAAGATGTTTAGTGTGACTGAATGCTAGGAAAGCAAACCTCAACATACATTACTACACTACTGCTAGGGAGTATATCTTTTCAGAGCACAGTGCCACAGTGGGGAATGAAGAAACATATGAGGCTGCTAAAGTATCAGGCTATAAAAATAATGAATTACTTCGACTTCACTAAAGCAAGACTAGGATGTCAAATATGGATTCTTCTTTTAAAATCTATTTTGTCAACATTTTACTTATTTATTATCTTATTCTGAGAATGGTCAAAATACAAACCTTCATTACCAGCAAGGTCCGAGATAAACCCTTCAGAAAGAAAAAAATCCCTTGTTTCCTTTGGAAGATAAAAATCCACAAGATAGTCTGTTTAAATGCATTTCAAAGGTAAGAAGTGCTTTTAATTCTACAGAAGATTTCTGTCAAAAGTTACTGTATTGATACTAGCACAGTTACCTCTCCAGCGCTGTAGCTACGAAGTCGCTGAAGATGTTGCCTGTGAGTCAGGTGATTAGGGAGACGACCATTCTGCAGTGGGATCCTGGGATCTATGAAAGTGGTAGCACGGCTGTTGTGGTCAACGAAGAAAGACTGAAACACACAGGAACAAAGTTTTTTTGAAAGAAGACTGCCAAAACTGTGATGATATTGTGAGATCATAAAGTGAAAACCACTGGCAATTGTGTGTCAGAAATACCCTGTTTAGGTATAGTCCATGGAAGGTATCTGCAAATGACAGGATTTTCTTAGTCGAAGCCAGAATAGCTCTTGGAAAATACCTGAAGCTACACAGGTCAAAATCACATGTAACAGCCATGAATTTGGCAAGACAGAAGAGAATAAAATAACTGGGGAACACTGCTTTAGCCTATTCGGTGGTTCCAGAAGTCACTGAGCAAAGCTTCACTGGAGGCAGAGACACTAAGCCAAATTTTGCAGTCACAACAGATCTAATCTCTGGCTTAAACTTTTTTGTTAGTCCAATGCTGCCTTGGCTATGGTGTGATATTTCGCAGAAAGCTAAAGAGTCACCACTATGCTTTGAAACATTTGTTCTTGAAGCTTTTTTCTGCTTCTAAAATAACTCTGCTTGCTGCTTTTGTTGTTTAAGCCAAGCCTTCACCAGCTTTGAGTCAAGAAGGAAGGACCCTTTAGTAATCATGTAGCCTGATGTGCTGTGTTAAACAAGTGATTAGTTTTGTTGGTACTCTTACCTTGCCCTGCTGGTCAGTTTTTATCTCCCAGCCACGAGGAAGCTCCAGTCGGGTATCAGCAAACATGTTGATAAAGTTTACCAGGTCTCTGTTGTGCTGATAGCGCTCAAAATTACGAGCATCTCTACGGATCTTCAGAATCATATGCTTCAAGCAGGTACTGTTAGTGAAGACTCGATAGGCACTCTATGAGATGGAAAACAGAAGTGAGGAAAACAAGTTCTGATGTCAAAACAACATATTTGGTTATGTCATGGGACATACGCCCAAAGAACTTGAAACATCCTTTTAGAGTCAAGAATAATTTCCATCTCATTGTTTTGATTTGAATGACTACTTTACATGAACACCTAGAATTAAGAAATACAATCTGGAAAGTGAAACATCCCACACATTATGCACAGTTAGCTTGTGCATAAACTGCCTTTCTAATGCACTCCAAAAAGATCGTCAGCTAAAACACCACACACTCAAGATGCATGTAGCTGTGCCTATTTCATTGCTTTCATTAGTCAACAGAAATACCACTTGTGTGACTGGATGATGCCAGAGATGCAAAGACAGCTGTGAACATGTATTTATGCTAGAATTCAAATCAAGATGCACATGATAGGATTCATAAACTTAAAAGGACTGCAGTGCAGATGTCTACATCTAAGCTTCCTACCTTATTTTTGGTCACTTTATAGCCACAGGACAGAAACAGACACTTTCAATTGTCTATTTTTGGAAGATAGGAATCGTTTCCTGGAACTGAATATTTGTTTCTGCAATAACTACAAAGCACGTCAGATGGAGACGTTGTCCTGAGTTAGATGAACACCACCCCTCAGGCAGCTAGTTGTATCTCACAATGGGCATTAAATACACCTCCTAGAGGAACGTGCCGTGATGCAGTTCTGAGTGAGTTAGTGCTGATCTGGTTGCAGGATAGGGGCCAAAGTGAACTATATTTGTTGCCACAGTGTATTCAATGATAGAGCAACACAAAATACACTTGTGGCAACACTTTTTCTCCTCCACAGGCTACTCTTGGAATCTTTTACTTCAGGGAAAAAGCTCCTCAAGACAGGGTAGGAAACTTTACAAAAAGCTGCAACCCTTCTAAGCATTTCACTAGAGAGAAAATGAGTGCATTGGTTCTGCTGGTCAGCCCAAAGGATTTAAGTACTTGCATCTCCAGTGAAGTGAGCCCCAGTGTGTGCACCTGTAATCTGTCCAGAGAATCCGACCCAACAGCTTTGAATTCTCACTTTCTGTGTACATTTCATGCATTTTAACCACTATAATGTAATAAACCATTTACAAGTATTAACTTTATTTTGTAAGGATTTATCATGGTAGTAGCGCTGAGAAGAGAATACTCCCTGCAGCACAGGGTCCCTAATTGTGGCAAGGGCTGGTAAATGCTACGAAATCACAGAGATATGATATCTGCCCTGAAGATATGACCTGGTTATAAACCAGGAAAGCTCCATGGTCACAAATTGCTAAGATCCCAGCCTACTCCATCACAGAAGTTGTATTTTGATCTAATGTGTGACCAATGACTGTCTGAGTATCTCTTATCTGCACTAGGGAAACAAACAATGTAATGCAGTTTTATCCCTTCACGGAAATAAAATATCTGAAAAATGAGAGCCTTTCCCTTTTAATTCTAACTGCTGGATAACATTTTCCGATCCCAACTTCACTGGCATAATTAATAGCTTGAAATTTTAATAGGGGCTTGTGGTCAAAATATTACAACCGTGTTAAGCCAAAAGTTATGTGGGCCATTATTTCTGTACAAGTGGAATCTGTACAACCATTTGACAGATGTTTCAATAGATTATTCTGGCTCTCATATTAGAGACAACTTTATAAGCTCAAACTGAAGGCCTCTCTTGGCTTTTTTTATTTCAGTGAGAAATAAAATTGGGATTCAGTCTCTTGTGAGCTGTTCCTTACACCACCATGGAATCAGTTGCTTATTTTGCAAACAGCGATGCCGAATGAAAATGATACTACTCCCAGCTATAAACCACCATATATCACCCTGTCAATAGAAGAAATCATGTGCACTCCATGACCTAGTTCAGGTAATGTCAGATGAGTTAATATATCCCTTCCTCTGCAGGATTTCATGGGCAATATTCTCTGGCAGATGCTTGGAGATGGACAGCTGGCTTCAACCCGCAAAGCACCACAGCCAAAACCTGATGTCTGTAGTCAGCTAAAGACCGGTGCTGAGGCAACTCCTGAAGTGTTTTAATTTCCTTTCAAAAAGAAAGGTCATCCCTACCCAGAAATGGATGACTTTCCAAATATTCAGAAGTCACGTGCAGATGCCTAGCTGAACTACATTCAAGATATGGAAAACTAGGACTGCATCTCAAGATATGGAAAGCTAGGACTGCATCTCCTTGTGAGATTTCCCTATCTGCTTCCTCCTGGTTGACATATCATTACATTTTTTCCACTCCACAACAGATTTGCAAGAAAACATGCAGATTTATTGCATTAACGGAAAAAAAATGTTATTTGAATTTTTAAAATTAATTTTCATTCTTGTTTTTTTCCAAAATAGCTACTCTGACTCAAGTCAGTATTTCTTTCACTGCATTATGCCCACCTGCTTCTTGGGAGTGCAAACTACACGAGTTTATCATTTTTTCCCTCTATTTCCCTAAGACTTGGTGGTACCTGAGTAAGATTTCTCAGGAACATGGCTTGAAAGGCAACAATCTCACTCCCTGCAGCAACCAACAAGAGAATCAACCAAGCTGAAACCAAGGGCTCCTGCTTATTCTGGAAGGGTAACATTAATGACCTTCTCTGTACCAGGGAATTCCCTGTGTGAGGCAGAATCCCAGCAAGAGTCTCCTTGGAGCAGCCTGGCTGTACTGTCCCCAACCTGGTCTGGTGCTCAGAAAGGACAACTGAACTCTGAGCCACGCAATTCAAATTCACTATGCATTCTCCCTGAAGGCCTGGGGCATAGAGTTTGGATTCAGAAATCAGTAGTGTGAGAGAGCAAATCATAATTACTCACATAGTTTGCATGCAGCACAGTGAAGAACTCAGGATTGGTGATGAACTTCACAGCTGGAGACTGCAGCAACAAGGTGATTTTTTGAGAATTCACAGGAGAAAGGGAGCCTTCCCTCCTAATCTCTGGACACACAAAAAAGCAGCAAAATCGTATTAACATAGTGGCAAGCACAGTCTATTATTTAACCTTTAATGAACGGCTGCAAAAGTGACAGTATAAAAAAAGTCACCATCCTGCCGAATGCACCTACTTTCTTTGTGTTTCCAAGACAAGCCTGGTGGCAAACTGGTAGATGTTCTCCTTATGGTTAGTGGTGCAGTGCTTACAGTAGCAGGGCAGGAGCTGGATGATTTTCTGTACTGTATGTTATAAAACTCTGTGTCATATCTACTGATGTCTCTAATTATCAATGTGACCACAACAGTTTCTGCCAGCTGATGGTTTGGTTCAATGCTGTCACCCAGGTCCTGACTGGTTCCCTCCACTGCTGATTTTAGAGAGATCTGATTTTCCAATCCAGCCTGAGGGGTTCACCAGCAGAAAGCATTTGGTAGCAAGACTGAGTAAAGGAAGCCCCCAGCTCAGTCACTCACATTCATGTTGGTGCTGCAAAGCGTTGCCCTTTACTTGTAATTAAATTATTTTTGGCAAGTCCATGGTTTTGGGGACTTATATGGTAAAGAAAACAAAAACAGACACAAAGAGATTTTTTTTAATCTGTATCAATTCATGAAGCACAGGAGCAGAACCAAGCGTTTGAGAATGTAACGCTGTAGAGGTGGGAACTCCTTGACCTTCTACAGCCACCAGAAAAATGCTTCCTGCCATGGCATTATGGCTTGAGTGTGCAGTTCTGGCATTTTCAAATATAAGCCAACTTTTATATGCAGTCCAAGGAAATTGGATGCAGATGTCATCAACAGAATAAATATAGACTCTCATTTTTTTCTTACCAGTTATCATTTTTTTTTCCTTCCTGCTAGACACGTCATATTATTTTATCCACTTAAAACTGCAGACTGGATCCAGTGCTGGAGTTAAATTGATTTATACTGGCTTAGAATCTGGATTAATGTGTCTAAATTGTATTCCTTCTGACATTTTTCATTTAAATTAAAAGCCAAATAGCAAATGTATCATACTGCAGCTTTTTCTTATTCTAGTGTGGTTTACATCACCCTTGATCTTTTAATTCTTGACATTTTATATACTATTGACTTTTTCTCCTAAAAGCAAAGCAAGTATCTATAGCAAAAACCATTTCCTAATCACTTAAGATGACATATATCATACTCATCAGCTCTTTGGGGTTAAAACAAAAAAGCGAATGTTATATAATAAACTGACCTAATACTTACTGGTAGCAATTCCTATTAAATAATTGTTTTATTATGTAGGCTATGATAGTAAATGATTATACATATTACAAGTAATGACTACATTACTTATAATTTCAATAACAGTAATACAATGGGTACCTCATTTCCATTTCAGTTGCTAACAGAGAGGACAGGGTTCTCCCTAGAAGATCTAGTGTAGGTAAAAGGCTCCCATAAATTGCAATACAAAGGATTGCAAGGAAGCTTTGAATATCAAATATTAAACAGTCTTGGTCAAAATTGATTTTCAAGCTAAAAACACCTAATGGATCAGGAAAACAAACACGCAAAATTGAGTATTTTTCCAAACTTTATTTTTTAACAAGTTCACTATTTCTCTGTGTAATTCTTCCTATTCAACATGGAACATTAAGAAAATTCAAGCAGACATTGTGTTGGTTCTTTCCCTTTGCCAATGCTATTTACAGAGGAATGGCAAAAGGATGGCAAGAAGTCAGATTTACTTCCAGCAGACAACACAGAACACACTTTAGGTGGAGGTGAGAACGATCCAAAGGAAGAGAACTGGCCGTTCATTTTGGTGGTGCGGGTTCTCAGACAAAGCAGATAGTTATTTTTGCATGCCTACAAGTTGCATAGTGGGCACTAGTCTGATCGCTGGTGTTCCTTACCTGAAACAAACACTTAGCATGGTTTCACAAATGTTTTAAGGAAATATGAGTATGACTACCACCAAAAAGAGTAGAAGAGTCCCCTGCCATCCCATCCTGCCCTGGGTACACATTCTCCTCTTCTCCTTTGTAGTGATACTCATTCTTGTCTGGTCATCTAATGAGCCAGGTGAAAGAACCAATTTGGCTGTAAACAACATTAAGTACAAGAAACAAGGTTATTTTTCAGGCAGATCAGTTCTCTGCTCTGGTACGGGTTCCTGTCACATAAGTTAGTGATGAACAAAAAGACAGCTGTGCCTTCTTCAGTGGCAGCCCACACTTAGATCAGCTTATAGCTATCACAAAATTGCAGCTTTAGAAACACAAGTATTTCATACTCGATGCCAGGGCCACTGCAGGTGTGACCACATGGGCAAATGTGGCAGTGCAGAAGCCGTGCCCAAAGAGAATAAACTGCAATGCCCCAAGCTAAAAATCACACTGCAGCAAAAATAAGACAGCGCTGTTTTTGCAACTACTAAGGTGAATAAAAAACAGATGCCTTTTCCATTTTTATTTCAAATAGCCCTTTACGAAAGTAAAAATGCTTTGTCTTAGTAGTTGTTAAAAAAAGAACTGAGGCCCTTTGTATCCAGCTTTGTACCTGTAGCTTCAAGTCTAAGCCTCTTTTCTTCTAATTATTTTTTTGCAACCCGGTATAATAAAGTTCCAGTCTCCCATGGAAATGCAGATTTCCCCAGAATTGAATGCCATCACTGAATGGCACTGAACATGCCACTCAATAGCTTTCTTCCCCATACCTGAGCTTGGCTGGGAAGGCTCTGCCTCAGAGTCACTTCCTCCTCCAGTGGGAACTCTCTCCACCCTGTTGTTTACGACAGCATCGTCTTCAGTCCGCTCTGTTGCAATAGTTCGCTGGATATTTTGGTATCTGCATACATTCAGAGAAAGGAACAACATGCTTTAGTTAACAGAAGAGCTTTCTGGTGCTTTCTACCTTAACAATTGGTTAAGCACTGGTTTTGAATGTTTCCAATACTTCTATCTTCAGCATATGACAGAGTAAGAACACGCTCAACTCTTCTCCTTCAACTGATGCACACTTGGGCCAACCATTACTCTGCAAATAATGACATTTTGCACTGCCTAACAAATAGCTACAGAGGATGCAAAGCGAGGAATGCTCAAACGTCAAATTTAGAGAGGTATTTAGTCTACAGGTTGCTACTAGGCTTCCCTTGAAAACATCTGGGTGTCCAGAACCTAAAACTACTGGTGGATCATGGTTCCCCCTCCCATTTAGTCTTATGGTAGCATAACCAATGAAGTAAGGGTCAATCCTGTGAAGCACCAAGTACCCTTCAGTCTTTCTTACTACAATATTGGATGCACATGCTCAACCCTAGAAAGGTAAAGGCTATTAAGAGTGTTCACAAAATGTTTATTATGATACTGCATGGCCTGCAGTTGGGAACACTTCCATTTTGGTAGGCAATATGGAATGTAAACTAGTAGGTAGCATGACCTCAAAGAGCTACAATCTAGTTGATATGACAGCCACAGAAAAGTAGAATAGGATGTAACACATGAGCTGAGTAAGTGAACAGTGTGACGATGCAAGTGTTATGTCCATATTTGGAAATCAGTGGGATTGGGCATTTAGCTTGGGTAGTGACTAGTTGCAGAACAAGGAAGAGGAAACAATATAGAGATAAGGAAACAACAGTGAGGAGGATGACAGAAGAAAATTTTGAATAAAAACCTACAAATGTCTTAAAAAACCTATAATGTCATTTCCATACTAACCATGGAACTAATTGCCACATTAGTTGATGTCAACGGACACCATGGTCTTACGGATGAGCCCAATCCTAAATACTTTACCAGATTGGGAACAAAGTGTATATATTCCCTGGCTGTGGGAATAACCTGGAGTGTTTTGAATTCGCACTACACAAAACAAATTCTAGTTAACTTGTTCACTCACATAGATGAGTAAGATGAGAGATCAAGATTTCTTTGGTTCTACTGGCAAGCTATGAATATAAGTCTTATGTATTGAATAAGAAAATATATTTTATAGACAGAGAGAAAAAGGAAAGAAAAAGAAAACATAAAGAAAGAAGCAGAAAGAGAAGGAAAAGGAAAGAAAGAAAATAGGCTCTCATAATTATTTTAATTAGCTTTTACTCCACCCCAATATTTTTAATCCTTATTGCTGGATTGCATTTCCATATGTATATAAACCAGGATGGCTTTACTGCTTGCATTTCATCTGATACAGCATTGTTTGTCTCTTATTTTCCTGACTTACCCTCTTTTTTCTTTCCTCAGCTCAAGTTCTGACTTACAAATTTTACTTACTTTCTCTCTCTTTATTTGTTAATGCACACTTTATTCCAAATTAGAAGTTAGTCAGGAGTTAGTTCCTCAAAGTGACACAGGATCATTAAAGACAAGCAGTTAGGATTTGGCTTTTATGTCTCTCAACAGACATCATCTCCAGCAACTCACTGCAACCCAATCTTGGGCTGAAGAGCTGGAGACAATTAAGAAAAATAATTGAAGTTTTAATAGATTAATGCTAAACTTTCACAGTACTATGTGTGTCCCCCCAGTACCCAAAGTCATTTGAAGCTACATTTAGTGTATACTTTGACGGTTTAAGTAAACATCCATCTATACAAGGAAATTCTGATAGCAGGTTTTGCAACAGCATGAATTTACTGCAGTTTTAACCCCTCTGTTTTAGACCTACATTTTACATTTTTATTCACATGACTGCAGGCAATTGAATGAAGTTTCCATTCCCCTACTGGAGGACTTTTACAACACCCACATGCAACAGAAAGGGGCGGGGCGAAAGAAGTTCATAATCAAGGGATATAAGCACACATATAAAAAAACCTTGTAGCTTCAATTTAATTAGATGGTAGAAAATCCCTATTGGCAAACCTTACAGAGTAACACTAGCTGTATGCCAACAAAAGGCTATACTTTTATTTTGGGTCTCAATACTATAAAATCATCTTATACAAATACCAGAAAATGCCAAAGTAATTGGAGAAAACATTGAAAGTGCAAAAGTTATGGGAATGCCTCTAGAAATTTCAGTCTCCTTTCAAAGTGATTTGTCAAAGGAATGGGAGGTTTAGAAATACCACACTGTGGCTGTCTTAATTATCACGGTTATAATTTCTTACATTACTTATTACCTTTTAAATTAGTGCAAAGACAAATGTAGATATACATATGCTGCAAAGCATCTTTCCAAAAGAGCTTGAACAACAAGGGCTATTATCTGCTTTGCTAACAAGTAGGGAAGACAGACAGTGCTGTAGAAAATGAGCAAAAGTCTTTAAAGTAAGAAGTATGGATGTCTCTGGAGTTTGCCCAACACCTGGATTCCAGTTTTGCATTCCCTGTATCCTCAAGTGGCTAGTAGAGCTAATGGGAAGCTTGGAGCACAGAAGGAAAGCAGGACTAGGCTCAATCACAGCTATGGGGTTTTTTTCAAGCTGAATTTCCAAAGCTTTGTGGTTTTGGCTGGGCTGGAAATACCAAGCTTCCTTGTAATATTTTGGTCTTTCCATTCCCTTCCACAAATGAAACCAGGAAGCTGAAAAGTGAGTAGATTGGTTTAGAAAGAAAAGTTGCCAAGTTTTTCAAACTGCTAAGTGATTTTGAGTCCAGATTTTGTTTAAGGTTAGAGCAAAAGTTCAGGCTGCTGCTACTTCTATCAGCAAGGTCTATCTTTGCTGTTGCCTCACCTAAAATGATTCTCAGGTGTGTTTGCTGAAGAACATTTCAAATAATGAAGTTTGAAATACAACAAAATAGTATTTCTAAAATGAGTGCTTAAAACAAAGCCCGATCCTCCACAGTGCTGATAATAACCACCTACGAAAAGTCGTTTTCCTTACAATCCTGAAATCTGGAGACATGCAATATTTGAAATTAGCTTTAGGACAACAATTATAACAGCCAGGTTGAAAATAAAGGAATGACTTGCCACTAGGCAAATGCTCAGAGATTCAATATGAATCTCTTTTACTAGAATCTTAAGAAATGTTCCCAAACTTGGGAACTATAGTACACCTCCATGTTCAACTTCTCAGATCAAAAGAGCTCTTTGGCAGAGAGTAGAGAATCATCAGCTTTTTTCCTCTGTCCCAAGAAGCCATGACAGTTCATGTTTAATAAGTTGCAAAGTGCTTAGTCTCCAGTGGGACTTGGGTAAGGAGAGATACGCCACCACTGAAAACTCTCTATACTTCTCACTTTGAAACTGGATATGTGAATGCTAAAAATAGAGAGATTCAAAGAATGTCAGTCCTATTAACTGTCAATTCCCAACCCCAACCAGTGATAATCAAGTCATAACCAAGAAAGCCAGGCAGCTTACATGAAAACATTGAATAATAAAGTTTGAAGCAAGGAGGTCACTAAGACAATGCCTACCCTTCAGTTTCTGCTGACGTAGCTGGTTTAATGATTAACCTGCATTAACTAACAGAATGGTAAATTCCTATGCAGACTCTCACAAGCACTTATTACTTTCCTGATTGTGCTGCATTTACATGAGTTCAACCTCAAAAAAAAAAAAAAGCCAATGTATGTCCACAACAGACCTTTCTGCTTTCTGTGGCAGATAACTTGCTTAAGTGGCAGCCAAATAGTCTGAGCTTTGCATGGCCCAAACGCCTCTTAAAGACAAATGCGAAATGGCAGAGGTGTCATGTAAATCCCTTGAAAGAATCTATGTTAAACATTCACTTTCTTTAGGTTTTTTTTTTTTAATATTAACATGGTAGCTTGACACATTCTGACGAAAGCTATAATGAAAACAAATACTCAGCAGGTTCTTTCACTTCTGCAAGACATAACACGTTATGAAATGCTATCCAAAATAATGAATTTTGGCAAAAAAAAGGAGAAATTCTTCAAGAGCATGTTGATGGTGTCAACTTAAGTTGCAAAACAGCCACTTTAAGAACGCTGGTTTGCTCTCCACAAGTTACGTTAACTTTCTAGTTGTTGCATTCAGGGCCCAGTTCTCCTTACTCCCAAACTATTCTGCACTCTGAAAAGAGTACTTTGAAACTCTGCATCATTCTCTCAGCTGCAGACCTTTCTCTTAGCACAGAAAAAAAGACCAAAAAACTTTTGTGGCATTTTACATGCTATAATTAGAATATAATTTCAGTTTTGCTTGTCTTTTTCTAGAAACCATATCAATACAGTAGGCAGGGAATTTAAAAAACCCTTTCCTGAAGTAAAAAAGGAAGATTTTTGACCAACTGTTTATTTTTTCCCTTTCCTCTTAAATTCAGCCTGAAAAGCAAGCATGAGAAGGAAATGATAAACAAATCTATGTGTGGACTAGTCAAACAAAGGGAAAACATGCACCATGTTAAGAGATATCTTAGCCAGCTCAGAATGAACTGACAGATTTACAGGGCCCAATGCAACACTAAGCAGATCCGTCTACGTCTAGAAATGCGTACAGTCCTATTAGAGCAGTGCTCTGCCCTGGAAAAGGAGACAGACCTTTCAACGGGCCTAATTAGCTTGATTAGAAATGCCACACTGATATGGCAACACTATTTCAATAACAGTCAGCGTGGAAACCTCTGCAACGTAGCACTAGATGACAACCCATGGATACCACTCTGAGAGTTAAATAGCAAAAGTGACTCCATCTTTTGGAAAACACTCCCTCTTCTTCTGGGAGTCATTTCAAAAAAGTTTTCCAAAAGCCTCTTCTTGCTGTTTGAAACATTTTGCAATATCTTTCACTCAACAGCACTTCTCACATGGGCAAGTTTGGGTACTGGACACCCACAGCAGGCACAGCAGCAGGCTGAAAGAGATCAGCAGTGGATCAGGAATGTGTACATTGGACTTGGACAAGGAGGAAAGACAAATCCTTAGGGAGCCAATGTGATGCACTGGGGAAGGAAGCAAGCAAGCTACTGGGGCAGTGTGGAAAAAGGGGAGTGCAAATCTCAAAGGAATACAGGTACAAATGCTCACCGACGGTTCAGCTGCTCCATTTGCTGGATGGAGCCAGACCTGTGGATCCCATCTGGTGTTGCTGCAGCTGTGGGGCGCTGCCATGTGGTGGTTCGGTTGACATGATCAACGTAGAATACCCTCCCGTGGCTGTCTATCCGAGCTTCCCAATCTAGGGTTGGAAAAAAAGGAAGGGGTGATACTGTAAGTGTGATGCCTTCCAGAAAACCTAAATGCGGGAGATACATATACACACACACATACATATACACAGACAGGCTATATACACACAAGAGACACTATATATATAGTCAACATGTGTGCAATACATATTATGTGTATATATTCAAAGTATACATTTAAATGTGTATATATACTATGTGCTTGTCTATATATATGTATATGCAGTATATGCATATACATAAACATTTCACACACAGCACATAGATAGCCTATGGAATTCACTACCATAGACTATGAAAAACAAGTGACATAGTGGCTACATTTTTTAAAGGGCTGGATAATTTTAGAGTTAGTAATCCTAGTTGGCTGGATTCATTGCAGGTTGGGGTAGCCACAGAGGGTAGACCCTTAGCAGAAAAGGATTACACCTGAGCTAATATGGCAAATCCCATGTTTTCTTTTTTGTTATGTTTCAGAACAAACATGTTTCATTTCTCTCTTTTTTATAAAGTGGCTTCAAAGGATACCATATAGCAATTAAAGGCTCCCCTGAAAACTGATCACAGCCTGGTTGGACATATCCTTAGAAATCTCTCTAAACAGATGAGTATCATAAATCTATTGCTCTGATGAATCCCAACTAGATTGAAAGTTTGCAGCATAATATCAAGCCTTCCATCATTATTGTTTCCTGCTAATGTTTATGTTGTCCCGTGATTGAAAACTGGAAGTTACTTGGTATATGATGGCTTGTGGAAAATGGTAATGTTGATAAAAAAAGTGTTTGGAACAGGAGAAATTCAGAAGTGAGTTAGCTAGCAAAGCCACATACCAAATTGGTGGGAATGTATGGAGTAGTGATGTAAATTAGACTTGCTAGCTTCACATTCCTACATGATTCACAGCTGATGACACATCTATACCAATACATGCACATACTTTCTACACGTTTATATAAAAACCTCACTCACATTCACACACAAATGCACATATGGTGATTACCTTTGGGGGCAAACAGTTCCTCTTATGCCCATATTCTTACTATGATACCCTCCTCCCTGATGAGTCCACTCCTTCGTCTATGGTTTTCTATGATCAAATTCAGGATCAGCTGAATTTCATACTTTATGTATTTTATCTCCTACTCTGCAAGAGTAAGACTGAAGTTGTACCTCTCCCTGCTGTATCTGGAAACCTATCCTTCATGACCAGTTCCCATCCCCTGAATGCTGGCCCTGGCTAAACTCAGTTCCCATACCTGGGCTGGTCCCAGCCAAGTGTGGGCTCTCTGAAGTCTATGGTTGGCTGCCCCTGACATGTTAATTCCACGAACCTTAAAAGATGGGCACAGGGAGTCCTTGGAGGAATGTTCTGTAAGACTCCAAAACAACAAGAGCCATATGCACATGCATCATTTCTTTCAAAGCTGACTGTAAGTACCTCAGTCCTTATAGACGCAAAACCTATAGTCACACCATAGGTACACACACAGTGTCTCTCGCTGTGAACGTCAGTATATAATTTTAAGGAGAGGACTGTCCTATCCTCCCACCAGGTAAAGTTTCCCAAGGATGTTGTAGCTGTTTCAAGAACAAGATCTCAGCTTTGTGAAAACAATGTCTAAAACGTAAGACAGTGAAAACCAGCACATCAAGTACAACAGATGCACATTGAAGGAAATCAGACTGACAAATAACGCAGGCTGAAGGCCAGAGCCTTGCTGAGCATGCTGTCACTGGTGGCAGGTGTACCACCGTGGGTGGGGAATGGTCTTTCTGGAGCTATGCATTATCTGCAATATCCTCAAGGAAATAATCTTGGCCAGATCAAAGACAACATGATGTACATCAGCATCATGATGTGGTGGTGCATTTCTTTCCCCCTCTCCAGGCTGATTTACGAACTCGGGAAGGCTCGCTAGGCCTTAGTATAAGTGTAATGAGTCAGGGGGTTAACCGACCCTTGACTGTGCCAGGAACTCTTACACAGCTAAGACAGGGAGATACGCTGTGTGTCTCAAGGACTCCTGCTGCCCGGCAAAGGCGGGGAGACGAGTGTAGAGATAGCCAGTTCTCATAACAACCTGCAGCCAGTTCTTTCTCATAATAACTTTGAGACATTACAATCCTCCCCTGACAATCTTGGAGCAACCCATATCTATGTTTTGAGTTTTCTCCAACAGTCTCGGAATTTTCCAGTGCAGCTGGGATTCTAGAAATTTGTTAATGACGAAAGTCAATCATCTCCCGAACCTATAAACAGCAGTACTAAGTGAGGCCCTTTGAGTTCTCCTGGACCACAGCAGGCTGTGACCAGCATCTCCCTCTGAGTGGGACACCTCTCAGAGCTCGCAAACTGTCCGGTTTGTGAAAATCGGAGGTCTGTCACCAAAAGCCGACATGGCCTGGGCTGATTCTCTTCGCTCCTTGAGGCTCGACCCTTCGCCCTTTGAGAAAGATGCTGAAGCATTCAACATGAATATTTTCACTGACCTCAAGGGGAATTTTTAACAGGTATACATCTTTTATTCTCTTACATGTATCTCTCTTAGTGTCTTTATGCATGCGTGTGTACTAACCTGAATAGGCTATAGTAAGTATGTTATGGCAAGTATATTATAAGTTATTAAGTTATAGAAGAAATATTATAAGTTAATACTTTCAAATTTATACTTAAATTACTGTCGTGATTTTTATTCAACTGTGAATGAATTTTAGGCTGCTATTATACTCATAATCACTTTAGATATAAACCATTGACCAAGTCTGGGGCTACAAGTTGATCCAGCCGCACCTAGACTCCGACAGGAGTTTAGAAAGCAAGGGGGTCTTCTCTGAACCTCGTGACTCAACGGGAGGGTCTCCCTTACCCTTTCCCACATTCCCTTTTACCCTATTACATTTTTAGTCCCCATGTACATAAGTTTAGTTTGATTCTGTTTTAATTTTCCTGTGTGCATTTTATCCATGTACTAATAGAGTGACCCTTGCCAACCTGTGAAGCTCTGCACTTCTATACAATTTCTATTAAATAATTTTTCTATTGCTAATACAATTGGAGGTGATTCTTTAAGCGACCTGAACCTCTCTCTCATTTTTAAATCCCCCCATGACACACGAAGATCTTCATTTTCCTTGCTGTTTTCTGGCAAAGGACAAATCCTAGCCCTCACCCCACACTATTTTAGTAGACATATCACAAGTTGAGAATAATAAAGGTCGATGGATAATTAGAAGCTTGTAGGCAATGCTGCAGATCCATACTCTAGACAGCCTACAGAAGACACCAACTGGTTGTATTTGTCTGAAGCCTGCTGATGGACACTTAGTAAGAATAATACTACCCAATTACAAACAAGGGCTTCTCATAATCCAGCCCTGTGCACTACCAGCTCTAGAGGCTATGCTGCAGTGTCTCTAATGAAGTGCAACTTAAGAGTTCCTAAGCATAACACTCAGAAATCTAGGAGCAACGAAACTTGTCCAGAGCTTGGAGGTCATAGTGAAAACATCAGGTCAGGATCATGCAGACTGGTTTACAACCTCAGGAAGGCTATCTCCGTTGGATGTATCAGACATCCAGGAGCAGTATGTACAGACATGAACTACACCTATCTGTGAGCGCTGCTTTATTCATTGCTTTATGGGTATATACACCTGAAACCATGGGCTGACACTTGCATTGGCATGCTAAAATATTAGGAACTGTGTGTCACATGGCTCTTGAGAAACCTGCAGCAGTACTGCTCCTTGCAACAGCATTTCTAATCAGTTGAATAACTCTTCTTCTGGTCAGCCGGGAAGGCTGTCAGAGGGTGGCAGGTGCCGATACTTTTGTTGTATACAAGTGGCAGGTGCACTTTCTGCCTTCCCACAAGACAACCCGTAAGTCACACAAGTCACTGAAGCTGCGTATGATACCAGATTTGTGGACAGATGGACAGATACCTCCACAGAGACACGAACAGGCTGACAGGTGAAATGACAGACAGAACTCTGCTTCTGAGCTGTGCTCAAGTCCCTTCATGATAGTTCAGGGGCATAGGTGATCTAGGAAGTAGCCAAATCTCCTCAGGGTCTTTTGTTAGTTTTTCAGGCAAAATAGGACTGTGACTACAACAGAGGCTAACCTCCATCTAACCTTCACAGGAAGAGCATGCCGGAGCACAGGCTGGGGATGGGACAGTACTGGTTCTGTTCTCCCACAATCCCCCTCCATCAGCCGAGTCGTATTTCACAGCAGCCTCTGAAACTGCTCTGATTTATACCAGAAGACGCAACTTTTTCTGGCAGGACCATAATCTTGGCGGGGCAAAGTAAATACGCTGTCTTTTCCTTTCCAAGCTCAACCACACCTTCGGCAAAGAGCAGCTCTGAACTCGGCACATGTATTTTTCTTGGCTCCAGTTCTGTAGGGTTTCCAGCAGTACTAGCAAACACACGCATAATAAGGGGTGACTATTAATGCCGTCATGAGGCCGTATAAACTCTGCAAATCTTCTGTCAATCTCATATAGGCCTTAACATTCACACTGGTCATTATGACATTCTTACATAAATAATGAATCTGTTCTACCTTACTTTCCTAAACAAAACTGTCTGAAATTAAATTTCCTCCCTAAGACCAACTGTTGCGGGGTTATGATGAAACAAAGTTATTCAGAAAACTATTCAAAAGAGAAAGAAGACTGTTCAGAAGATTCTCCATGTGTCATGGTTTAACCAGGACACCATGACCAAAGTAAAACCAGTCAACGTGGAACTTGCAGCACTGGCTAATTATCTTCAACTCTACTTATGGACGGAAGCTAATGCTGCATGTGAGAAGTAAGCCAGGTTTGATCATATAACCCAAGTTTAAAATATAAAGTTTCTTCTTTTTCACATGATTGAAGAACTATTTATCTAGGATTAAGAGGCATTAAAGGCACTGAGATAGTGATACTGAATGCTAGAAGAAGAAACATTTCTAGATTAAGGCTACAGTTTTCATTTTGAAATTACCTTAAAATTTCATGGTGAGTTTTTGGAAACAGGCTTCTTAGGTGATAATATCCAGTTCAACTTTTTTGCCCCCCAAATGAACTTAGTACAGTCTATTCCTATTAAGATCACTATATTTCAGCCCACAGTGTCAGCCTTTATTGTAAAAACGATGTTATATGCAAATGCTAAAATAAAAACCTCCAAAAGGATATCACTTCTGTACTGTATCATCACACATTGCATTTTATGTCCTTAAACCCTGTTGTGGAAGCACTTGCGAAAACCAATGGTAGACCCACTTGCCTTTTGAGGATAATTATAAGAAAGAGGAAAAACATATTAAATTCATGATGGAAGAATATGGAACAGATTCACAGTATGTTTTGTTTACCTGAGCTCGCATCAGTGTCCTATCATGAAGTCACCTAACAGGGAACGTGCCCTCTTCACAAAGTGTTGAGGTAAGAGCGGGAAGAAGAGAAGTATTTGCCTGTTACAGAGGTAACCGTTCCCATTTCATCATTCACTGGCAAGCCACAGCGAGACTCTAATAAGACTTCATTGGGCTAAAGGCATTTGAATCATTCATGCTACTGTGCAGCTGACGCCAGCGTTGGGGCTATTTTCGGCTTAGGGAATACTGACAGCATGGTTGGTAAATGATGAATTATTTGTCAAGGGCACCATAGGCCAAGTAAGTGTGTTCCCTTCTTGGGCTTTGAAGAAAATAGAGTGCTTTGTTTATACGCCTGGTTGTTTTTCTGAGGCACTGCACATTTTAGGTTGTTAAATCATACGCTGAAGTTGAAAGGAGATCAGCAGCACGTTGCAGGGCATAGAGTGCGCTCTGCTGGGCACTTAACGCCAATGCAAAAAGCGGGGTAATCCTCCAGGAATACACAAGGGAAAGGCTACAGAGACAAGTGAAAACATCTCTGGCAGTTGATTCGGTGGTAAAAATCCCCTATTATCAGCCTGCTAATCGATCACGCTAATTAAGACCCTCTCATTTTCATCCAGCACAACTGCAGACACCATTACAGTCCATAATGAACATAAAATTCACTGATAATCAAATCCAAAGACAGTACAACAAGACAACTCTACAGGAGCTGCCTTTTCCCAGCTTCTGCTGGTTTTGCTCAGATTTGGACCTGTCTGTCCCAGGAGCATCCTGACTGTGAAAGGGTTCCTGCTGGACCTGCAAGCAGAGCTGACAGACAACAGGGACTGCCATCCCAAACCATCTTTGAAGTTGTTTACGGAAAACCTGGAGACAAACATTATAGAAAAATCAGAGTACTTTGGTGATACACCACCCAGAAAGTTTTACAGTAAGGCTTCCAGAATACCTGACAGATACCCACTCATTCGAGTCTAAACACACTGACAGGGAAATATTCTTATTTTCATTTCATGGTAGCTAAGGAAAAAGATGGACCAAGGCAGTGGGAGATTATGGAGCTTGTCCAAAATAATATGACAACACTTGAAGTCAGGATCAAATAAGGGAAATAAGAGGGCATATTGCTTGGGTTCTGGAGAATGTATATACAGAACAGATGGGGTTATTTAGAAAGACATACTGACCTCTACACTGTTTGAGTTAACAGGAAAAGCTGAAAAATGCAATAAATTAAAAAACTAAAGCTTACTTGGTGGAAGAGGCTCATCGATAGTTGGGTAGTGATGATGGTCAGGCCTCAGAGAAGGAAGCTGGCTGACTGGCTGAGAATTATGGAGTAAAGGACAATCACCTATGGACAAGATATTCAAGACATTGACAGTCATTCACTGTTTTCACAATGTGGTTCAAAAAATGTGCTACTGTAAAACAAGTGATTATTTTTTAAATAGGTTAGCCTGGTGTACTAGCAGCTCTGGTTATTCCTATTTTCAGGCACTATTTTAATAACAACGCATATGCCAAAGAATTATTAAAATAATGCAGTCAAGGCTCTGATCTCAGGTTTGAGTCAATGCTAAACTACTGTGGGCCAGATTCTGGACTCATAGACACACAAGTGTAAGCGAGAGAAGAATCAGGCTTGATCTCTGAGAAATATTGTGCATGTACAACCAAACTCAAGCTTCTGCAGAAATTGGCAGGAACGTGCAAAATCCTGGTTCCAACTTTTAATTCATCCCATCAGTGGAATACAAGGCTAAAAGCTGCCTTGGATCTTTCTCTGCTTTTCCATAAGATCAATGGCTGTGTAAGTGGACTGGAATGGCAGGATTTTGCAGTTCCCGCAAAGCAGATCATCCCCTTCTATAGGTATTTTTCAAAATTCAAAGAGTCTATCTTGGGTGGAAGGAGGGAGAATGAGAGAAGGACCAGAAACAGGTGGGAGACAGGTGGTAGAAGAGGAGGACAAAAGATAGTGAGACATAGTCAGGATCCGAGATAAAGAAGGAAGACCTGAGATACAGAAGAGGGAAAGAAGAAGAAGAGAGAGAGACATACAGCAGACAGTGCAGAGGAAGTTTTTAAACATTAACATTGTATATATGTCTATATATCCAAATATGAAATAAATGAAACCCTAAGCAAATGTCCAAACTCATGTTCTGTTGAAAGGAACAAGTACCTTAAGATCCAGTCAGTGTTTATAGAATCCTTCAAGAAACTAAGAAGTTATAGTAGGGATGAAAAAAAATTCCTGATCTTAGACTTAACTGTGAGAATAAGGAACCCGCACATTAAAACTTCCCAGGTTCCAGAATTAAGATTCCTTCTTGGTCTGCCCTTTTAAATCTTAGAAACCAGGACTATTTATCCTACTAAGGGACACATTTTCATATTGTGCGGTTAACAGTTTTTCACTATAACCTCCAGCTCCAGGTGGACCTGTTACAGATACAATCTGAATTGCGTAAACATAACATTTACATGCATCAGAAAGATGCAGCTGAGGGAAAAAATATATTTAGCATTTCCAACATCACCAGAACCATTTGGCTAAGCCAAACTCACTGTGTGCTGGCTGGTTTAGCTGTCTTTAATGTCAGAATCTTAATAGCCTAAGAATGAACATTTTGCAAAAAACCCAAACACATAGCTATCAAATGTAAAAAAAACATTTACCAAAAAATATGTTTTTTCTTTAAACAACCAACAGCTAGAAGGCAGAAGCCAATTTTGTATAAAACTAAAAAAAATCTCACACCATCCAGAAGTGAGAAAAATCGCTTAGACAAAACCACTCCCTCTTCTAGGTGCTTTGATGATACCGTATGGCCTGTTAAATGTCTTCATTAAACCACTTGTGTATAGGCGTATCTCACAGTTGCATCTGCTGCATGTTTTGAACAGACAGCAGAGTTATGTAAGTTATTACTCAGTGCTAGAAGACCATCTCTCACAGCCTTAAAAACTGTGCTGTTACTACAGGTGTTGTAGCACCAACTACCAAATCATCCATCTATGTTTCTTTACTTACCTCACCATAATTGACTCTCCCCTAGTCAAGATAGTTACGCCAAGCCAGCGGAAGCATGGTAGTGTCAGTCACCTGGAGTGGACGGAGGTGACCACATCTACTGTATTTGTAACAGCTGCCAAGTCATGAAGCAATGTGTACATTTACTGGAGCACCCCCGGTGATATCAAAAGAGTGCTAAGAGCCGGGCTGCCCTTCAGACATACTCTCTCTCAGCTAATCAAAGCAAAGCCACCGTGAACACTGCAGCGCCCTTTATACAAGCTTAAGGGGCACAATCTTGGAGCTGTACCGAATCCACATGCAGAAGACACCCTCTCCCCCCACATGCCCTCTCAGAAGTACACACAGTCCGAAACGGCCATCAAATCTGTAAGCATGGTCTCACACACACACACACACTCGTGCCCCCGTAAGTATACTTGCACATAAATGCTGTCCACACACAAAGACCCTCACCTGCAAGGAATGAAACTGGGTTTCTAAACCTCTGTGTACTTCTGAGAATTTAATTTTTTGGGCTAGATTCTGCTTTGCAGAGTGAATAATTGCCTAGGCCCAGCTGTCTACAAAGTCTTTACACAGTCTAGCATGTAAGGTCAGCCTTTCACTTTTCTTTCTGCTGGCATAGAGTCTGTGGCAGTGGAAGGTGGGGGTAAATAAATTGGGAATGGAGAAGGAACTGGTAGAAGGATGCTTTAGTTGGGGTTTCCCAGCGATCCCCAAATACGTTATCCTTCTGGTGCCATTTTAATTTGGTGTCACTTATGGGGGAGACAGATGACTCAGGATTTGGGAATGCAAAGACTACCTCTTGACCTTGCTGCATACTCCTTAGCTGCTGCTGAGGCCTTTAGTTCTTCAGCTGGAGAAAAACTATACTCTAGCTGAAGAAAAGATGAGTGATCAAACCCACCCTTCATGTAACTCCATACAACATAAAATGAGTTACCAACGGGAGGAATTTAATGTAGTGGTTTGGAGGGATTGGGGAAAACAGTACCTAAATTACAAAGACAAAAAATTACTTTCTTATTTTACCTCTAGAGAAGGATATGCAGATGAAAATTTTGTTCCATATCATTCTAGTTTCAAAGTATCTAAGAAAAAAAAGTAAATCTCTGTTGAGTTGCTCTATGGTCTGTGAAATCTGAGGTAGATCTGTTTGATACTTGGGGAACTGGAACAAACGGGGCTAGAAAACTGGGTTTGTAAGAGACAAATATTTGCATTTCTCCATGCTTATGACTGTGCATGGCTACCACTCATATACAGAAACTGGCCCAGATCTTTAGCTGGTGTAAATCAGCATATCTGCCCTTCGACAAGCACAAGCTGGTCTTCTCACTGACTATCAGAGACATGGCAGCACATCAGATATGTGAAATGGAACAATCCCAGGAAATAAGGAATGAGTTGGTGGATGTGATAATGCTGATCTGCCACATAACTACAGCAGCTAATCTTGATTTTATAATGATGCATGTATATCTACAGGAATCCATATATACAGATCCCCAACTAATTTATTTGGTTTCACTGGGATTTTTAAGGACAGGCTCAATTATCCAACCCTCCCTGATATCTCACCCAGCTCACAGCCCCCAGATTTGTATGAAATAAACCGTGAGCTATCTGAAACCTCAATTATCTGATGCCTTCTGTGACATCCAGATAATCGGGGTTGCTCAGCGCATCGATTCTCAGGATCTAACCTTCTCTTCTGCTGCTTGGACCTGCTATTGGGGTGTCTAGACTCTCTGTGGCTCTTTGTGGATTCCCACCATGAGCTACTAGTTCATCTGGCCACTGGGAGGAGCCATCCACTTGCTCCCTGTCCAGCTCAGGGCTCTGTACTGAATCTGGCACTGACTCAAAAGCACTGTTCTCCTCATCATCATCATCCTGTGAGGAAAAGACTGTGCTCTCAGAAATCTTTGCACTGTCGACGGAGGAGAAGCGGGTATGGCTGGAGAAGCGATTGTTACTGTCATAACAGGAGGTGCTGTAGCAAGAAGTGCTGTAGCAGGAGGTACTGTAGCAAGAAGTGCTGTAGCAGGAGGGGCTATAGCAAGAAGTGTCGCACGCCTCGCATTCGTTGTCACCATTGGGCCTGGAGCTCGACTCGCTCTCGCTTCCTGTCCTGGGGTGTTCCCCATCCAACGGCCCATCATTCAAGTCAGAGAGCTGTTCATCCAAGGTACCAGGAGGCACCGTACTCTGGCTGAAGTTCTCTTCAGCCTCATTTTCCAGAGGAGGCTCTGCTGCCACTGTCTCACTCTCACTGACTACCTCCTTCTCCAACGCCTCCTTGACTGTAGACTCCTCATCGTTCTCCCCACCATTGCCACCATCTTGCTCTTCTTCCCCATCGCTGCTCATCTGTGCCGAGGGCAGGCTGTGGAGCAGGTTGTGGATCCGTATGTAATGTGTGCGAGGGGTCTCTGGCTCACCGCAAGCTGAAGCTATGACTGTCTCAAGTTCAGACACGGGCAGGGAGCACGGCCTGTTTTTCCTCTTTGCTGTGGTCCTCAGTTGTAGCTTGTTGTCTTCCTCCTCCTGGGCTGAAGCCCCTTCTTCTTCCTGACTCTTCTCTAGGTCCTTGCCAGCATGCACATCTGCACTCACCTCATCAATATCTAACGTTTCTATGCTGGTCAAGACTCCACCATCTCCCTGAGTACCAGAATTGACTTTGTTATTTTCCCTAACTTCAGTCTCAGGAGGAGACATGCAAGCCAGCAGAGCCAGCTGCTCCGTGAGGTCCGTAGCACTCAAAGAAGGCAGCACTTCTCCTGGGATGGATTCCAAGGGCTCAGGATCTGGCACCGCATCAACCTCCCCATCTCCTGCTAGCTCTTCATTTAAGCTGTTCTGGTTGACTTTCCCAGGTGGTTTGACAGCCCCTGGGCTATCGACACTGTTCACACTGTATCCATTTAGCTGTTCTGGAGCTGTACTTTCTGAGGTCACTGTGTTGATGCATGGAGGCTCACCGAGGCTTTCCTCTGTGGGGTTGTTCACAGGGCTTTCCTGGAGGTCAGCTGGGTCAGGATCTGCACTAATGGAGACCTCTTCATCATCTGTATGAGACAGGAAAAGAAATTACTTACTCCTTTAACAAGAAGTGTTGACTGAACCAGAAGCTTGGCTGTGGGGACACAGGCATCCACAGCAGTCTGAGAAAATTAAAAGCATAAATTACAGTGTGAAATGAGTGGGCAACTGGGCAACTATCAAGAAATGCTGACTTTTTTTTTGCTAGGCAGTCTTTGTACAGTGGATTTAACAATCATGGGGCTTGTTCATGGTGGTAATCTGTATGCAGCACCCTGCCTCCTTGCAACACAACCTGAAGGTAACATCTTGAAACGCCTCTTTGAGCCAAACTGGCATTGGAGGGAGTATCATAGGAATGACAAGGAAATCTTCCCTGGGGTTTTAATGATATTTTTCTTGTCATGCCGAAGCTGACAGGACTCCACAGCAGACAACTTAAAAAACTGGTTTTCACATGCCTGAAAGGTGGAAACTTTCCCCAAAACATCCTTGGATGTGATCCTCATCTGTACCATCTCCTCCCAGATGCCAGACAACCTGGCTCTTTCACGCCATCCAAATAGTCAAAAGACAGAAGTCAGGGTTTTCCAGCAAGGTGCAGGTCATAATTTCCAACCACTAATGCAGCTGCTGTCGGCTAGACAAAGTGTACCTGAGAGGGCACTACCACAGTGTCCTAGTTTCAGCTGGGATAGAGTTAACTGTCTTCCTAGTAGCTGGTACGGTGCTATGTTTTGAGTTCAGTATGAGAAGAATGTTGATAACACTGATGTTTTCAGTTGCTGCTAAGCAGTGTTTAGACTAATGTCAAGGATTTTTCAGTTTCTCATGCCCAGCCAGCGAGAAAGCTGGAGGGGCACAAGAAGTTGGCACAGGACACAGCCAGGGCAGCTGACCCAAACTGGCCAACAGGGTATTCCATACCATGGGACGTCCCATCCAGTATAGGAACTGGGAAGTGGGGGCGGGGAATCGCCGCTCGGGGACTAGCTGGGTGCCGGTCGGTGGGTGGTGAGCAATTGCACTGCGCATCATTTGTACATTCCAATCCTTTCATTATTGCTGTTGTCATTTTATTAGTGTTATCATTATCATTATTAGTTTCTTCTTTTCTGTTCTATTAAACTGTTCTTATCTCAACCCGTGGGTTTTGCTTCTTTTTTCCCGATTTTCTCCCCCATCCCACCGGGTGGGGGGGGAGTGAGTGAGCGGCTGCGTGGTGCTTAGTTGCTGGCTGGGGTTAAACAACGACACACAGAGAGGCAAAGAGTTCCTGAGCAACGCTACTGAGACTTTGACATGAAAACCAAGGTTCAAACTTACACCATCATGACAGAGACTTCCTAATAACTACAACAGAATGTGAACTAAAACCATACCAAAAGGGAGGGAAGGAGGAGAATAGTGAATTATTTTTTGTTTTACTTTTTTCATTAAAAATAATAAAAAAGAGAAAGTTTCTAATAATCTCTACTATTAGAGTCTCCATTTTTACTTATGAAGTGCTCAAATGCAGATGACTCTAGAAATAACAGCCCATCTAGCACTTCCCCAGGACAGGTGATAGAGAAGCAGATGAGACTTTAGTTTTCCACCCTCTTCTCTCCCAGTGATGTGGCAGAGTATTTGAAGCAGCCAAGAACAGGGGGATATGAGACACTAGTAGCTCTAAGCTAAGGGGAAACAGGGAAGAAGTTGTGACTCACGATGCATCCTGTGACAGGGGACTTTATGCACTTTCCTCTGCTCATGACTGTACCTAAAGTCCCAGAGCAGCCAGGAATGATTTCAGATTTCTGAGGAGAAAGAATGCAAAGCAAAAGCAAAAAAAAAAAAAAAAATTTCTAGATAAATGATGGGTTAAGACTGAAAATTACCTGGATGGATGGAAGAAGTTATCTCAAATCGGAACTGCAGCTGGCCACTGACATGATCTGTAGGAAGCCTGCGACCCAGAGTGTAGCTTACAACCCTGTCCCTGAAAGAAAACAAATATCGTCACAATAGACTATAACCTACCCAATGTCTACTGTGCATAGATAAAGCTGCTGTGTCCTACAAAAATACATAATGGTTTTCAAAGGCTATTCAACCCAGCCATGAGGGCGTGTTGACTTGCATACGAGAGAACGAATGGCAGAGAAGGAGAGGACAATGTCTTCAATTACAATGGAACAGCTGAGTCAGTGAATAAGACAGGCTTCTGGGATACACAAGCACATATGTATATATATAAAGAAAAAACGGTGGGAATGGAACTTCTGCAGTATGGGTATGAAAATATCAATATGGGAAGCAAACAACTCCCACTTCAGCTATTGTAACAAGACTTCACTTCCCTGCTGATCTGACCATATCTACCCTTCTGTAGAACCTCGCATTTCTGTATTTCCTTCCCTTCACCATCTGCATAAAATTCAGCTTTCCTGTCCTTTCTTTCAAAATCCTGTAAAGGCCAGTCCCCACTTACCACCTTCTCTTTGCAAACTGGCTGAATGACTGCTCTTCATCTCTTTCCACCCCTCTTACCTCTATGAAGCTGAAATATCAGGAGAACACCTTCCTGACAAGGTTGATCAATGACTCCATTCTGTCCTTGTGCAGGTCCCTCCCTTTGCCACACTTCATCCACCCCTCAGAACAGAATGAAACTACAGAAGAGATTAACTTCCCAGCTGCCCAGAATGAGGCTGAATCAATGTTTGCAAAGCATTCTTTGAGTGTAAAGGGTTCACTAAATAGTAATATTTATACATCTTTTGAAGAAACATAGTTCACTTCCAGTTGGGCCCAATATATTTGCTAGGATAATTTCACATGCATCAGAAACTCATATAAATGAGACGATCTCAAGATTTGTGTATAATCTTTCTGAACTTGTGTGTATACTTCTCATTGAGCTTGCCTGAGATTTAAAAGCCACTACAGTATTAAAACTAAGCCAGATCTAGGTGCAGGTTGGAGGCACTGCTCTTGGCAAAGTATATCCTTAGATAGACAGTGTTTACAGTAAGGAAGTAAAATAGGAAGATATAATCAGAAGATGATGAGAAATCTTCTCATACAGAGGGAAGCCAATGATATCAGTTAGAGGGCTCTACCTTCCCCAAGCTGTTCTTTTCCATCTGGTTTCTAAAAAGCTACTCTATCTTCCCTTCTTGTGAAACAGGGAGGTAGCTTAGTCCCTTCTGGTAGATTCAGCTGTCAGTATCACAGCCAGTTTCTGAAACAGCTGTTCAAAACCACTTCCAACAAGCTCAGCTTCCTGCTGTTTTGCTGAATTGAGATCCAATTTTCAGAAATGCCTTCTTGGAAACTGCATTGCATGTGCTCTCCTCAGGAGATGACTCTTTCTCTCCCTGCTCCTCAAGGTCTGAGCCTTACAAGTTTAGAGCCAACTTTTTGGCTTTGTCTGAATATTATCCATCTTCCTCAAATTGGTCTGTGTTACTTTGGCAGCATACACCTTCCCAGAACTTTCATGCAAAGGGGAAGCAGGGCAGGGCTGGTAAGCTCAAGTGAACTGGTTATTCCTTGTCAGCAGGGTAGGGTCAGAAAGATTTAGTTACAAAATGTCACATTTTTTAAATAATATTTTCACTGTCTAGAAATTAAAGGGAGGAGGAACAGATCTGGCATCATTTTAGCCCATAGGTAGTTCCCTGAAACATGAAAACAGCCTGTTGATAACATTAAAAGAATATTCAAATTGAAAATATTGCACTCTCCAGATTCACAGCCATGATACACAAAACAGTTTTCTTTCCTAAATGCCAGCTCTCACTTTTCAAAATGCAATGGATAGGGTTATAGAGGGAATTCTTTGTCTGGCCTGTAGTCCTATAAATTCTAATTAAGACCAACATCATTCATCAGACAACTGTCAGTTTAATAACTCCCCCTAAACATCATTTTATCACTATAATGATATATCACTTCAAAACAGCAACCCACTTGTTAAACAACAGAAAGTAGCATAAACAGCAAACTTACCCTATGGCATGTCTTTCCAAGAGGCGTTGAACTGGCATAGAGAGTTTTCCCAGGAAACGCTTGATGATTGGTCGGCTCTTTGCAAATTTGTCTTTAACTTCTATTTCCAGGACATCCGTGGGCAGGGAAACAAAGCTGAATTGCTGCAATAAAGCAAGAGCACAGAACATGAAGCTGGTAGCTGGGCCACAAGATCACACAGTTGCTAGTGGCTTATCAGCCTGTGTAAGCCTCTGGCTCTTTCACAGGACAGAAACAGTCCTTGGACCCCAAGGCATAGGCCTGCAAAATAAAAAGAGCTTGGCCTCAAAGCAGGCAGGTGAAAGCACCCTATAGTGACTGCATAATGCTGCAGAATCAGGCTTGGGGAATGCGCGAATTTAATTTATTCATGGCATGGTAGCATCCAAACACTCTAAACAAGGCTTGCCAATGGTAAAGGACTGGACACCTACAGAAATCTAATGAACTCTACCCAGCAATGATCATTGATCTAAATGTAATTGCAGAGATTATGGTTTTTTTTTCCTTTTTTTCCCTGCACAAGTTCTAAAAACTTTAAATAGCTGCCTGTAAGTACAACTGAACTGGCAGCCTGAAGAGATGTTTAGTCAGCACATCCCTCCAAGTCAAATTAGTCCTCTTTACATTTGACTGGCTATTTGTGGTACTTCAGCTGTGAGGCGCACCTCAGCAATTGAGAAGTGAGGATCTAGTGAGGTGAAGGACATATGATCACAGTTTTCAGATACGTCTTGAAATCTCTCCCTGTCTTGTTCATCCCTGCCCCAATTCAAAAAGGAAAAACTCTGAAAATACTGTTTATCGGATCAATCTCCTAAACTGGTTCACAGCACGGTCCCACAGAGCACTAAACCATAAGGTAAGCCATGGCACAGGCTGCCGGAACAAACGATACTGGGGAAGATAGGAACGGCACCATCTAAAACTGTTGCCACCAAGTGCTTTGAAATATGTGACCACCACCTCAGCTGACCTGGTTTTAAGAACATCCGTTTTTATTTGTAAGTAATGTTTCAATAAGCTTTTAGAGACTGTGTGCATGCAAACCTGAGGTAGTAACAAGGAGGGTGATATTTTAGGTTGTAGGAGCAAGGAAGTCCGTGTGTACAGTTTCCAAGCGTGGGAGCATTAGGGCACCTGGAGATGTCGGGATCTCCCCACAGGGAAAGCAAAGCTCTATTTAGAAACAACAGTGAAAAGCAAATATATCAGATAACATGGCCTTGCTTGCTCCTAGACTGGCTAAATTCAGTACAGACTTGGAGCTGGTAACACAGGTCACTGAATCATTTTTCCAAACAGATCTGCTACTACCAGAATATCATCAATCAAAAAAAGTACATCTCTGCTGTGGTGTACAATAGTAGGGAAACTGTAAGACTGCTGTTCACCTAACTGAAAGGTCAGTATTGAACCGGAAGACAACTTTGGTAGTAAGTGAATATTAAGACAGATGAAAGGATTTTCTAGCTTTCCCACTGCCAAAAACAACCTTCACAACAGAATCATGCTCTGGGTTATCAAGGCCTGGAGTTAAGCCCTAAATTGCTTGCTCTATTGAATCATGAGCTAATTTTCAGAAAGGCTTGGTTTGAACAGCTGCAAGTGAAACCAATATGAGTGGGATATTCTGTTAATCAGGCCCTGCTAAAATGCAAATAATCAGAGAAATATAATTGAAATAACAGCTAAAGGGTTATTTTCTTCTTATTTTCTTTTACATCTTTGCAACAGGTTACCAAAGAAGATAAACCCAACAAAGGGGAGAACACTAATTACCCATGTATATTGAAAGTTGCCTTACAAAAATAATTTGTATTACCATTACTGTTTCACCTGCTAAAAACCTGGGGTAACTGTCACTTCATGAGACTTACAAAGAAAGCAGAAGGGAATTAACTTTTAACTGTTAAAAGGTTATTGTAACATACAGCAATTTGCCATTTAATTATCGTGCTGTTGACACCTACATTGTAAAAAAGTCTCTGCAGGGTACAGCATGAACACACACACACACAGATAAAGACTGAACTGTTCATAAGTGGAAAGTAAAAAGTAGGTTAATGATCTGCACCTTCCTATGTTATTAATATTTTGTCTTGTGATACAACTCTGAAGCAAATCAGAATCTGCATGGGTATTCGTTTCCATAATATCAGGTGGAACCAAGCCTGACAGTTCCTTCCTTGCACAAGAAACACATTGACATTTTCCAGAGTAATTACCGGCACCTGAGCTGAGAGTATGGATGCATGGAGCAAGGTGTGTTGGAATCAACCAAAGGAAATGTCCTTTTTTCCTGGAACAGCTGTGCCTCTTAGATGTACAAAGGCTGGGATATTCCGTACAATTTGTAAAATCAAATTGTGTTCTGATTTCATCACCTGCTAACCATGCATTTGGGAATACATGAGACTGCCCTGTGACCAGCCCCTGGTCCATGATCACAGTTCCCAAACACTTCTAGGAGAACGCTCTGATGCATAAAACCAGCAGCATCTTGGAAACACAATTAAGCCTTTAAGACCAGAAGCATCCTGTGGCAGAGCTCAAAGGTTTTGCCATTTGGAAACAACTGCAGTTTGAGATCAAAAGTTAACTCAGTGAAATGGGTTTGGAGACAGCTTGTAAAATAGTGATAATTTTACATAATTCAGTTTTCCGTTATCTAAGCACTTGCTCCTGCTGTTGCTCTCATCTAGTTTAATCCTTAATGGGCAAGATTTTTCTAAGGCAATCCCTGACTGTGGATGCTTCAGGCTCGGGCCACCCACACTGGAAACCCCAAAGGAATCCTTGTTTGCAGAACACGCGGGCCTCTGGCCCTTTGAAAAATAGATCCCAGAGAAACACCTAGGTTTGAGAACTCAAAAACTTATAAATGCATTTTCACTTTTGAAAACATGTAGGTTCTTGTGATATTGAAAGATGGGACTGTCGTCTTTGGATGTGGAAGCACATCACGATCAAATCCTAGTTTCCCTCTCTTCCTTCACCTTGTTTTCTGATAAGAGTCAGCCTCTGTACCTTAGCCCTAAAACATTGGCTGCATTTACACTGTTCAAAGCCTCGGCCTTTACTATCCTATCTATTTGGAAGAGAAGGACCCTGTGTTTCATGGTCTTCTCCAATATAACTAAGATAACGCAGTAGTAACAGATTACTGCTGGAATAAATTACATTCTTTCCTTGCCTAATATGTGCTAATTGTCACACAGCAATGGCCAGTTTGTGAAAATAAAAGCGCAAGCTTCATATCTAAGTTAAAAAAAAAAGACACCGATTATAAATTCTGCAGTACCCTTGGGTTCACACTGAGTGATGTTGTGGTTAATAATTCATCTCAAGGAGAGGCAAGAAAAGGAGGCTATAAGATCACAACCGAGACAAAAATTGACTCTTTTCAGGATGAGGAAAATCTGATGTGGCTTCTTACACGTGCCCACAAACTACACCACTGATAACCAAAAGTGCTACATTTTAAGAATAAGTCTGCTGCCATTTTTTGATGTTACTATTACAATTTTTACTGTAAGCCTTCTGTTATTTGGAACTTTTCTTATTATCACAACTCTTAGTGTTACAGAACTAACTCAGAAATTAAGCTTTCACATTAAAAAGAAGTATAATGTTCATGGTTGCAGAGAAAAAAAAGAATACAAAAACTTTAGTACAATGAGCCCAAATATATTATTTTAAAAAGATTTCTGATTTTCCTGACAGTCACTCCTTGAAGCCAGATTCTTTCATGTTTTGCAGCTGGCATTGGTTACCGTGCATTTTCTTTCACAATCTAAGACAGCAATCTTTAAGCTCTATATTTTCACTCGGGCCACAGCTCATTTTGTGGGCTTGTTCATTGTTTGGGTTTTTTTTTCACAAAAATTTAAGTTCCTTGAATCACAGTCATTAGTGCAAACTCTGCAAGACTGGTCATGAACTTCATGGAACCTGATGGAATCCAAAGGCACTAAAGTAAAGTTTACACTGAGACTAACTGTAGAAGGGTGTACTGAAGTTTACATAAATGGGCTTTTTTCACAAAGACCAAAGTGAAAATATAATTTCAGGCAATTTTTAACTTCTGTTGTTCTGACTTAACTTGTTCAAAAGCTTTAGCCTCTCCAGCTGTCCAGAGGTCCACCAAACTTGACAATGGCTGCATGGATGTGGTTTGTGACTTCGTCTGAGGCTTTCTTTGTACTTGAATACAAAAACTCTAGAAGGAAATCCTGTATTTCAACACAGGTGCAAACTCATCTACCAAAACTGCTATAGTTTCAAGGCTAAAGCCCCACCCAAGGAAAAGACTTTTTCTAATGACTAATTATGTATTTATTTGGATAACGGCAGAAAACAGGACACCTGGGAATAACAATCCACAAAAATTTTAAGTGATGGCTAGAACTTGCTGCTTTTACTTGATCCCTAACCAAAATTCAAGTAAAATGCATTATATACAATGTGGAGGAAAAAAAAGTCTTACAAAATATCACTAGACCCAAAATTTATATATCATCTACAGCAGTCAGTGGATGAATGGATAACAAACAAGAAGTTAAATCTCTGTTCTCTGATTAGCCCAAACCAGTAATTACCTACAATGTTGCATTAGTCACGGTGCATTACCCTGCATATCACATCAACTATTGCTTGGTACAAAATGACTCGTAGAACTTCAGATGATAGATGACACAACACACTCCACAGAGGAGATGGCAGATTGCCTCAACAAAACTGCCAAGACATTACCATTAGGAACAACCTGTTTCTCACAGGGTGCCTGGCCCTAGAAACAGTCTTAGACCCCATCTTGTCCATGTAGCGTATCAGCTGTCCCGTTGTTGGATCCTTACTGGCTAGGGATGAGAGGGCTCCTCTTTATAGGTTAGATGTAGATGAGTGGAGATCATGGACACCCTCACAGTGAGGAGCACCACTGGAAGGATGAGGTGGTCAACCAGCTGCCCCTGTGTCTGGACTGAAGAACCCCAGACTGAAAAACCCCCAGAGTTAGGAGCTTCGGAAGAGACTGCAGGGAAGCTCTGAGTGCTGCGCTCAAGAGAGGGTGACCTTTTTATTTTCCTCTAGAAATGTATTAGGACTGTTACAAGAAATGGTTATCTGTCAGGTCTATTACTAAAAGGAAGCTACGTGCAGAAAGTCTGAACACAAGGAATGATTGAAGATCCCTGGCATACTGGGGAAAAATAGCATGTCATGAGCAGCAGTAAGGAGGCCTTGTGGAGACTGGTATTTCCTGGTCCCTGGAATACATTGGCCATGTCTGCATTAGGAAGACGTGTGGTACAATGTGAGTGGATCTGGGGAGCAAAGCAGATGTGCACCTCATTACCACATCCAGACATGTTGCAAGGGTTCTACCATGAAGTAACTCCAGGTTGGTGCCCTGGATTGAACTCCCATTATCATGGGAAAAGTGTTAGGTGCACTTGTGAAACACAACTCTTGGCTTACTTTCTGCTGAGAGCAATTCAGTTCATGCACTTTAAGACTGCCAAGCGGTGTCTTTAGTGGGGAGATGAGATTTGCTTTTAAACTGTTCTCTTGAATGGAATGAAAATACTATTGTAGATGGACCCATTGAATTGTTAAGAATCATGATCTACAGAACAAGTTAGTATTTGTATTATTCTCCCACTGCCTTACTCAATTATTTCCTTTTTAGGGTATTCTTGCATCCCGCTGGAATTATGATAGCTAGGAGGAAACAGACTTGCTCTAGAAGCAAAGCCATTCCGTTTCTCTACTTTCCTCGCTTCTTTAGCCATTTGTCAATGCCTGTCCCACTTGTCAGAGTGGCAGAAGGTCCAATGGTTGCTTTGTTCCTACACATTTAATGAAAAGAGGCAGTAGGATAGGAGAGAGACCCTATTAAATCCTCACTACAAGAAAAGTTGCAGCATTATAGAACATCTTATTAGACACTGGAGAAACTGTACCAGGCACAGCCTTAAAATGCCCCAGCCAAAGGAAAAGCTTTAGTTGTTATTTTCTCAGGCACCAAAAATCAACATGGCGTAATTAATTAGTTCCATAGAAATATAGAGAAGGGAGGGAGAGGGAATAGCAAAAGTGACATGATGCAGAGAACCACAGCAACATATTAAGTCTTCCTGGGCTAAGCAGTGTATCATCAGTTTTGGCTCTGGTCAGTAGTAAGTCATTAGGATTCTCCTCTCATTTACACAGATTTTACACAGATGCCTCCTGCAGATTCACTCTCACAAAGACACAAATCAGAATCAAAGCTACCGAGAATAAGCTGATACATTCATACTCTCATGCCATCTCAATGACCTAAATGTAAATCTGATTTTACATTATTGCTGCCATCTTCAAGCAAGATCTGAAAACACTGTAGTAAACACCATTGAAGGAGTTTCAGACAGTAATCTATTTTTCAGTGCCTATTTGCTTCCAGACCCAACAATGGTTTTACAGACACAGATGATTAATTTTCTTAACGTGAACAGATCTTGTGAGGGTTTAATGCATGACTTATGTATGGTAAAGAATGAAGCACATGCTAATGCTGACCTGGTAGAATACATCTGCACCCATTTATAAGACAACAGTATCATTTCCAGAACTTGAGAATAGTTTTCATAGAAAGCCAACTAACGGTGATGATTAATTCCCATGTTTTATTTTTACCAATATTATTTGCATCCCTGAATATGGATAGATCACAGTGATCACCTCTCAATAACACTATCAAAGAAGCTGTTGAAATGGAGTAGGTCCATTAGCACCAATTAGACAAGTTAAGTGCAAGTCAAATTCTTCAAAAACAGTCAGTATAATAACTGGTGAAAGGTAGATAAATTAATACATTGGTGACAGGAAGAATTAGGCTCTTGAACTGGAGTTGAATAAGCAATAGAATTAAAAAGAAAATTTATTTGCAATATCCATCATGCCACAGGGACAATACAAGCAGACGTAAATCTTAAAAGGCTGTAAATTACATTTGATGGATGAAGACAGATTTAGTCTTTCAGCTGAATATTTCGTTAGTGTGTTTTTTAGTTTCAAATTCTTCAGTGAAATAATTACACTCTTAACGCACTCGCCACTCTCCATCTGTATTACTCTGCTCCCCATTCAAACACCTCCTCTACATATCATCTACGTGGCCCATACAACACTACTCATACGAACAATGGGATAAGCTCATGGGGAATTCCAGTTTCTTAAACTTACTACAGTACTCCTCAATGGTAATACAAAATATTGCAGAGTCAGTAGTGTCAAGCACAGAACTCCACTGCTGCCAAAGACTGGGACATGCCTACACGTACTCTGAGAGAGTCCTAGAATTCAGCAGTGACTGCAGGGTGCCAGATCCAATGTGGTACCTTATTCTGGCATGACACAATGGTTTTTTTTCCTACAGTAAAAGGGGTGCACATAAATAGGTGTTGCTGTTCTAAAGTCTGATTCAATCCTTTCTACTGAACTCCTCCAAACTGGGATAGGGCTTGCAGCAAATTGGCTTCCTAGATTTCTCACTCAGATTCACTACCTCTCTGTATAGGAAACAAGGAAAAAAAGAAGTCCTTCTTGTCTATTTCATGTATTCCACAACATTCAGAGTTACTAGTTAATAGGCTCATCATGAATTCTCTCTGATGGCTTAGATAGTTTTGCAAGATGTCTTTTACTTTATTAATGGCAAATTTCAGCCCTAAGACATTAGAAAATTAAAAGAACTTCTGGATAAATCAAGTGCAAACACTGCTTAAAGAGCTGGAGTTTTTCTTCATGTCTCACACATTGTCTACGAATTTATTAGCACAGCTGATGTGGTTTAACCCCAGCCAGGAACTAAGCACCACACAGCCGCTCACTCACTTCTCCCGCACCCAGTGGGATGGGGGAGAGAATCAGAAAAAAAGTAAAACTCGTGGGCTGAGATAAAGGCACTTTAGTAGGACAGAAAGGAAGAAAATTATAATAATAAAAAATAATTGGAATATACAAAACAGGTGATGCACAATACAATTGCTCACCACTTCCCAAACGATGCCCAGTTAGTTCCCGAGCAGCGATCCACCCCCCCCGGCCAACTCTCCCCAGTTTATATACTGGGCATGACATCATATGGTATGGAATATTCCTTTGGCCATTTTGGGTCAGCTGCCCTGGCCGTGTCCCCTCCCAACTTCTTGTGCCCCTCCAGCCTTCTTGCTCACTGGGCATGAGAAGCTGAAAAATCCTTGACTTAGTCTAAACACTACTTAGCAACAACTGAAAATATCAGTGTGTTATCAACATTATTATCATACTAAATCCAAAACAACACTATAGCAGCTACTAGAAAGAATATTAACTCTATCCCAGCCAAAACCAGGACAACAGCATAGACTGAAACTCTGTGAGGACTCTCATGAGCACTAATATACAAGATCAGCAAGACTGATAGTCTTCTAGATGCAGAAGTTGCAATTAAAATGCATTTCTAGAAGAACAACGTATTAAAAAAAAAAAAAAACTAGACAGTTTTTTTACACCGTAAACCCATTCCTGAAGATAGTGAAGCTGTCTCGGGCTTTCACACTGCAATCATGACCAGATATTCAGAAAATTGTAGCTGTAAAATCACAGCTTTTCTGTGTCGTCAAACTATATTTTATACTTTACCTGGCCGTGTGTGCAGAAATGCTATACAGTGAAGCTACCACCCACAAGGCTTTACTCAGTCCCAATGACATCTTTGGCAAAACTCGTACTGAATTCGGGATCTGGATTTCACTGCACCTATACTGGATTTACGCTTAGGTGTAAAGGCCTCCAAGTTTCTGCAACAGATTCTTTTGTATTTGCCAGTAGAAGGGGGAAAAAAAGGGGTTATCTAAGTTAAACAATAAATAAGTAGATCAGTCAGTGTGATGTTCCTATTGCTTTTTTCATTTTGGACTTCTGGTGAAATCATGCAATGATTCTGTGAGGCCATAGTAGTACTGTCAGCATCTAGTGCTCTGAATATTAGATCAAATATAACCTGCTTTAGTTTAAATTCATACTGTTAATTCAAATATATTAAAGCATCTTTAATGGTTTAACTTTGTTCTGGAAAGATTCACCTTTGATCAAGTATCCCTTGCTTGCATCACTCTAGGTTTGTGCTATATCAGGTAGCACCCATCATACCAACCAACATAAAGCCTCAGGAGAAATAGAGAGCTAACATAAACCCCACATGGCACAATCTGGCTACTTTGACAAAGCATCTTTCAGTCCCAGTACTGCTGGGTGGTCCATCATGCACCAGCACTCACGATCACAGAATCAGTGCTCAAGTTATAAATCTCCATCATAAAAAAAAGCAGTTACAAACCAGCACTGAGTCAGTTGCATTCATGTCATCTTGGCATTCTTGCAGGCAGCATCCAAACCTGATGTTTCTATCACTGACGACAGCCTGCACTACAGAAGCCCTCTCTCCCCAAACCACCTCCCTCTGGCATTCGAGCCCCTGTTTCCTTCTTATGATTTTGTGTTAGTAATCTGAAGAGATAGGTTACGTGAGAATTCATTCAAGTGCAGTACTTTTGAAAGGTTGTGGGTTATCTGAGGTGCAGAGAGTAAAAGTTACACACGTGAAAATACTGTAATTCTGTTTATCAGATCTGACACATTAACTACTATTTGTTAAGTGCTCTTGCATTTAACACCTCTGCTTATACACATCAATTAATCCACCAGTGAAATGCAGCTATCTTTAGAGTAATAAAGCAGCCACCCAAAACACTATGTTGTGCCTCAGTTATAATTTAACAGTATTTGTAAAGGCTGAGGCAAAGAAACAAACAGGGAAGCTGCAGGGAGTTGAGATCGTTTTTATCCTAGTACTTGCCTCCCACTTTAAGGCAATCTCCTCTTCCAGAGCTAGAATTATCAGAGTTGAAATTCAATGCATCATTTAACAGATGACATTTTCTACTACTTTAAATATGCTGGATGGTTGCAACAGCCACTTTTTATAGCCGTCTCACTGGCCATTCCTTGAGGGTCTCTATCCACTCACTAGTAAATGAACAAAAACTGAAGAAGCAGTTAGCTCAAACTGCCACAGTTAAGAAAGAAATACCATAAATATGTCTAAGAGAAAGTCCAGAGACCTGAAGTACTTTATCTGCAAAACCATCAAGAGAATTTCCTACCCAGCTGGAGGTATGTGAACTACTTTTTAAGCCACTTTGCTTTGTTGCTTATGATCCCCAATGATCTCTATTGCTTGTCTGAACTATCTAACACTTTCCTGGTTGCTGACAAATTAAATCTTCTTAAAGGAGCTTCTTCCAAAGAATGTGACAGCAGACACATTGTCTCAATATGAAATAATACAATAGTGTCATTATTTTTCTAATATCAGTATTAGAAGAAATACAATCAACATTCACCCTTCTCAATTCTACTAGATGTATGGGAGATTTGGGAAGTGGGCACTTCCTTCTGAGATTTCCTTTGCATTTTACCTCAAATCAGCATGACAGGACAACTCACCCACTACGCTCTTGCAACTGTGTGGACTCCCAGCACAATGTCTGCTTAACCTAGGGTTTAGAGTCAAGCTGTCCAGTGGCATGTGGTTTCCAGGAACTCACTTATTTCATTTAACAGTACAGATGTTGCTGAAGAATGCACCAGTGTCCTAGTATCAGCTGGGATAGAGTTAACTGTCTTCCTAGTAGCTGGTACGGTGCTATGCTTTGAGTTCAGTATGTGAAGAATGTTGATAACACTGATGTTTTCAGTTGCTGCTAGTAGTGTTTAGACTAATGTCAAGGATTTTTCAGCTTCTCATGCCCAGCCAGCGAGAAAGCTGGAGGGGCACAAGAAGTTGGCACAGGACACAGCCAGGGCAGCTGACCCAAACTGGCCAACAGGGTATTCCATACCATGGGACGTCCCATCTAGTATAGGAACTGGGAAGTGGGGGCGGGGAATCGCCGCTCGGGGACTAGCTGGGTGCCGGTCGGTGGGTGGTGAGCAATTGCACTGCGCATCATTTGTACATTCCAATCCTTTCATTATTGCTGTTGTCATTCTATTAGTGTTATCATTATCATTATTAGTTTCTTCTTTTCTGTTCTATTAAACTGTTCTTATCTCAACCCGTGGGTTTTGCTTCTTTTTCCCGATTTTCTCCCCCATCCCACTGGGTGGGGGGGGAGTGAGTGAGCGGCTGCGTGGTGCTTAGCTGCTGGCTGGGGTTAAACCACGACAACCAGTTTGAAAGCAGAGCCAGGAGTAAGAAAACAAGCAGGACCATTAACCCTGATTCAGCAACAAGTTCCCTGTCTGAAGACACTTGTTATTATTTTTATTTTCTGCAGCTGCCTACTTCTCCTCATTGACCCCATAGAGGCCTAGGCACTGTCAGTAGGTAGCGTGGATCTCCCCCAAAGTACTCATCTCTTGTCACCATTACACATGGCAATATTCAGCACTTTGGCTTAGCAGAATCTGATCTTATGCTTCTGTGAGCATGTGAAAACATATAGAAACATCACAAAATGACACCTCCCTAATAGCAGAAGATACCACCTGTGTTTTAAGCTCTCTCAGTGAACAATTCTCAGTGTGAGGGCTATTTCACACCACGCAGAGCCCTGATGCAAGTATCAAAATGTCACATGCTACTTCTCAATTAGTAAGAAATTTCCATTTCTTTATGCTCTCTTGTACAACATATTGCAAAACAGAGCAATGGAAGAATAGCTTTAAGTCAGGATAACTTGTGCTGAATGGTATTTGAACAGCCTGTGAAATGATCATCAATATTACATGAGACAGATGAAAAATTGCCTGAGGTATCATGGTGTTCCCAGAGAGTTCTTATAATGCAGGTGGTTACTATGCAAATAGAACAACCTGGTAAGTGTATGAGGGGCAATAGGAGAACGAATTAATGTAAGTAAATGAGTCATCTCTCAGTCTGTAGGACTTTATTTTGGTATTAAGGCCCTACAAAACTGAGTCAACTCTTTCACTTCTGAATTTGCTCAAGGGTAATCAAGAACATATATAAAGATCCCAGACTGCAGCTATTTCTATAGTTTTATTTCCCTATTCCAGATTTTTTCAAGTTTAGCAGCCAAAACAAATCAGGTATGTCATTCAACTGAAAAAAAAAAAAAGAAAAAAAGAACATCTGGTTTCTGTTTACATGTAGTGACAGAGAACCTTAAGAAAGAATCACCCTTCTGAAATAATATACTGCCTAAAATATTTTTTGGGGAAAACAACTAGTGACTGATCCATTTGATGAAATGGTTATGATTCCTCGGTATTTTTCATTTCATATATTCACATCCATCAGTAAAAAGGGTGGACAGAAGAATGGCTACCACCACGATTCAGCAACAGTTTGCAGTCTTCCTTCTCCCATAAAGGGACAAAGCTGAAAAAAATCAGGCCTAGGGTCTTCTGTGCAATAGAAATCAACGTGGGTATTCAGTAGCAAAACAAAGACTTCAGACTAGCTGATGTGCATAGACTGCAACACAAATACGTGCAGTTAAACATCCCAATATCAGCTGAAGAGAATGCAGAAGGAGAACATGTTGAATGACAGCTCGGCTGTTTTAGACTCCTTAGCCACTAACAGGCTAACAACAGAAAGGGAGAAGCAGCGTGCTTGCACACAATCAAGAAAACCAAGGGGCTGAACAGAGAAGCTACAAGCCAGCTGTGCTCTTTTGCTTTCTGATGTCCATAATTAGGCCACTTCATTGTTTCTCTTTTTCTCGCTGCCAAACTCCACTGAAAAAGAAATGTCAGCCCACAAACTCAGCCATCCTGCGTGGCCTGAGGAGAAGACACCCTTGACATTTTATCAGGGCCACATTCTTACTCTTTGGTTATTTTATCCTCTAGCAGTGCAAAAGGACCCTGAAGTGAGAACGAATTACATTGGCTAGGGGTTGTCAGAAGAATTCTGACCAGTATTGAGTGCTTCTAAAAGGTCTATTTTCAGTCTCCATCAGCACAGCTGCCACAGCCCTCTTTGGATAAGGACAGCCTGCGTGCCACCTCAGCAGTTAACTCTGGCTGATACAGAACGGTGGGACCACATTCATACCCTGTGTCTTCCTGTAAGTGTCAGCTCCTGGCATCCACACTTGCTGCCAGCTCCCAGCATCACACGTACTGAGTGTGACACACATACAGCAAGCTTCCCCTTCATGCCTGCCCGCCTCTAGGCCTGTGTCTTATACACTTTACTGAAAGATCTCTGCCAACTCCCTGATCCTCCATGTTAGTTCGAGCTCCTCAGCTTGACCTGGGACCCCTCAGCCAGATACATCTGATGCTTGGAGCCAAAGAGAAATTACAGCTTGGTGGATGCCTTATGACAGGGCCTTCCTCTTAATTAAGGCCTTTTAAAAGGTGTTTTTCTCAACTAGTTTCAAGGTTGTCTCCCCCTGCCCCTGCCATATAAGCTCCCACACACAGGCTCACCTGTCACACCACCTGATGGGGTACCTAGTTTCTTGAACATCCTCCTTCAGGTAGGAGTATTCAGTGACATTTCTGGAGTCTTTTTTCCCCCACTCACACTTCCATGTCTATACAGTTTGACCTAATTATCCCTAAACTACTTTACAATTTGCATTTTAATTGGAATAAATCTGTTCAGTCTATTTATCTACTTTTACTCTTTCCTGCAGTGGAGATATTGGTCTGACAGAGAACACCAGTAAATCACACCCATTATGTCAGGCTCCTTTAATTCCAAAGAGATTCCTTATTCTTTGTTGCCTGTTGCTATTTTGCGTGTAATTTAAAAACAGCAGGCAGCAATTGAACTCTCAGATCTCATTAATACCTACTAAGCCTTTCCAACAAGAAGCAGCAGACTAGAGAGTATTTCTTCAAGGTGATGGGCAAATGTGCCAAAGTTGCCTTTCATTTATATTGCCACTGATGCTTTTCAATCACATAGATTCTTGTTATTTGTATGCTATACTTGTTCTGCTTTATGTAATGTCTCCTCTCTGTATAAGAACACTGTGACAATCTAGCAGCAGCCTTTTACGCTATCCAAGTTTATTTTTCAATTCTGTTTTTTGCCTGCCTTCAATAATTAACAACTTCATAAATTACATCCACAAAGTACAACCCATACTGAAAGTTTTAATGTATCATTCATCTTCGTGGCTAATTAAGCCTTTTGCATTAAGACAAGAAGTCATGAAATACATCAAGCACAGTTAGGTCAACAACTATTTAGCCAATAAAGGAATAAAAAACCCAGAGGCATACCGCTAGAGTCATTTCCATGTTTTAAGAAAAGTCTCAGCTCATCACTCAAACTGCTTACCTCTCCTTGCCAGATTGGGTTAACAGTATTACACATGATCTTAGATCTCTTCTCCTGTCCATGATGAGGAAGCGCTGGGAAGATGCTATGTTTTCCAGGCTGGATGGAAATCTTCAGATAAGGATCTGGATTGAAGAACATTCCTTTCTTCAGACCAAAAGCCTGGAAATCTGAAAGAAGGCAAATAACCTGATTATTTTTCACACTCCAGGTAGCTCTCTGGGATGTTAGGAAAAGCATATGGGAAACTGGTAAAGGAATTCAAATAATGTGGCAGGAGCATGAAAAAACTCACTATGGTTCTTGTGAGGTAATGTAAAGCCAAACTGTAACTATCTTGTGATTTAGGATTTACAAATGATTATATACTGAAATTGCAAATTTTACAACCTGATTGTGCAGAGTGATCTGGCTTCTAAATCAATATTTATGCAACTTAAATTAAGTGATCTGCTGATTTCTCTAAGGAGCTAAGCACTGGCTCGGCCTGACTCCAGTGGCAGGACTACTCTGAAAAAGAGATCCATTCATTTAATCACATAGACATGGCATTTGGCACCCAACGTATGTCATTTCTCCTAGGTATCAATTTTATCTTTCTATGAATCTTAGCTTTTAGACCACTTTTTTCTACATGAGAAGTGATTTTACATTTTTTCTGCTTTAAAATGTTTACTTCCCTGCATGGGTTAACTTTACCTGTAGTAACTTAGGAAAACTCTTGTATATAATGTCCAAATTTTAAGCAGGGCCTTCTAGCTGCAGAACTCCCAGGGAGCGTAATATGAGTCATGCAGACAAAAAAAATCCCCAGGCACTTTTTTCAAAATTTACTCATAACGTTCGTACGAAGGACACAAAGTCCATTACGATTTGTCCCTGTGAAGCCAATGAAATGCAAACCAACCTACCAGTATTTCATTAATTTTGGCTCAACAGCTACAAACTAAAGCCTCTGGCCTTCTCTTTTTCCAGCTGCATTTCTAAGCTTTGTTTGGAAAATATAAGCATTTATTCCTATTAGCGAGTTCAGTAGCTAATTTATTTCTCCTCCTCTGTTTAAAGCTTTATTTCACATAGAGCTGTAAGCACTGAACTGCATTCTGCCTACTTTCTCTTGCTGTATTGAAGAGATACAAAGTATTACTCAAGATAGTTTCCAAAACTGCTTAGATGTATACCTAAACATGCAATTTAAACACATATTTTTTCTTTTAGGCAGGTTTTGAAAACATTAATTTTCACAGTCTTTTAATTCCCTTCTGATTAAAAGCCCAATTATTCTGGCAGGTTGCAGGAGACCATGTAAAACCCTAGAGGCAAATATTTTGGATGAATCTGAAAATCATACACATTCTACACCAACACCAGCATTTTTTCCAGGAAACAGCTCTATCAAGAAGAGGGATAAGATTCACCCAGTTGTATTTTGCTTCCTTAACGTATGGCAATAGCTAACACAATAAAATGTGCAAGTGAAAAAGAACCAGTTTTGTTCTGATTGGTTTTAATCATCTATTTCAGCACACAATTCATGTTGCAGATATTCAAAAGCTGTTGGACAGATGGTCCTGAAACAGACTGTATTTTAAGAATCTCATTCTTGCGATGTTCTCTAACAATTAACAAAAAATAGAGGATATCACTACTAATAACCTATTTGAAAGTACTTTGCTGACAGTATGTACTGCCATGGTCCTAGCAACATTATTACACAAAGAAAATTATCTGGTTCAAACTGATAACACTGAATTTTTTTTCTGAGTGTACAATCTCTATGTAACCAGCATGTATCTCATCTATCTGCCCTGCTAAAATCCTATATGGCAAACTCTTTTGCTTTGGAAGTTGTACTGTTAGAAATACATTCCAGGAATAGAAACCAAGATTGCAAAAGCACTATGAATGACAAGGCCCAGCAGTGTAATAGTGTCAAGCTGCTAACATACGAGAAGAGAGAAAGACCTCTGGGATCTTATTTTCTTTCTCTCTGATGTTTCCTCAAAAGATTCTGACACTGAAATATTTATTGCTGTATATGTTTCTAATTTTTTTTCCTTCAAAGAGAAACTGCACTATCTTTGGGTACCACTGTGCAAATAAATGGTCTATTGATAGACAGAAAAGAAAATAACCAGCACTCAATTATGTATATTTATATATTATGTATCATAAAGAACATACATATAACAATGACCTACCAGCATCTTTCCAGTTATGGGAATTAAGCACAGCCATGAAGGTGAAGGTACTCCTAACCTTAGTTAGTAGTCTAATTTTTGTATTTGGGTGAGAAAAAATAATTTAGCTAAGCACAGAACAGGAAGTTTTGTGTCACTTTCTTGCTTAAATTGCATAATACAACAAATTTTGTAAAAATGTCAGTTAGAAACTTCAATTTTTAATGTCCAAAGCATGCACAGGGATAGCAGAAATAGCCTTCTCAAGGACAAATATCCCAGTTATACTTACATATCTCACCACAAATTCTCAGCACTGTGAAAAACAGAGCATCAAAAATGCAAATGCTCTGATTAAAGCTACACGGGCATCTGCAGATATCCAGAAGTCCATTTAATTTGAAATGGAACCTATGGATGCTCTAACTTGTAACCAAAGGCTCAGGTACTCTCTCACCCCTCCTGTGTAACATCCCAATAGAAGAATCCCAGTTATTCTGCTTCCCCAAATGAAAATATTTCTCTCTTATCTGTATTGTCCTCAGAAAAAGGTTCTGAAGATACTAAATATTTAAGTGATGGTTTGAGGTTAACGGAATTTAAATCTTTGGTGAATCCAATTAATTCCAGAAGGCTTGAATGTGCCTTGCTGTAAACTGTAGCTTTACAGTGTATTTCTTTGAGGCATATGAGGAAATGCTACCAAGATAACTCATGTATGCTTTGCAAAGTTGTATTTTCATCCAGTCTCTTAAAAGAAGTTATTAATATACCCTATGTCAGTTTCCCATTTACTCATAAATCAACTTTAGCATGAAAGAGGTTATATACATCTAACAGTTTAATAATGTCAGGCCATCTCTCATGAAAGATGATGGAAGGAAGGAATCCAGGTGGAGACACAGCTACCACAGACTCTTCCACTGCTGCAGACTTTCAGTAATTGTAAGTACATGCATCCTAATCCAGCTAGGCTCACTTCATTGCAGAAAAATGGCTTATAGTAACTGCTGCCTGCTACTTCCCTGTATTGGCTTTGTGTGGCAAGGTTTTGGTAGCGGGGGGGGGCTACAGGGGTGGCTTCTGTGAGAAGCTGCTGGAAACTTCCCCTGTGTCTGACAGAGCCAATACCAGCCGGCTCTAAGACGGACCCGCCGCCGGCCAAGGCCGAGCCAATCAGCGATAGTGGTAACGCCTCTGTGATAACATTTTTAAGAAGGAAAAAAGTTGCGGGACAGACAGAAATGGCAGTCGGAGAGAGGAGTGAGAGCATGTAAGAGAAACAGCCCTGCAGACACCAAGGTCAGTGAAGAAGGAGGGGGAGGAGATGCTCCAGGCGCCAGAGCAGAGACTCCCCTGCAGCCCCTGGTGAAGACCATGGTGAGGCAGGCTGTCCCCCTGCAGCCCATGGAGGTCCACGGTGGAGCAGATGTCCACCTGCAGCCTGTGGAGGACCCCACGCCGGAGCAGGTGGGTGCCCGAAAGAAGCTGTGACCCTGTGGGAAGCCCGCACTGGAGCAGGCTCCTGGCAGGCCCTGCGGATCTGTGGAGAGAGGAGCCCACGGAGCAGGTTTTCTGGCAGGACTTGTGACCCCGTGGGAAGCCCGCGCTGGAGCAGTGTGCTCCTGAAGGACTGCACCTCATGGAAGGGACCCATGCTGGAGCAGTTCGTGAAGAACTGCAGCCCGTGGGAAGGACCCACGTTGGAGAAGTTCATGGAGGACTGTCTACTGTGGGAGGGACCCCACGCTGAAGCAGGGGAAGAGTGTGATGAGTCCTGCCCCTGAGGAGGATGAAGCGGCAGAAATAATGTGTGATGAACTGACCCCAACCCCCATTCCCCATCCCCCTGCGCCTCTGGGGGGGGTAGGTAGAGAATCTGGGAGTGAAGTTGTGCCCGGGAAGAAGGGAGGGGTGGAGGGAAGGTGTTTTGAGATTTGGTTTTATTTCTCATTACCCTACTCTGGTTGATTGGTAATAAATTGAGTTAATTTTCCCCAAGTTGAGTCTGTTTTGCACATCACGGTAATTGGTGAGTGATCTCTTCTGTCCTTACCTTGACTGACGAGCCCGTTGTTATATTTTCTTTCCCCTGTCCAGCTGAGGAGGGGGGAGTGATAGAACGGCTTTGGTGGGCACCTGGCCTCCAGCCAGGGTCAACCCGCCACATTCCCCCGAGTGAATTATGAATTTGTTCCAACGTCAGGGCTTCCCTTACATACATGCTGATCTTTGGGTGTTGATGAGACCTAAGGAAGCCTTGCTCTAGGTCACTTGCATGCATGTAGCCTCTGTCCCTAAGGTGAGCCATAGACTTCCCTGTCTGCCTTGTAAAGGATCATTCTGCTAATCCATCTTCCATGCAGCATCACAAACTTTGGGGCACTGATGACTGGATAGTGACAGAGACTCTATTTTTGTGGCAATCTGGAAACTAGTGTGTACTTACTGGCAAAACATGGAACCAGGTGGGGATATCAATTCCAACAGACACAGCTCGAACACATCTGGTCAGGGGAGAGGTATGATTTGGGTGTGCGAGTCACATTTTGTCATGCTCAGCAAAGAGATTCTCTGACGGTAATGATCACCAAAACTATCTTAAAGATGGTATTTCAGTTCCCTGCAGACATAGTGAGGTACTGGTCCAGACCCATGCTCTACGTAGGAGCATGACAGAAAAGGATGGAGAATCAGAGCAAGAACCAGAGTCTGAAGCAGTCTGTTTTCTAAATTAATTACATTTAGTCTGGTCATCAATCTGTTAGTAGTAAGTTAAAGAAGTTAGAAGCTGTTCTCCTCAAGGGATGAGAAGGTTTTGCCAACAGCAGTAGAAGAAATTTCCTAGAAATAATACACAAGGCTATTCTGTGCAGTTTATAAATGTGTCTCAAGAAGACTGAGTCCACCTCGTCTCTTGATGGTGCATATTTTACTTCACTGAAGTAGACATAGTCTACAAACCAGCAGAAGGGTCAAAGACTAATGAGTAGCAGAGCTATTAGTTTTGAGAAACTGATACTGATATTCTAATACAGTTGGCAAATTCCTTCCAACAGAGGACAGCAGGTACTGAATGTCCTTCATGTTTCAAAGCACCATCCAACTGATGACAAAAGATGTCTTGCAGCTAGCTATACTGACTTGTGGGAGAGATCATTAAGTCCCAGAAATGCTGTGGCCAACTCGATGAATTCACATTTTTCTTATTTAGCATACTAGCCCCATGTTCTCAGAGCCAGGAAATGATACATATTCCTCATGAGCCACCTGACCCTCCGAGAAGATGAAGACATCTTGAGTTAGGCCAAACTTGCCCAGAACATATCTAAAAGCATAACTACTGAAGTACTGCAAAGTTACCAGGACACTGGAAAGACCAAAGGGTCACTGGAAAGACCACAGTCAATTCAGACTGTGATTTAGCTTGATGAATACCAAAATGGAATGGAATATATTGTCTCTATGATCTGCTCATTAATGGCAGAAAGTAAAAATACTGTCATCTTACTGAGATCCTGATAGTTCATGTATCAAGGCACAATAAACCATCTTGATGATCCATCACAAGAGAGTTGCTAATTACAATGTCAATGGACAGCTCCAGCATTTCCCTTCAGTTTTACTCTGTAAATTCCCAAAGAGCTGTCAGCTCAGGTTCTGACACGGAAAAAACGTTCTTGAACAGGACTGGTATCTGGGTTGAGTACCAATGAGGTAAGGTAATTGCCAGGGTGCTAATATGTCAGTGTTTCTTTTGTAGACTGCACTTTGCAGAGCTTGATCAGAACAAGTAGGACCTATCTTAGGCGGTAGCAGTTCACATACTGAGCTGAGCTACCTAAGACATAGTGGTGGCTTCAAAGGAAGGAACAACAAAACTCTTGCTTGCTGAAGATTCAACAGGAGGCCTGTAAGTACTGCCTCTCAGCTATGTGCTTGTAAAGGAATAGAAATTATTTTAGCTACTAGCAGTGTAATAACCTTTCAACAGCAAGAGCACAGCAATATTGCACTCGTTTGGAAATGCCAATTTGATTCATGCAGCAGTATATAATACTAAAACTTATTGTAAGGAAAGTGAGCACAGATTCACAGAAGTATTGCATCTGGTATTAGATTTCATGAAACAAGTATCAAGGGATTTTAGAAATCAAACACTAATATGCAGTGATAGGAAGTTTTAAAATCCAACACACCAAAATAATGCAGGGGAATTGAGAAAGATACTACATAATGTACAATAGATTACTGGCTTGATCAGCTTGTGAATGAGCTTGTGCAACTGGTGATATGCAAGAGGTTAAATCAGGTAACTGAAGTGGTTCTTTCTGCTCTCAGAAACCTACAGCTCTATAGACAAGACTCCATTTTCCTTTTAAAAAAGAATGTGAGAAAGAAAGAATTGGCTGGTGTAGTTGCACAAGGAGGTGTTTAAAGATCTGAGATTTTTTGAAAAAAAGACTAAGTGGAATAGATAAGCCAAAACATTTCTGTCATGTGAGGCTCCCAGGCAAAATAGTAAAGACAGTGGAAAAGAGGAGAAAGTGATTTTTCTAGCTGGAAATGCTACATGGGAAAATGAAAGGGATTCTCATTTGTGTAAGAAATGGGCAGCAGACATATCAGGAAGAAAATAGGTCTATTAATAAATGAAAAGGAATAGAGAAATTAATTATTGAAAAATGGCTGAAAGACAGGCTGCCTTTTTAATTGTCTTCATCAAGGAAAACCCAGAAAAAATCTTGAACAGGTAACATGAAGGGGGGAAGCAAGGGGGAGTTTTTACCACTGCAAGCGATTAACTACTGGAGCAAAGTACCATCTCTTGGTATCCTCAGATCCAGACTACACACCTGTCTGTAAGATAAGTCTGAGCCAAACTCACACAAAGCTCCACGCCATGAAGCAAAGTGGCCTGTGTTATATAGGATAATAAAGTAGTTGAATTCAAGCCTTTTGAGGCCTTTAAAACTGTTACTCTAGAGCACTGCAGTACTTGGTAGGCACAGGTGTACTGGAGGTGGTAGAAAGTCATCTCACCTTTGCATAAGCTCTGACGGGTAAGAAAAAGTCAAGTGGTTAGTAACTCAGATTTATAAAGAATACATCCGGGCAAGTTAGCTTGAGTTGGGGAGGGCAGAAGAAGAGGCAGATTTATAGCAGTATTAAACAAACAAAATTTAGTGGATAGAACTCCTGTTATAAAGTCAGTCACTAGGATTTCAAAAAATGGTTGGAAGATAAAGTGTATTATACATCTGCATTCTGATCAAGCATTTCACACCATTTGTTCCACAGGAACACTTATAAATAAAGAACGTGCAAGCACATGAGATATGTGAAATACTAAAGCTTGAAAAAAGTTATTTGATGCAACATATAGCTAGGAGGCATATCATGCAAACCTCATGATAACACTTCCTAAATATACCCGCCAACAGAATGGTTTCAAGGGCTTTCAGCAAATGAGTTATACTGCTGCTAAACCGTGAACCTTCAGTTAAATGGCTGGTACATCTTGGGAAGCTTAGCACATTTCTTCTTTCTGTACTTCATATGACAGAGCTCTGACACTTTCAGCCGCCTTATCAGAAGTGTGACATTCACTGGTAACAGCAGAAAAGTCCATGTTGGAACGTAATTGCAAAGTGACTACCTAGCTTTCCTTAGCGACTGTATTTAATCCAGCTAAATTAGGTTTACAATATTTCTCTCTCGGTATTTTAAATAATGAAAGCTATAATAATACCATCATCATATGAATGATTAAAAAGCTTAATCATGGGAAGTGATCTTCTTTGAGATAAGTGTTGCTAATAAACCTATTAATCTGAACTAACCTTCGACAGGACCAACTTCCAGTCTCCAAAGAAGCAAACACAAAGAAAACAAACCTCCTACTGATGTAATGCAAACTCTCAGCTATTTCTATTCTCAAGAAGTTAGCAATCTCATTTTGCCTTGAAGCATCAGTTTATACTTTTTTCTTTGTTTGACACTTATTCAGATTCAGAAATCTTTCCTCAGGCAAAACTTCCAGTGAAACCACTTGGATTTTGTCCAAGCAAATACTCAATAAAACTACAGAAAGAATAAAGCACTTTGTCACCAAATTCTAGAAAGAAACTGTTTCTGCACAGTTCATTTTGACACAGGGTCTCACTGGAGTGTCTAGGCAGTAGAGCAAGCAATACAAGTCAGCTAAAATGGACTGATGTCGTTCAGCATTTCTTGGGATTTGGCCTACTTCAAGATTTTTCTCCCCCATTTTAATAATTTTTTCTTTTTAAAAATTGATATGTCGCATTCTTTAGATGATAAACTGCTTAGGGCACAATGGCTCTTGTGTTACTGCAGCACCTAATGCAATGGTCCCCAGTCAGACTAATGTTCTTACACTTTTTTTGGTTTTTAATTGCAATTAAATCAACCATAATTTGGAAACCTAACTTTTAAGTAGTGACATTGAAGGTGACATTATCCCAAAATATAGATATTGAAAAGGAGAAGTCTATATGAATTGAAAGGACTCATGACAATACAGAGGTTATTGCTGTGATATTAGTGCAAACAGAAAAGAATCCCAGTTCCTTCCGATGCCTCTGGAAGGCCTAGCTTGATTTGCATTTTATTAGCTAGCATAACAGATATAGGAATAGCAATAATTTTACTTTGAAATAACATTTTTTATTGTTGTTGACCAAGTAAGATGGTAATAAATAAATCCTTGTGATGTGTTAATCTGTTAATTTCAGAAAGACTGAAACTGAGCTATTTTGATACCAAAGATTTTTTATATAATAATTGTGAGCTCAAAGCCTTTCAAATACCTGGCTGTGATGATGCTGTTGATATGCATGTGATATAAATGTAAATGAATTGCTTGTGAACCACTAGAATAAGATATCCCAAATGTATTATAAGGTATGGTCTTCGAATACTTTGAATCAAGCTGTAAATTAGATAGTTTAGCTTATAAAAGGGCCCACTGAGACAACATTATTTCACAGTCTCAGAAATTATTACTTTTGACATCTCTTGGTCTACTAGGCCAAAGAATCTGAGAGAATGAAAAAATGTTACCAATTCTGGGCAACATTTTCTATGTAAGATTATTTAAGAACATAAAAAATATTAACTCTACTTCTTTATTTCTGTTGAGCTAACCTGTGGTTTTATCAACTTAATGTGACTGGGTGGGTGCCCAGTGTCCAACCCAGCAAAAGTAAGTGATGTGCTAGAAGAGCCCCATCTAATATCAGTCTAACCTACCGTATAGTACATATAACCTCTCAAGAACAACACTGGCTACCTAATTTGGAAAAACACTGATATGCATGCTTAATATTAAAAAGATATGGAAATCCTAGTTGACTCTAACACACCTTAGAGGGAAGCTTGAAATCAATCATATGACCAAACCAATCATGTAGCGCAATGCTTGTCCGAGTGTAGGACTTTATACAGAAAGGCCTACGCTTGTAAAAATTTTGAACTAGGGTAACTCTTTTTTCTTTGTACTACTTCCTCAAAAAATTCCTGAGTCAAGTTCAGCATGTTTGTCTTCCAGGAGCTAAAAAACATGGAAACCAAGTAGCAAGCATAAAACTCCAAGATGAGAACCTTGCTCACAACTACTCTCTTTTGACAAACTGATTTTTTCTACAGAAGTGATTTACAGATTGTTTTTACCAAAGCCAGATCAAATGGTCCATAGCTGCTTCATGGAACCACATTAAGCCTTTAAAACCTGCAGTAACATGCCAAGAAATGAGGCTGAATGTTCTTCAGAAAATTTAGAGGAGGGAGAGCAGCCTTCTGGCTCAAGAAGTTTGAGAGTCACTGTTGAGCGATACAGACAAGATTGTGCACCATGGCCCATGGATCTGCCTCAGGTCCAGACCGAGACTGTGGAACGTGCTCTCCAAGAAGCAGAGGACTACCACAAATCACATTTTGCTCTGTAAGTAAAGTGCATGCCTTTGATCTTGCTTTCCCTGACCTACATACATAGCACCACGTTTAATAGTAAACAGGAAAACCTAACATGGTCCCAAAACTCTACTTGAACAAGATACTTGAGCACATAACTCTCATTGAAGGAAGAGAGTGTGGCAATAATCATAGATATTAAATCTCTGTCTCAGTGTCACTTCTAGAGCAACAGGCAAAAAACCATGCATAAATATATACATACGTACATATAAATACATACGCATGCACATGAAAGGTTTTAGTAACTTCAATTTCCCACTCTCTGGCTTTAAAACTTTCACATCAGCAGTGACTTACCTGACAATGAAAAACTTATCAGCCTCCGACTTCCTTGTCCCTGGATTGAATCTTCATTGGTGATGCTTTTAAAAATCTGCTGGAAAAAAAATAATGGTGAGAGAGACTAGTCTCCAATAACTCTTGAACAGACAAATTGCTTAATAACTGTCTTTTTTACAGATTCTTAGTTGTAAAAATAAGAATCAATTAGATGACCATTAATCAAAACAATGTTTTTATCCAGGTAATAATTTAACCACTAGTGGCTTAAGTCATCCCCTCCTGGAGGCTTTTCCTTAAGAAAACAGAATGATACAAAAATACTGCTGTAATTTTAATACAGCAGATCCTCACCCAAAAAGGAACCGCTTATTAAACAGGAGACAAAAGTAGCACATACAGATGGGGATGTGGCTCTCACCTCTAAAACCAACTTCTGTCTTTATAACATCTTATTACTAGTGTAGAAAATCTTGTTCCAGGAAGTTTATTGCATACGTGTGAGAAAGACTTCCGAGAGCTTACTAATACCCTGTGCAAAAAACAACTGTGAATTATGATAAGAAGCACTGAGGATGATCTAGAAAAAAAAATAATTTTAAAAAAGTAAAAGTCAATAGATGACCCTTTGTACTCCAGTCTAGGTTTTAATGTCAGTCTTTGGTTCAGCAAGTTTCTTTAGGGGCTGCTGCTGTGCAAATTAGGACCCAGGCTACCTTCTGGCCATGATCAGAACTGGGAAGCAAGAACACCTTCGAGCCAGTGCCTGGGGCATCAGCAGGAGCCCACCATCAACAGTTTTCACCACTGCTTCCCTGAACAGAGCAGAGGAGATGCCATCGGGAGTCAGGGTCCAGGTTCAACAGGGAGGTGGTGCTACTATGACTACCTCCCACCGACTCTGGAATCAAAGCAAGTGCTACTGTGCTCCCGGGAAGCCGCAGCTCCTCACCATTCTTGCCGTTCAGCTTTCAGGCAAAAAAGAAAAAAGAGCATTTATGCAGTGAAGTTCCAATTTCTGCCAGGAAGCAGTAACTGAAGGCCCACTCAGCTGTGACTCACTGTTCAGTATATTAAATATTGTCTATTCAAGCTTAACTTAGAAAACAAGCTGCTCTTTGCCCCCAGAGAGTGCAAAACCTGGGCAAGTGGGCACTGCAGCCCAGCTAGCAGGGATTAAACAACAAGCACAGCTGGCAGGTCAAGACACAGGTAAGGCCTAGATCATAAATATACAGTTTGAATTTAGACACCATTATAAAAAAAAATGGGCTCTGTTGGACTTGACTTTTTGTCATAATCGTTTTGTTTCTTCTAGACTATTTAAATGGGAAAAAGGGTACGGAGTAGAGTGGGACTATGAGCAAATTCCGGTAGAAACATCCCTACTGGATCACAGCTAATTAGTTGCAATTTCACTTTCAGCCTTCTCAGCTAAAGAGGTTTCAATAAATTTATTGAAGCCACCACTGATTTCTGGAGAGACACACGTTTAAATCAGTATATGTGACTATGAGAATTTTATGACAAGAACTCAGTAACCTTTACCAGCCAAAGTTGTGATCCCACCAAGAAATTATGACATTTCCTTGTCAAGATGTATTTTTCATACTACATCACTGCCTGACATTTATTACACATTAACCTTTAATGCTTACTACTTATGGTCTTTTCATGATTTTGTCCAGGACAGTAACTGAGCCAACTGACCTAGATATGTGCACATTTGCAAAACGTGCTTTTTTCCAGTCCTTAAACATTTCCCTGGGGTTTTTAGATCTGCCATGAAATCAGTACAAATAGTTTAACAGTCTATGCTTTGAACAGACTGGGGGTGGATCTGATGGGGTCCTGCAAATACCAACCTGTTCAAAACTTAGAAGTATGTTGCTATTAAATAATCCTTTTGGGGCTGTATCTATATTAGTGAAATTGTATCGAGGCAGTTATACTAGGGTATTGTCACAAATTCTGGTATCCCCATGCATCCCCAGCATGGCCAAACCTGCACTGGCAAAGCTTGGCATTACACAGAGAGAGTAATAACACATCCAGCCCCATAAGTGAAACAACAACAAAAAAAATTTATTTGCTCCTAAAGAATCCATCTATTCTGTGAAGCAGGGGTACGTCACACCGTCCTGTCAAGTGCTCACCCCTCAGTCACACAATCACGGGGTATAAAAACCAGCCCTGCTGCATAAGCGAATTATATACTCCACAGTTTATCCCAGCATAACTGAGATGCAACACTGCATCAAAACGCTAGGCGTTTTGATAATATCTAGCATGTAACCTTAGTAATCTGAAACACACCACAACACTTTTTTGAAGCTCTTCCGGTTTTCTTCCTGTCCAGGCAGCTAAGAAAGGGAATGCAGGGCAGAAAGGCTGAGGGAGAGAGGCACTTATGTTTGGGCTGAGACCTGGGATGCACCATTAAAGACTTCATACAACCAAGCCAAACGCCTCCTGTATAGCTCTACCATCCCAAACCTGTGCTCCTCGTCCTCCAGTGGTCTGGTGGTACTGGCCTGCCACTCTCCCCACATGTAAGCTGCACCTTCTCACCCACAATACAGGTCCTCAAGCATGGCAGGGCACATTCCAGAGGGGACTCAAAAGCAGGGAGATGTCCTCTCTCAAAGGCAGGCGTGATTATGCATGGACATACCCAGGGAAGGATATTAGGAAGGCTAGGAAAGTGATTATACTTTAATATTGGCATTTCAAGGAGTCAGAAGGAACAGCGGGGAAGGAAGGGAGAAAAGTGTCCCGACATTAAGTCTGATCTTCTGGAAATAAAAAAAGCTATTTGCTGCAGTTCAGATTCACCATTTTCTAATGCAATACCAAGCTGTCCCCAGTAGTGAGGACAAGGCTAAGAACACTTGATGCAGGGCAGAGCAGAGCAAAGGAGGGCGTGTGGTCATCAATGCTCGCCAGCCACCACACCAACTGGGGTTCATAAGGGGTTCATAAGTGTCTTGAGGCCTGGGATGGGGAAATGCATGGGTCGTACTCTTCCTGCTTGCTATTTATCATGAAAGAAATCCAGACTGATCCAGACAATATAATTACATTGGGAGTTTTGTCACTGTAAGTAAACCTTGAATTTAGTCATCGGGAGGTAAAAAACCCCTCTATCTTCTCAACTGCCACGTAAAACATAGTTAGTTGACAGGAAGACAACATTCATCTTGTCACTTGACATCCTATGGACTTGAAGTCCTTGGTATGGGAAGGAACAAATGTGATTTTCCCTCAATAACTTTGGTGCTCTTTTATGCCCTTGAAATGAGAACTCAGTCTGAATTAGTTTAATATTTTTAGTTTATAATGTCATGTTTGCACATTGTGCGGCCCAGCCTAATTATTTTACAAGTCCTGCTGATACAAAACAGGATGAATATCGTTTTATTACATAATTCTGTCATATCTAGACACAAAGAGATGGGACATGAGCTGCAATTTCAAGCCTAGCTGAATCTCTCAGAAAACGGAAGGCTTCCTGAACCAGATTCAAACCTGCTTTCACTTTCCTTGCTTGTAATCGGAGCTGGTGTCGTTGCCACTGATGGGAGTGCATGCACTCAAGCACTTACTTAGAGAAATACCAGTACTTCCTTTAAAATATTCTCCAGTAAACACACACTGTAAAATCTTCTGGTCTTCTACAGAGTTTCCCAACCTCTGAAGCATGGCAAAAGGCAACCACCAGAGCCTGTGATGGCTATCTGTGAAACATGGGGAGGTACTTGAGGCCAGATCCAAGCCTCTCGGGACTTGCTGAGCTCAGGAAAAGATCCACGTTCGGTAGCACTTTTTACTTTTTCAGTAGAGAGAAAAAAGACAGAAGGAGATGTCTGAAAGCTAAACATAGTACAGTCTTGTCCTAGTATCACTTTTCCTTGTGAGTAGTTCTTGCAAATGCTGGAGGGAAGTTACGTGACCCTGAATAAGAAAGGAGGCAGGCTTCACACTAGCAAATGGAGCCCTTGAGACTCCCTCCCTTTTTAGCCATGGTATGTGTTATGAAAAAAAAGAAAAAAAAAAAATCTTGAGAAATCCCAGAGTACTACAGTCCATCAGCTCTTGCTTAGGCAAAATTCCAAGTGCAACACTAAAAATTTGTCTAAGCAGAAGCTAAGAAACAGAGACTCTAACAGCTAATTAAAAATATCTCCTAAAATACCTTACACTTCACCAGTCTACCTAGATACATGGAAGAGTAACAGGGACAGCACTCTTGCTCCTGAAATTTAAGTGACTTACAGGTCACACCTTGGGTGCCCCTATTCAGCCTCCCTGTACCTCTAGCTTATGATGAGGCAAATACTTTTGGAGACACATACAGGGTGAATGCAGGTCTGGAAGAAGCTGTAACTGTGTTTGCCTGGTGCTGTACTAGAAAATCTGCTTTTGGGCATCACAGTCACCAGTACTAGTGCAGCATGCTGGTAAAGCATGCTTTGCACCACTAAGTCCCTTTTAGCGTGTTTGTATATTGTGCAACTTAATTATTTTAAAAGTCCTGCTGATACAAAACAGGATTAATAGGATTTTATTACATGCTTCTACCACAACTAGACATGCACAGCTGACAAATACAAGCACTTACTCCTTTTCCCACACACAGCACAGAAATATACTGTTATGCCTTAGTCTTAATGTTCTGTAACACTCTTTCCTCTCCAGAAGGGCATTTTTGGCCCCTGCAACAACACAAAGAGATTCAACAAAGCTAAGCAAATTTTCTTTTCCCATAAGTAGAAGAAACACCTGGTCTAAGAAATCTTACTCTTCACTGACAGCCAAAGCACTTCTGTATCAATAGCTTCTGCTGCAAAAGAATGGTAACATTTAATGCTTATAACTGATATAAATTATCTCACACAGGCCAATATTTCTTACATTTAAAACAGAGGAAACTGCAGTGATATTAAAACCAGTGCTGCATTACCTGTTTGTATTTATTGACTTTATATGGTGAACATCATGGACGTGACCTAATGCTCAATCCAATCAAGTTCCAATTTTAAAAGGTGCTAATTAAAACCTAGAATATTTTACACTGACAGCACAGATTGTAACTACAGTAATATTTAATGCAGATTAAATAGTCAGGTACTGTAAACTGGCAAAGCTCTAGCTTGGACCATACTATCTATTCACAAGAGCTTCTCTTTAAGAAAGCAGATCTAAGAACATATCAAAAGGGCTCACACTTCCAAGCAGTACTATCCAAACCTGCATGGAAGATTGAAGTCTACAATGAAAGAAAACTAGAAACTATGAAAGTAAAGCAGCAAAGTATTTTCTGTTTGTATACACCGGCTCTGAGATTGAAAAGCAGTATGAGAGCATTGCAAAAAGGGAAGGCTGTTACCTGTGCTTGATTCAAATGACAAGTGAAAAATAGCCTCAAGTCAGTCCCAAATTGTGCATCAGCAAACAGAAGTATTGGTAGATGTGTTAGAGATAAAGATGTGGTGTTGCAGAGCTGGGGGAAAAGACAGGCTGTCCAGTAACTACCTGCACTATGCTTGCTTCAAGCTCCAGTTCTCTGTTCTCTGCACTTCAAGAGCACTAAACTTGCCTGCAGATTTAAAGCAACGTAAATAAGGTTAATAGCGTGAATTCAACAGTCAGGAGCAAAAGAAGCAGCTGATGCTTTGTCCCGTCTCCCTCCATCTGTTTGTATCCCTTAGTTCATCTGAGACGTAAGACGGGTCCAAAATTCCCCAGCACAACGCCGGGGCAGACTACCAGTTTCCACTCTGCACAGCTTTGCTGGTATCAGTTTAAATCAGCTTGGAGCTACTGTTTGAACAGACCTTTGTGTACGTGGCACAGGTGTCAAGAAGAGTTCCTCAAAAAATGATTCCCCCCTAACCTAGTTCTGTTGGCTTTTACTGTTGCCCTCTTGATTTCACTGAATCCTTAACATTAGGACAACTCTCTAAGCAAGTGGAAAAAGGTTTACATTTTCCACAGCTCAGCAGTGAAGCGTCCTTCCACAATAAAAGAATATAAGACATCATCCCAAGTTCACGCTTCATATTCTACCATCCTCTTTAGAGAGGGAATTCCTCAGTAGATCTGCAAATGGGTGAATACTTCCATTTCCTCCCAAGTGCTAAATTTAAAAAGAAACAGTTTTGGAAAAAAACTGACTAAATAAACACAAACTAAGTGCTTCCTTTCTCTCCATCACTTGACTTCTTCCACACCTTGGAAACACAGGGCACACTGGGATGGAAGGGGCGAACTGTGAAAGGATCAAATGGAGACCTGAGCTCCATGACTGTCACTGACAGAATTATGGCTATAATCCCAGGCACCACTTTGAAAATCTAGCCCTAATTAGTGGCAGTGCTTCAGCTACAACCCTCACTCTGTTAACAGAATTATCCAGCTCTTGAATGCAATATACTCCACTTATCCTGTTAGCTCGTTAAGCCACTGTGCTGGCACCATAGTATTTTTCTATCAGGTGCTTCCAAACAGCAGCCAGTTTCTCCGGCAGCAGCCTAACTCCCTGCTGGGCTCCCTGCAGCCAGCTCACATCCCTGAAGGACTGTGACCACACACATGCGGAGTCTTCCCCATGTGTCACGGTCAGTGCCATTCTAGCCTTGTAACACACCACCTTCTCAATGCCATTCCCTAATTAAGGGGAGAATTTGCCTTTTGCGGGCATATGGCAATTGCTCTCTGTCTGCAGAAAGCTCCTTTTGCCTCATCTTGCAGCAGTGTTTATTGATTACTTCATTTAGTCCCACGAGACAGAAGTTTCTCATTCCAAAAACTTCTCTCCTAGAAACTCTTAAAAAAGGTAGCAAGGAAGTGAGTAAATAATTTTCTTCCCATTGAAAATGTTATGAATTCTTTCAGCAGATTCTAGATAACAAACCCTGGCAGCCAAACTAAATCACCAGAAAAAATTGCTGCTTAGTATCATCCGTAAAGTCCCCTAGAAGGCAACTATCAACAGGCTTACAACAAGAGAACATTCAATGACAGTACATACCAAGTGTATGAGGTCTCCATGTTGGCATGAAGATATTTCATACTCCCCAACCTACCCTATGTGGGTAGAATGCTATTTCAGCATAACCAGAAGCTAGAATAGGGATGTTAAGAGCAACCACTTCCAATTAAAACAAAATTGAGGATTGAGGCAACAAATCAGTATGTCCCACAGAGTCCAGTATCTTTTTCTTCCAAAATTTTATTAGATTCAGCTTTTTAATTGTTTCAACAGTTCTGCCTAATAAACTTCAGCTATCCTCTGGCAGCAGAGGAAAAGCTTTGATTAGAGATTCTGATCTTCCTTCGCACTTTGAAACTTCATTTAAATAAACTCTTAGATTTTCAGATACTTAAACATAATCACACATACATGTAGATAGGCTTTGGGTTGCTTTCTGCGTCAATTGCTGGACTACATGTAAGCAGCAGCCATTTTTTCTTTGCGTGTAGCAAACTTCTGGGAGGACTGCTTTCTGCAGCATATCTCACCAACTGCTCACACATTGGCTCTGAGGCTGCATGCTATTTGATGGTGGTGAGCCTTTGAGTGCTAACAAGTCTCTCAGGAAGTTCAAAGCGGTCCAAAGGATGACAGTAGTTTACAGACCCAATGTGCAAAACAAACTCTGGTCGAGTTAGCAGGGAAGAAGGTGCCTTGCAGTTGCTAAGTAGTGTTGTGCTTCCCAGAGTTACCATCATCCAGCGAACAACCTCTAAGAAAATCTGGGTTTATGACCAGATTTACATCAGGCAGCTGCCTAATGCAGGACAGGATTGGCCCTGTAAACCTGACAGGTCCGTACACAGAGTATTAATGCACTTAAGCACTCAGACAGCAAGAACTGCTCGTAAATATTATCCTCTCAGGAGCAGCTAAGCAAGACCCTACAACCCACTGAAATAACTGGGAGGTTTGCCATCAACAGGTGAGACAGGCCCATTGGGCGCTGTTTGGATCCTGTAGTTCTGCATAAAATTTGCCCCTGTAGACTCCAAATTCAAACTTTTCAAGAAAATGTTTTGTTTGTATGGAGAACTAAAAAATTGCTGCTAACACCTTTTCTCTTTGCACTACAAAATAATGAGAGTGATCAAAACGTAGGGCATATATAGTGGAAATACTCTAAACTCTGACACATTCATGATGTCTTTGGAAGGCAGGAAACTGCGTTAGATGGCAGTTTTTACTTCCAGGCAGCCTTCATTAGAGCTTCAGAAACTCCTCACTCTTCTAATGTAATTTGGTTGGGACAAGTACTTAAACAAGTAATGCTCACACATGAGAGAGACAACCATATCCTTCAGCTAAGCTGTATTTCAAGAACGGCTCAATGCATTAGTCTTGCTGTCAAAGCATCTGGACAAGGGAATCAAGTCAATGACCCTTTGCATCATAAAAGAAGGCAGTGAACAATGCCCATTCTTCTGAATGAATGCCCCAAATATCAATTCACTATGAATACCATTATTTCTAGAAGTGAGTTACAGACCCTTTACTTTCACCCTTGGATCCTACCTTAGGCAGAAATGAGGCGACTGCAGGGATTTATAGTCTGATTTAAAAAGTAGAGAAACATCTCTGCTACTTCAAATGCCCCTTGATCTTGCTGAATTACTAATAAAACATTTCACTCCACAGAGCATTATTCTAGTTATGATGGCATAGAAAGGGTAAAGCTGAGAAGAAAAAATTTCTCCTTTTACAGTATCTACAATCACTTAGTTAATCTAGCCTCATTCACACTCAGTGTTTCTCCTCTGTATCTTTTGGGAGATCCATTAGACCCAGCAGAAACTGCTTATTGTATCTCAGTAAACCCATGGGGTTGGTTGGTTTGTTTGTGTAGTTGGTTTTTTTAAATGTTTCTTTTTAAAAATTGCCTTTGTTTTCCTACTTGGCTACTGCTAGCTACAGCATTAATTGTTTTGTTTTTCTTAGGTTGCTGCTTTCTAGAGCAGCGGGCTTTAAAAAGTCAACAGCCTTCTCCAGTGAAGTGGGCTTGTGGGAATACTGATTGTAATCAAACTGCCATAGAATAATCAATGTTGGAAGAGATCTCCTGAAGTCATCTGACCCTTCAAAGTGGGACCAACTTAGAGCAGGCTACTCAGGGCCCTGTCAGTTCAGCTTTGCGTATCTCCAAAGATGGAGATCCCACAAGCTCTCTCAGCAACCTGTTCTAATGTTTGACTTCTGTCTTAAGAAAAAAAATATTCCTGAGGTCTAATCAGAATGTCCCTTGTTGCAACTTGTATCTACGGCCTGCTGTCATTTCATCATGCACTGTGAGAACAGGCTGCCTCCTTCTTCCCTATAATCTCCCACTAGGTAGTTCAAGGCATCAGTAACATCCCACCTAAGACTTCTCTTAAGACTGAACAAATCCAGCTCTATCTCTGCTACTCCTCGTATGTAATGTCAACGACCCGTCTGAAGGATGAAGAAAACAGGGGCCAGACTCATCCTGAAAATGACTGGTGGGGTGTTACAGCAAACTTGAGGTATGGCAAAGACTTCTAGGGGGAAGCAGCATTTACAAAATCTGATCTCCAATAACAGGTGAATTCACTACAGCAATTTGATCATCACAGAAAGCCTTGTGAAGGATTTGGACTGCTGCATATTGGATGCAAAAGACTTATGAAGACAAAGTCATTAAATATGACAGGAGGGGAAAGGGATGTCAACTAAGTGCAGGAGTGCTGTCACTGCAGAGAAATCATTAACTACAGTGTGTATAATGATATAATTCTTGTAGATCTTAATAAATATATCACATCTTATCAGCAACAAGAGATGTCTTCTGTTGCATGTGTCAGTTTTGATGGAAATCAGTGCAGAATTCATCTCAAACACTTCAGTCAACTCTGGGAAACCGTTCTGTGGAACAGAGCAAGGCAACACAGAGGTTCATACCCCACACTACACACATCCCCCACATCATCATCATCCAGTACTCATACAGAAGAGAAGTGGCTCCCATCCCCAAGCAAACTCTGTGTCCCCTGCCCCTCAGAGCCCTCCCTCTCCTAATGTGGAAGCAGGTGTCTTCTGCAGAAAACATCTCCCCCTCATTCCCACCAGGAACATTCCTGTCCTCTGCCAAGCAAACAGGTCATCCCTTCCTTCCTTCCCTGCGCAGGCAGCCCCCAAACTCACTTGTCTGCAGCTGTATGAGTGGTGATGGGCAAGGAGAGGAGAGCAGAGCTGGGCTGTTGCTGCTGCCATTGCTGGAAGCCATGGTGAGCAGAGGCTGGTGCTCTGCCACGAGGCTGCCCTTCCAGCAGCAGCTGTCACTCTGCTCTTCTCCTCTTTCCTGCAGTAGCAGAAACAAAACTTTCTCGGTCAGCGTCCAAAACTTTGAGCTACATGGAAGCAGATCTGATGCAAGCCACCTCCTTGGACCATGCCCCCTTAACCAGTTGGAAAGAGAAGAACAAGAGACACAACTTTTCCCCTCCCATCTTGGGGCAGGCTGTGCTGCCAGTCTACAGTAAGACACAAAGGATGACTGCTGAATCTGGAAGTCAATTTTGACCCCTCTGAAAGTGGTAAGAGTTTGGCCACTGACTTCATGGCATTAATATTTTATCCTCTTCTGCTGCAGCAGCATTATATATCCCTGAACTGCAGGACACTGAAGCAGCCTATGCTGCCCCCATCAATGATGCATCACTCACAGTAGAAAATAAGGACATCACGAGACACACTTGGCAGTTTCCCCCTTGTATTGGCTTTGTGTGGCAAGGTTTTGGTAGCGGGGGGGGCTACAGGGGTGGCTTCTGTGAGAAGCTGCTGGAAACTTCCCCTATGTCTGACAGAGCCAATACCAGCCGGCTCTAAGACGGACCCGCCGCCGGCCAAGGCCGAGCCAATCAGCGATAGTGGTAACGCCTCTGTGATAACATTTTTAAGAAGGAAAATAGTTGCGGGACAGACAGAAATGGCAGTCGGAGAGAGGAGTGAGAGCATGTAAGAGAAACAGCCCTGCAGACACCAAGGTCAGTGAAGAAGGAGGGGGAGGAGATGCTCCAGGCGCCAGAGCAGAGATTCCCCTGCAGCCCCTGGTGAAGACCATGGTGAGGCAGGCTGTCCCCCTGCAGCCCATGGAGGTCCACGGTGGAGCAGATGTCCACCTGCAGCCTGTGGAGGACCCCACGCCGGAGCAGGTGGGGTGCCCGAAAGAAGCTTGTGACCCTGTGGGAAGCCCGCACTGGAGCAGGCTCCTGGCAGGCCCTGCGGATCTGTGGAGAGAGGAGCCCACGGAGCAGGTTTTCTGGCAGGACTTGTGACCCCGTGGGAAGCCCGCGCTGGAGCAGTGTGCTCCTGAAGGACTGCACCTCATGGAAGGGACCCATGCTGGAGCAGTTCGTGAAGAACTGCAGCCCGTGGGAAGGACCCACGTTGGAGAAGTTCATGGAGGACTGTCTACTGTGGGAGGGACCCCACGCTGAAGCAGGGGAAGAGTGTGATGAGTCCTGCCCCTGAGGAGGATGAAGCGGCAGAAATAATGTGTGATGAACTGACCCCAACCCCCATTCCCCATCCCCCTGCGCCTCTGGGGGGGGTAGGTAGAGAATCTGGGAGTGAAGTTGTGCCCGGGAAGAAGGGAGGGGTGGAGGGAAGGTGTTTTGAGATTTGGTTTTATTTCTCATTACCCTACTCTGGTTGATTGGTAATAAATTGAGTTAATTTTCCCCAAGTTGAGTCTGTTTTGCACATCATGGTAATTGGTGAGTGATCTCTTCTGTCCTTACCTTGACTGACGAGCCCGTTGTTATATTTTCTTTCCCCTGTCCAGCTGAGGAGGGGGGAGTGATAGAACGGCTTTGGTGGGCACCTGGCCTCCAGCCAGGGTCAACCCACCACACCCCTCTGTTCCTCACCCTCAAAGGCACAATTGAAAAATTAAACGTGCAAACCCTGAGTGTCCTCTCAGTGGTAGCAGCTCCAAACAGCATGAAGACTCACAGGGTGCTATTGCATAGTGTAGGGAGGCAGCTGCAAAGTTAGATCCTTTTGGGAAAAACGAGAGAAATAAATAGGCTGTTATTAAAACCAGGGTTTCCTGACAACTAGTCGCACCTCCAGACTTTTCCAGTACTAGGCTTAACTATTCCCATATGGCTGAATCAGCTCTATGGAAACAGATATTGATTGCCCTCAAACACTTCACCTCTGGAATCACAGTCCTTGCACAGTCATAGCCTGCTAGACAAAAAGTCATGAATGTGTTGGTACCTGAAATATAGTTCATTATACATTTTGTGAACTAAACTTTAACAATTGCCCAGGGTTTGTTAGGTAGCATGAGCGATGCTGGTGGTCCTTTGCTAAGAAAATCAATATACAGTCTAATTAATGTGGTTCATAGTTATGTTCACCATAAAGTCCTACCGCATTGCCACAAGGGCAGAAGGGGCCTCAGTGTAAATAAAAATCAGACCCGTTGAGTTAAAAAGGGAACTGTGTAAGAACGATTTACTTGCTCTCCATCAGACTTTACATATCTAAGAATTTAAGCCTGCTTTTAAACTGGAGATACTGAGTGGGGAGGGGCTGCATGCTTTCAGTATGGATGGAAATGTGCTTGTCTGAGAACTCAGCTAGCTAGTTGGGAAAAAAACCCCAGATATTTAATGGAAGTGCTTCTCAAGAGATTCAAGGATTAAAAACGAACAAAGGGTTCAAAATTCTATTAAAGAAATATTCTTATGCACATCTGCTGATATATAACATGCTGACCTACATTGATTTTCTCACTTGAACATCTTTCGTACTTAATCTTTCATAGAAGTAATAATTATAGCAAAAATGATTTAGAAAAATATGCAATATAACTGTATTCCATCAGCTAAACTACATTAAGGGAACACGATTATCCTGTCGAGCTCTTAGAAACCAGGAAATGTAAACCTAGAAGATAACTGTGAAGCATTAAGTCTGCCTCTTGATGAATATAAATTGTTATGCTTCTTTCTTGTTTTAGCTGTCTCTAGTCATAACCTTTTCCTGATATAACATTATAGGTATATTTTTGGATCACCTGGGTTTTGTGAAAAGTTAAGTACAGGCAATCCAAGCTATACTTGAGATTCAGATACAACATAAACCTAAAAGCTGAATCATCAGCAGAAAAAATGGGAAATACACAACTGTAAAGTAATAGTAGAAAACATGAGAAGCAAAAAAAAAAAAAAAAAAAGCAGCTAGGTGGAAAGAATGACATGATTATGATTATGACAGGGCTTGCGGGCATGTACAAAAAGACATTCACACACAAGCACATACATGCACACTACACTCGAAGGGCAGATATCTGCAGGCACTGATGTGTGCTGGGTTGCTGAAAAGCTTTTTAGCTTTCAGTCACCACCTGCTCTTTCACCCACTTAGGGTATTTCCACTGAAATAACCTGTGAGTTATGCCACATTCAAAATTACCTACAAATCCACAAGTTATAAATGTGTGCAAGTTCACCTCTGAGTCATCTCCACAGTCATGTCTGCTGATTTTATATAGGTTATCTGAGGGTATGGGTTATTTCAGGATACATTTTAAGTACTGATTATTTTTATAAAGGGTCATACATTGTGAAATTACAATAATGTTGTTCTCTCCCCAAATCTTCCTACCACCCCCCCTTCTCACCAGGACTAAGTAAAGCAGACAAGGAAACAAAAGGAAGATATTTCAAGAAAAGTAAGTTATTTTTCTCCTTTACACTGGGTGCTGGAAATCCTTCGTTACTGAAAATCCAATCAGGACTAAAGTCGACGACATCTATCAGCTCCAGTAGAGATGAAACTTCACTGCAGAATTGCACACAGAGAGGTTCAGTGCAGGCTCCACATCTAGCTTTGGCAGGTTTTATGACCTTTTTGCTTCCTTCTGCATGTCTGGCTGCTGCTCTGAGGTAAAGAAATCCTCCCAGTGCTTGAAACAGCCATGTTAGCGGATGCTAGTTGCTGAAATCTGCTGAAAGATGCTGTCCTGGTTTCAGCTGGGATACAGTTAATTGTCTTCCTAGTAGCTGGTACAGTGCTATGTTTTTGAGTTAGGTATGAGAAGAATGTTGATAACACACTGATGTTTTCAGTTGTTGCTAAGTAGTGTTTAGACTAAAGTCAAGGATTTTTCAGCTTCTCATGCCCAGCCAGCGAGAAAGCTGGAGGGGCACAAGAAGTTGGGAGGGGACACGGCCAGGACAGCTGACCCAAACTGGCCAACAGGGTATTCCGGACCATGTGACGTCATGTCCAGTAAACAAACTGGGGGGAGTGGGGGGGGGGGGGATCACCGCTTGGAGACTAACTGGGTGTCGGTCGGCGGGTGGTGAGCAATTGCATTGTGCATCACTTGCATATTCCAATCCTATTATTACTATTGTCATTTTATTAGTGTTACTATTATCATTATTAGTTTCTTTTCTGCTCTATTAAATTGTTCTTATCTCAACCCACGAGTTTTACTTTTTTTTTCCGATTCCCTCCCACATCCCACTGGGTGGCGGGGAAGCGAGTGAGCGGCTGCGTGGTGCTTAGTTGCTGGCTGGGGTTAAACCACGACAGATGCTGAGTGAGATGCTGAGTGATGCAATTGCCCCCCCCCAGTTTAAGTTCACACCGTGGCTTGTATTCAGATACAAGTGATACGGATGTGTGGACATGAGAAGAGGACTTGTACCTATTTCCCTGTTTTCCTCCCACTGTGTCAGCTTTCCAGCTGGCCACAGGGAACGCAGCACCGTTTAGCTTAGGAATATGTGATTCCAATAAAACTTGTGTTTGATTTGTGGGTGGTTCAGGGACTTTACAATTTGTACATCTACCCAAAAATTTCTCAGTGTTCTCAACTACGCATCAAAGCTTTGTAAAATTATACTCTGCATTTGCACAGCAAATTCACCACTGATATATTCAGTTCATTTCTCATCTGTGTCCTAAACATTTCCCTCACATCTGTAAACCTGCAGGCTACAGTACTGACTGCAACACAGAGCACAGGACAGCTTGATCAAGAGGACATCAAGACATCACACAGGACATCAAGAGTCCCTAGAGACCCCAGACAACTCTCCATGCTCTTTTCTGAAATAAAAACCAAATTTTACTCAACTCTTATAAGTTATCTGCATTATACTCCAAAGCAGCTGTCCAAAGCGTCATGTCTTAAAGCAAAATAAGTAATTTAAAATGGGCAGGCAAAGAAACACAACATAAATGACAAGCAAATTGAGTCTAGCCTATATTTGTGCAATAGTTCACCTGGGCTTTGAGAGAAAGACTCACTGAATAGGCAGGAAGATCTCTATTACTTCAGTGGATCTGACTTTCAGATTACCATGATCTACACCAATAGACTTAAAAACTGTAGCCACACCTTTTTAAGCATCTGTCCCTGCAGATTAAGCTTCCTTTTCACTTGGCAGCATGTCTGGGACAGACCCAGCAGCAGATACTGTTACACAAAACACCACCCTCAAGAAGTAAGACGAGTTTCTGACATCCTGTCATGGTTTAAGCCCAACCGGTAACAAATCACCACAAAGCCGCTCGCTCACTCCTCCCCCCCGGCCCTGGTGGGATGGGGAGGAGAAAATATAAAGAAATGCTCGTGGGTTGAGACAAGGACAGGGAGGGATCACTCACCACTTATGGTCACACGCAAAAAACAGACTCAACTTGGGGAAAAAGCAAAATCAATTTAATTTACTACAAATCAAATCAAAACACGATAAAGCAAAGTAAAACCAAATCTTAAAACACCTTTCCCCCACCCCTCCCTCCTTTCCTGGCTCAACTCCACTCCCGGTTTTCTCTACCTCCTCCCCCACAGCAGCGCAGGGGAACAGGGAATGGGGGTTGGGGTCAGTTCATCCTACGTTGTCTCTGCTGCTCCTTCCTCCTCAGGGGGAGGACTCCTCACTCGTCCCCTGCTCCATCGTGGGGTCCCTCCTATGGGAGACAGTCCTTCATGAACTTGTCCTGCATGGGTCCTTCCCATGGGCTGCAATCCTTCACGAACTGCTCCAGCGCAGGTCCTTTCTGCAGGTGCAGTCCTTCAGGCATGGACTGCTCCAGTGTGGGCTCTCCCATGGAGTCACGGCCATCTTCGGGGGCATCCCCCTGCTCCGGTGTGGGGTCCTCCCCGGGCTGCAGGTGGGCATCTGCTCCCCCGCTACCTCCATGGCCTGGGGGGGGACAGCCTGCCGTCTCACCACAGGCTGCAGGGGTATCCCCTGCTCCGGCACAACTCCTCCTCCTCTTTCTTCACTGACCTTGGTGTCTGCACAGGTGTTATCCCACTGCCCTCTCCACTGCAGGTTTCCCCTTCTTAAATCTGTTCTCCCAGAGGCACTACCACTGTCGCTGATGGGCTCGGCCTTGGCCAGTAGCGGGTCCGACTTGGAGCTGGGGAAGCTTCTAGCAGCTTCTCACAGAAGGCAGCCCTGAGGCCCTTCCCCTGCTACCAAAACTCCACCACACAAACCCAAAACACATCCTAACGTTCCTTTAGAAATCAATCTCTTACAAACATCACCGATATTTCAAAAACAAACCCATAAGCTGGTAATTCCACTGTATTTACTAAGTTTTCCTGATGTCCTATTTTCATATCATCACAGAGCTACTGCAAGAGTTTTACAAAACGAGTTCCTACACTGCCCCAGCTCCATCTGCTTATTTTGCCTTGTTCATTGTAAGCTCTTAAAGAGTCATTTGGGATTTTGTTCATTGCTTTGAATAAGCAGTGAGTTAATGTTTTTCCCTGTACACCTTTTAAAATTTGTTCAACTTCTTTGGAAGGCTTATCCACACAAACAGTTGTCTCTTAGCTAATATTTGCATTCCTTCCTCAACATGAGTCATTTCTTCTTTATTCTAATCCAATGACCATGGCTTAGTATGCTAATTTTCCTGATGGACAGGTCAGTCAGAAACCTGGCCACAGCACTCTTCAGCATGGCTAATACTTGCTCATAAATACTATGCTTTGTCTCATCAGCTAATAGGAATTAATAGCAGATTAAAGACTATGACAACAACTTGCATTTGAAATTTCTAACCTTTTCAGAAAACATTAATTAGTATATACTTGAGAGGTAACACATTGCCACCCATATCTGAGGTGAAACATAAAGATGTCCAACAGCAATGCTATATAACAAAGCCAGACAAGACATGAAAAAAGCTAACCTCACTTGAAATTGCAGGTACTAAAGAGGGATCATAATTACCCAAATTAGAATCTGAACAGTTAGAATTCATGCATTAACTCAGCTAGTCTTGAAAAAGTGTCAGTATGATTTTAATGACCACCAGAACACAGGCTTCTTATCTTGATGAAAACGCAATGACCTCCCAGAAACACTGGACTGGAAATTACTTCCTGGGTCATGGAGTTCAACAGATACAGCAATTGGTACATCTCATCCCAACTGATTCAGATTTCTTAGTTAATTAACACCATTCGTGCTTCAAAAGTCTTCCACCTCAGTTGCAATTCTAACACACAAAACCACGTGGTTGTCATCCACAACCAAAATTTCCTCTCTCTTCCCGTATTCTTACATAAACACACAAAGAACTTCCTCAACTCATGAGTACCAGAGGGTATCGGAGGTCCTGAAAACGCTTGCTTATGCCTTCAAGAAGAATCTCATTTTGTATTAAAAATAGTGCAAGAGAAGATGCAGATCAGAATCATGCATCAGCTGATAGCCATGCTTTTAAAGCACCTTAGAAGAACTTGAGTAAAAGGAAACATAGTGAAGCTATAAGCAAGGCTAACTGGTACTCAGATGGCAGATCAAGAGCTTCTTCTCTCCACCTTCACTAATCCTGGAACATGGAAGATGACAACAAAATTGAACAATAGTAAATTCAAAATTGAGGAAAGCAAGGATTTTTTTCTGGCAAGGCCTAATTAAAGGGAAAAATTTGTTACGGTGTGGACACAGAAAGTGTACAACTGATAAGCCCCAAATTATTTCCCTGCTGCAATGACTTGCAGTCATCAAACACCTCACTTGCAACAGGGACACAAGTTTTTCCAACAGCCTATGCAGTGCACACTGAGAAAGTGCAGCTGGTGAAAATGTTAAGGCCAGTAAAGTCACGATGTGGGTAAGCAGTCTGAGAAACATAATGGAGCACAGAAAACCAAACCCTGACCCCTTCCTCTTTATACCTCATCAGGCAGTACTGCACACATACACAATTTGACCTACAGGATTTCATGCCCATGCACTGCAGGATTCTTGTAGCTTCTGCGGTCCTGGGTGTTGGACTAGCTGGATACTGAAGAGGACTCACCCTGGCAGCATTCCTTTTCCTTCTTTTCCTGATTGAAAACCATATTTTTTTAAAATCAAGATTGTGCCAAGTATAAACGGTGCTTTCACTAAATAATAGTCAAACACACACAAAGAATGGCTAGAACACAACGTTCTCTTTTTTAATCCATTAGCAGGCCTCTAGAGCACCCAGTGAGACTTAGGTCAATGTGTACAAAATTGACAACAACAGATCAAACTGATAAATGCAGGGGGAAAGGGCAGAAATAATCTATGTTGTAAAGCAACATCAAAGCAAATCTTTTTGTAACTTCTGAACTGATATATGCTGGAAAGGTGTGTCAAGTAGCCTAAACTACCTCTAGTAATTTATCTGGTGTTGACTCATAATCAGATTCATGCCCTATCGCAGCAGGTAACTCCTAGAAGGGAGGAAGCAGGAGGTGCTGCATTCAGAAGTCTATCACCTTTACCTCTGAAGTGCCCTCCCATAGGTCTAAATCCTTCCTTCCGTCCTCCTTCCTTCAACAAAACTAAAATATCTGCCCTCAGACCCACTGTATAATTTCAAGAACTTATCTGTTTTTCATGAATCTGACCAGATGCAGGAGGGAGCATGCTAAGAATGTAAAAGGCCAAAGCGTAGACGATTATACTAGTGCAGTGTGCTGAACAGTCGCTGATCTTTCCATAATTTACTAAACTACAGAAGGGAGTAATATGATGTGCAGACTATTAGTATAGCTATTATGTGACCATAACAAGAGACATTCAGAAAGCAAGTGGCTGGGAAATACCAGACACGTATTGAACCCATTAACAAATAAATGGCTTGTGTAATGATCTTCTTGGTGTTGCTGAAATAAAATCACTCCAGTTCCCATCTGTCATGCCCTTTATTTCTTCACTTCAACTCTGTGCTGCACTGCAAGTCTGCTAATTAAGCCACTCTAAATCTACATTTAGGAGTTCATACAGGATCAGATACCCAGTAAGGTTAAATCTGACCCAAGTGTTTTCTTTGAAACACGTGCAAAGAAACTAAGGCAATAGGGAGAAGCCCAAAATTGGTGCAACTGATCTGCAAAGTGAAGAGTAGGCTGCAGCCAGTGATACCTAGGGATGGCTCAGCAGCTCCACAATTAGCACTGCTTAATTAGAGTCCATGAGAGGGCAAGAAGTTGACAACATTTTAATGGGACATGTGGAAATGGTGGCCTTAACCCTGCTTTTTGTTCTGTTCCTGCTTTGCCTTTCTGACTGCACAACTGCACATTCGGGCTAGCACAATAAGAAAAAGTCTGATGGATGAACACTTAAACAATTATTTTGCTTAATAATTTAACAGATGCCAGCTTTTTCTTATGTCATCTCTTCCCTGTTTAAATCCATTGCAGCTATGCCTACAGCAGTGCATTATGTGTGACGCTACCAGGCGCTTAAGCATGCCTGCACTGGTAGAAGAGGACTAAAGACGAGCCAGGACCTCTGCATCTTCCACTTCAGATCACTCACATTCCACTCTCCAGTGCACTGAACAGGACACGCGCCCCAGCCACCCTGCCACACTGCACACAGCCTTTCCCTGCTTCGAGTGTCTGGTACTCTGCCAGGGATACATTTGATACATAGGACTAGTTCTTTCATGCTCTAGTATATTACCTGGATTCACCACAGGATGCAAAAGGGACTGGCTTTCAATGCATCAGCCATACATGCAGACTCACGGCTTGACACAGCACTCTGTGTCGATTGTTTCAAAGCGGCATGGCCAGTGTGCTGAACACCCTCCTCAGTGACAAGTACTGCATTCGAAAGAAGTGCTATGCTGAGCCGTGCTGACCCACTGCCCTGCATCGCACTCACACCACACGGGTGGCTCTTTTCCTGTCTCTCCTAGATGTGCAGTCCTTGAAGATGCATGTGAAATATGCAGGTGATCTAGTGCAGAAAAAGCACTGAAGAGTATTTGGGGCTCTTTTCTTGCATTAGAAGCCTCTTCCAATCCGTTCCGGTTTTTGGCACCAAGCTTTATCTTAGGTGCTTGTATTTAAACTTTCATTATGGCGATCCAATACACTACACCTCTCTCTTTCATACAGACAGATCAGGAAATTATGAAGACTGCAAAATTAAGTAATATTTAAATACGCAAACAGCTGTGTGCTGAAAGCAGACACATTCCTCCTGGCTTCGAACAATAAAAAAGAACATACCGGTATGTTGAGAGTTACAGGCTATTGCTCAGGAAATCAATGCTGATGTTCACAAAGAAAATTGTTTGTGCCTCCCCTGCTCAATTTGTGCTTGTTCGATAATAAATTCTGAGCACTTACCTCTCATAAGTGGTGTAAATCTATGAACGGGTGGTGATAGGAGTGTGAACCACACCGAGCTGAAAAGTCAGTATCAAGATAGGGAACAGAAGTGGATTATTTGTCACTTTAGCTGTTGACGTATCTGAAATCTGTCATAATGAAAATGCTGCTTGAAGTGACTAACTTGCTAGTTCTATACCGTTTTGAAAGATTCTGCCAACGTGGAAGAAAATCCTTAAACATTTCCAGTAAAGGCAGTGGGATTTCAGCACATGCTCTGCATCTTTACTGAATCAGGACTGTAAAAGCCAGCATTACTGAAGTGCACTCAGAAGAGCCCTTCAGTGCAAGTAAGTTTTCTTAATATTCAAAGAAAATCTCTTGCCAACCATCCCGATTTAAAATTTGAGTAGAGGAAATAAAAGGAAGGAAAAGGTTATTATTTATAACACAGTGACTATAGTTACACTGCAGTCAGAGACCAATTACACCCTGGTTATGCTTTCCGACTCCACTAATTCATACAAATGGAGTGCTCGCTACATGACAGGATAATTGCAGTGTAAATACAATAGTCTTTATGTATCTGGATACTGAAAAAGCACCCATGTTACTAAGGTGGCAATAAGAAATAATTTGGACATGTCATTAACCTTCAAATTCTTTGAATCAGTGTTAATTAGGATATAGAAAAGCATAACCAAAAATGTAATTACACTGAACTAAGGGCTCAACTGTGCAACTATTAGGAGGCTGCTCATGTGAGTAAGGATGCTTGAACATAACTGAGTATCGCCAAATCAGGCTGTAAAACACTACCATGGTTTTATAATGAAGCAAAACGGAAGTGAAAAAATGAATTAATGACATTTTTCAGCTGTAACAAATGTGCTGAGGGTTGTTCTCACATTAAAAATCTTTCCCTTGTATTTTGTAGCTAGGGGGGTCAAATTCTGCCAGGAAACCCTTCCCTCTGAATGTGTGTTAGCTGTAGCTCGTGTAATGGCTAGCGTATCCATTCAGCACCTACCGCCCTGGAGCCCAACCTTAGATTAAGGCTTTAGGCAATGCTACAATATAAAGTGTTGAAAACAACAGAGTATTAATGAAAACCTTTCTGTATTACTCATAATCCTTTCCTTGCCCTCTTTTTTAACTTCACCTCTCTAGAACATTTCAAAACAAGTGTACAATGAGTGCACACAGGATGTTGTAACATGAAAGTGCTAATGCTTCCTATGCACATAGTAAAATCTTTGCCAATTCCCTACTAAGAGGTACTACTACACTTCTTTCTGCTACCTCTAATGAGCTCACTGTGAGCCATTACACCTTCTTAACTCCAGACACCATAATGTTATTTTGTACACAAGTGACCAAATTGCTCCTTGCATGCTTACAGAAAACCAATGACATGCAGAACTTTACATTAGAAAGCTGAAGCAACTCCCCAGTCAATGTGACAGTTTCTTTACATTCAAAGACTTAGTTCTCATGCTATACCACTTCACGATGTTAGCCCACACCAGTGGCAACGTATGAGCATATAAGGCAGGTGGGATGTGGACAGCATTGCTGCTATCGTAAAAGAAACACCACATCAGGAGAAAACCAAAAATGGGCAGATATTTCCAATAGATCAGAAGCCTACATGGATCAACTTCCTCCCGCAGTTTATGGATCAGCTACTTTCTTCAGAATTATTCACCTCGAATGATTAATCAGTGGAATCCACTCTCTTTCAGCAATTGTTTCTTAGCATATATATTTTCTGTTAGATGCTCTTTTACATCGGAAAAGGACTGTACCCTGGCAGAGAGCACTTTGTATTTGACTGCTACAGTCTATGCTTCCTTCCAGCTGAGTGAGTATTTCCAGTCGTTTCCCCTGCTCATTTTGCCTCAACTTTTTCATTCCTGAATGACTCCATCTCCTTCACAGGTAATCAAAATAGGAGGAGACGTATACAGGGATGGGTTGAATATAGGTGGTTCTACAATGCTACTTCTTACCTTGCATTAGAAGGCAGCTGCAAGTTGGGGGAGCTCTGGCTACTTTTCCTCTCAAGATAATGAAAGGGGATTCTCTTGCTCAGTCCTGACAAATACCCAGTCACCAAAGCACACTAGTTTCCAGAGAAGTGCTGCTTCCCTCCCTGGAAATGCTGAGCCTTTCAAGGTACACCACTTACACTTGTTAAAGATGTACCCGGCTTGCATTCATTACCATGATTAATTGCAGCAGCCTGATGTAGTGTCTTCCATGAACTTTTTTTTTTTAACCTCAATTGCTGAACAGTGCAGAAACCCCTAGAAGTTCCTGCTCCCTCTTTATGCTCTGTTTCTTGAAGTATAATTATACTTACACTCTCAGAATCAGACCGTTAGATTTACTACATAGCAATGCCCCAGAAACAGTTTTAAACCTCACCTATTATAGAATAAGACACAAA